>NC_133807.1:7429927-7764927 GCF_043250625.1 Sebastes fasciatus | reverse complement strand
CAACTAAAGTCTTTGCATACATGTGCAGGAAACATCTGAAATGGACAGAAAATTGAGCCTTGCGAGACAGCAGATTTTAATCCGAGGAAAGCCTGGAACAGAAGTATTTTTACAGAATACATGCCGTGTTTTCAGACAGAGATGAGTAAAATAGGCAAGTTCCAACAAAGATAATCGACGTGAATGGTCCACAGTGTCAGATGGAGTGCTCAAATCAAGTAAAGACGAGACAGAGATCCAAGCAGAATCCATGGCAGTTAACATGATGTTGGTTGTGTAAGATTGAATCACAGTATTTATAGTGGATGTGGTATTAACTGTTCAGCAGTTTGAAAAAGTGGAGCTATTTGCTTAAATCAGTGGCGGCAAGTGGTAGATGTACTGCTCCTACTGTCTATGTATGGCTATAGGATTTTTATTTAAAGGGGACATATCATGCTCATTTTCAGGTTCCTACTTGTATTTTGGGTTTCTACTAGAACATTTTTACATGCTTTAATTTAAAAAAACAACTCATTTTTTTCTGATAATTTCTGTCTGAATATACCTGTATTCACCCTCTGTCAGAAATGCTCCATTTTAGCGCCTGTCTCCTTAAGCGCCTCCTCCTGAAAAAGCCCAGTCTGCTCTGATTGGCTTGTAAGAAAAATACTGTGCCTTGAATCACATGTTTTCTGATCACCTTGTAAAGGAAGTTCTCAAACCGTGGGCGCTATATTCTAATGAGCTGCATGTGACATAGGAACGGGAGCCAAACCTGAACGGCTTGTTGAATCACATGTTTTCTGATCCAGGCAGCCCACAAAAAACTGACTAGGTTGTCTTATTTCACAGTTTGTAGGTTGGTAGGCACCCCAGATACCCAAATATATGTGCACAAGCACTGAAAAATTGAGATTTTTTTATATGTCCCCTTTAAAAATACGTGTTTATGTTTAACAAGCAGTTGTGGGTTACACGTAAAGACAACAGTTTGCTTTAACTTGTATTTTATACGGTTAGACATGCACATGAAAAAATTCAACCATAGTTCAAGAAATGTGGCTTAAGGCCCGTGTATGTCCTAGTTGGTATCATACACAGGTCTGTTGAGTATGTCTGCCTGCGCTTTTCATTTTATTTACATATATATCCAGCCATCAATCAGCCAATAAATATTCAAAAAGGTAGATAAGGTCACCTCATAAAATCATGAAAACAACTTGTTCTTTGTATGTTTGACACTAAATGCTATGAATATTTGTTGTGATTGTAATTTTTTCATAACATGAAGTCATCACCGTCATTGTTTTACAATCTTACATCGCGCAGTTATAAAGTTAGCTCTGAATCTGGAGAAGGTATAACATCTATACTCGTTTGTGTGTGTTACAGCAACTTCGTGTACGCTGCACAGACGGAGCAGAGTTCCACACTCGGTCCTGCACCAAGGTCAGAGGGCGAATGGGACACAGATTCATGTTCGTCGATGGAGACAAAGCTGTGTCTGGGTCGTACGGGTCAGTGCACTTCATATGTGTGGGTGTGTTTGTCAGTGAGAGTGTGAGAAGGAGATAAAGAGAGAGCCGATGAAAGAAACAGGTTTGTTCTGTGTCTCTCTTTGTTTCTGTGAGCGTGGCGTCCAGAGAGATGCAAATAAAGAATGCTTGTTAACGTTCAGTAGCGTCCTCTACACATTAGACAAACAGGTTGTAAATATATCCAATGCACAAGACAAATAAATGCATATACAGTCCGGTCCCTAAGTAACTGGACAATGATGCATTGTCTTTTTGCTCTGTGCTTTATGTTACAGTAATTTGAGGCATCCGCATCAGATGAGCTGTGTAGGAATTGTAGCCATAGTTGTGTCTGGTTATTGCTGTTTATTTGCGCCTCTATACTGTATAAGAGCTGTTTGTTTTGTAATGTCTTTGTGTACTTGAACGTTGTGTTTGCTCTATGTTCTTTAGTTTCACTTGGATGTCATCGCGGCTGGACAAAAGTCTCATCACCGTGGTTACAGGCCAGGCAGTGGAGGCCTTCGACCGTCTGTTCCGCATCCTCTACGCGACCTCCAGCTTGGTCGACCTCCGGCAGGTCGCCACGGAGCCTGAACCCGCACTGGAGCCCCTCTCACAGCCGGCCTTGTTGGCCCTCCCTTCTGCTGCTATGGCTAGGAAAATGTACAGCCCCAAATACACCCTGGTTACTTTAGGCAACCCCAGCCCCACCCCTTCTGCCAACTCCAAAGAGACCCAAGAGGACTCCAAGAACCCAGAAAACAAGAAGCGGAGGAGGAAGAGCAAAGAAGCTGTACAGGAGGCTCCTCCCCTCCACCCCGGGCTCACCAATCTAGAGAAAGTTTGTATGATGTCATACCTGCCCACCTGGCCGGAGCCTGACCCCCCCAGCGACGTGATTGGGTACATTAATATTCGCGATGCCAGAAAACCGAATCAGGTCCATCTGCAGAGATCTGAGATGTTTGAAACCAGCCAGGCGATCAGGTTCAGTACTCCGTTCAGCATGCCTAAGGAAACCCTGCCAGAGGTCGCCAAGCCCAGACAGCTTTCTGCTAAAAACGAGGAGATAAATAAACTCCGACAATGGCGAGATAAAGCCAAGGCTGAGGAGTCGGCAAGAGGCAGCGCTCAGCCGACGCAACTCAATGCAGGGCCTGGGGACATCAAAAATAAAGCAGAGGCACCTGGACAGAAAGGACCAAAGTGTGAATCTGACAAAGACACTACTAAGACTCTCAACACTGAGAACAAACAGCATTCAAACACACCCACCAACCACGATGCACACACGCCTCGCCAATCCAGCAGCAAAGAGTCCACTCCTAACGCTGGGAGGCCTTTACACGCCACACCACAAACTGTCGCCACCCTCCCAGGATCAAACACTGAAAAAGAAACTAATTCAAACACACAATGTGCTGCTGGGTACAGGATGCATGCCATAGAGTCGAGCAGCACACAAGAACCGCACCTGCGTCCTCCCACTGACTGGAACTCAAACACAGAACCACACACACAAACAAAGACGGTGCCGCCACATACAGATTCACACACGCGGGCTGTTCACACGCAGCCGCACCACTCCTCTGAAATGACTCCTAACACCCAGACTCCCGCCGTCAACAGCCACACGTCCTCTTCTACTTCTGCCGAGCGCTCTCAGTCTGTCATTTCCACCTCCACCCTTTCTGAAAACAGTCACGTCTCCGTCGCAACAAGCACAACCACCAGTGCCTTTTCTCCTTTGTCCTCCATTAGCTCTTCTTCTTCCACTCCTCCTCTTACTTCTTCTTCTCCAACTCCCAATCCTCTCCTCCCTTCTTCCTCAGCATCCCCACCTTTGACCCCAACCCCTCCCGTCCCTAAACCTCGTACTGTCCAGCTGGTTTTTAAAGGCGGCGTCATCGGAGACGGCCAGAAGCTGCCGGAGGTCAGCGTTGTCAGGAAGCCTGAGACGAGCACGGTGATCCACAATGTAGCAACCGTGACGCAGAAGTTGCCAGAAAAAGTGCCTGAGACTGTCCCAACAGAAGCACAGAAAGATCCTGAGAGCACATTGAATATCGGAGAATCTCCACCGCATAAGCAGAGTGGGACTTCCCAAGAAAGAAAGAATGAGGAAGCAGATGAGAGACAACATCAGATAGCAGGAATGCAGTTGGACGCTGGAAACAAAGCCAAGTCAAATGTTTCAATTACTGATGCGCCAAAGGCAGAGAGAGTGAATATTCAGGAAACGATTCCAAAAGATGCCGAGCCCAAGCTGTTGACGTCAGCAGACTGTGAATTAACCCCACAGATAGACGGTGTAGCAACCGTACAGACGGAGTTAAAGGCCCCAGAAAGAGCCCAAGTGCCAAATGAAAAAAGTGAGAATGTGACAGAACGTAAAACATACCTTGCAAGAGCACATTTACCTCAGAGAATATCATATAGTGAGCTGACTCCACAAGATATAGACGCATTAGAGACTGTAAAAGCTCCAACACACACTCCTGTTTCTGCCACACACACATCCAAAGATACACAAGGCCAGCAAAGTAATCCAAGTTTCACACCGGCACACCGCACAGACAGCACGCCAAATACTGCAAAAAATAACATCACCTTTCAAGTACAAGTTCCTAAAGCATGGGGGAGCACGCCTGAAGGACCCCTGCGCTTACATCTCCCTGACATATACACGCCCGATTTCCTTTCGCCGACGCCTGAGATAGAATCGCGGTTGCTCGCAGCTCTCATGCGCAGTCCGACTGCGGACGGATTTCTTCCACGCACGCCCACCCCAGACTCGCAAATGCACACGCCGGATCCGCGGCCATACACTCCAGATTTTCGGACGCCTACGTCCGACGGGTACACTTCATCGAGGGCGGGCTCCGCTCTCTCCACCACCTCAGATGAATACTACGAATGTTGCGACTCTCCTCTCAACGAGCCTTATTTCGCTTTCCGCAACCACGGGATGACAGAGGATCACGTCAGCTTCACAAATACTCCTAATGCTACATCCGACATCACAAGTCCTGCATACTTAAATTCTAACACTCGTGCTGCTTCATTAGGCACAACAGACAGTAATTCCTCCAGTCTGTCTGGGTCTGCTAGTGTCTCCTCTTTGTCTTCTTTACTTGAGAGGAAAGTGAAAATGGAGGAGGAAACGGAAACCGCAAATGAAGAAAATGGGAGAGACGAGGATGAAGAGGGGAGGAAAGGAGAGAGGAGGACAGAGGGAGGTTACCAGGAGACCGAGAGGAGAGGCAGCGAGGAGGACGCTAAGAGAACAGCAGAGACAGAAGAAAAAAACAAGGAGGCCCAAACCCAAGTCCCTAAAAGAAAGAGGGTGCTAAACCAATCAGCAGCAGAGAAACGGGTCGACGGAAGAGTGACTCCACGAGAATTATCCAATGAGAGGACAGGGCCAAAGCGAAAGTCCACAGGTGACCTTCAACCAAAGAAGACTTCTTCTGAGAGAAAGAGACCAGACAAAGAGAAGGCGGTGGACAAGGCGGCACTAGGACCCAGCAGCGTGGAGAGGAGGGAGAGACCGCAGTCAACTGACATACAGAAGGTATGAGCAGTAAGGCAGCAGATGTTTTCATCTAAATCATTTTCCTCATCACACAGAAATAACTTTTAACCCCACTGTCCATGTTGATCTAACCCAAATCATTTCTACTTTTTAATTTTCTAACACTTTGCAGTTTTCTGTTCAGCGTACACCAGTGTGACATAAAGGGTAAGCACAGTTTACCCACTTTTTGAGATTGTGTCTAGAAGGTAACCCCCAAGTTGCGAAAACTCTCCAAGAGTCGCTGCTTGACGACCTATACAAACCGTAGCCATTCAAGGTCAAACCTTAACCCTTCGGGGGTCAATGTCTAACCTTAACTATTGGAGGTCAATGTCTAACCTTAACTATTGGAGGTCAATGCCTAACCTTAACCATTCAAGGTCAAACTTTAACCATTCAAGGTCAATGTCTGATCTTAACTATTAAAGGTCAATGCCTTACCTTAACCATTTGAGGTCAATGCCTAACCTTAACTATTCAAGGTCAATGCCTAACCTTAACTATTCAAGGTCATTGCCTAACCTTAACCATACGAGGTCAAGGCCTAACCTTAACTATTCAAGGTCATTTCCTAACCTTAACTATTCAAGGTCATTGCCTAACCTTAACCATACGAGGTCAAGGCCTAACCTTAACTATTCAAGGTCATTGCCTAACCTTAACCATACGAGGTCAATGCCTAACCTTAACTATCTCGTTAGAGTTTTACAGCTTGGGGGTTACCTTTTAGACACATCCACTTTTTGAAGAGGCATTCAGTACATTTTTACAACCAGATTTCATTAAAAAAAAGGATGTAGTGAAAGTAGTTTAACTGAGTTAAAGGAAGAAAAGTATTTTATCTCTCCCATTTGTGTATTGTAGATTCATCATTTATCATTTAAAAAAAAAACATAAACCAATACAACAACCAATAACATGCTGCACATTAAAACTAAAGAGAAACTAATACAGTGTAACAAGTGTATTATTTGTGCAGATATTTCAATCTTGTTGTTGGCAGTGAAAGTTAAGATGTGTGAATATTAATGTGTTATTTGATGAGGGGATAAAGTTAGTTCTGACAAACTTTTTAATATTTCTGATGAATAGCAGAAAATGTTCTCCATTCACTTGTAACTCTGATTGCATGTTATTTCTATGGTCTAAGAGAGTCCAAACATTTTTAGAAAACATGAACAACTCGCTCCCAAATCTAAAAACGAGAGTGTTAAAACTCAAACCGTGTCATAGTGTATACAGTGTGGAGCTGCTCCATAGACAATAAATTGGGAAAGATGTTTCTGTTTCAAAACTGGCAACACTACAATAGAATAAATCTCATTTGGGTATAAAAAAGAAAATCAGTCTCTCCAGACTGTATACCCTATGACATCACAAGTTTGAGACTTACTTCTCTGGTTTCTGGCTTTGAGAGAGAGAGAGTAGCTCATGTTCACAGATATTGATTGAACTTTCCTCGGCCATGGTAACAACATATTGGAAATCCAAATTTAGGTGGTGTTCCCCTTTAAATGACCTGTTGCAAAATTGCAGCTGCTGAAGTCATGCCGTTGAGGTGTTCTACAGTCATTAGCTCTGATCTGATGATGCTCACTCAGCTCCAAAGCTGGCTTGAACAGTCTGCTCTTTGAATATGTGTCAAATATTTAATAGTCAGTGTGTGTGTGTGTGTGTGTGTGTGTTTGTAAATGCAACTTAGTGCTATCATCTATCTATCTATCTATCTATCTATCTATCTATCTAACTAACTAACCACTTCTGTTCTTGTGTGTGTGTCTAGGCCTGTTGAGTATGCACCAGTAGAGTATCATTAAGTTGAAACACACGAGACTTGTTCATTATTGAACAAGGAGACCGTGTGTGTGTGCGTGTGTGTGTGTGTGTGTGTGTGTGTGTGTGTGTGTGTGTGTGTGTGTGTGTGCGTGTGTGTGGTGTGTGTGTGTGTGTGTGTGTGTGTGTGTGTGTGTGTGTGTGTGTGTGTGAAATGTGAATTAAAGTGACATACTTTTAATGAAACGCCACACGCGTTCACACTGATGCAATATTGATGAATTCGGTAAAAAATTGATAGGTTCACATTTATTGCTGTAGCTTCACTCGCTCACCGCTGACCACGAGTCTACGCCTTTTATCTAACAATAGTCAGCGAGGTGTTGCTGGCATGTTTTAACTCTGTACTGTCATGTAATATTAACAAGAGTGACAATAAAACAGATCTCGCATTTGCACCCAAGTACCTCTCTTTTCCATTTGCAACAAAGCGTTCATGTCACTCGGCGCTGCATTTGTGAGTGTAAAAATGTTACACTGCATTGTAAATGCATGTAAATGCATGCAAGTTGCCAGCATACAATATGAGAAGTTGGCGTTATAATAAACCCCAGTCACATGTATCGATACCTCACTGTACATTTCTTCTCCTCTCCAATCTCCTTTCTTTCCATAGCTTTTGCATACTCCTCCCAGAACTCCTCCCAGAACTTCACGAGGACTGCAGCAAGACAGCGCACCGGCCTCCCCTTCCCGACCATCCAGACCCCTTCGACCCGTCGCAACCAACCAGGCTTTGGGGTCCCGTCCCTCGGGAAGCCGTCAGCTGAACCACGCAGAAAGCAAAGCAATCCACGGTAGTCTCCAGGCCTTGAATAATGTCTCATCTCCTCGCAGACCGCCTTCCAGACCGCCTCCTCCAGCGACAGCGGGCGCTGTTGGGTCAGCGGCTGGGCGGAAGCAGGCCGAAGTCTCTCAGAGCCACCAGAGCCTCCTCTCTCGCCAGCCTCCTGCAGCGCAGGGCCGGACGAGAGCCGGGCAGTCGCAGAATCAACATCCCTACCCAAAACCCCAGGCCTCCTTTCTCCACACACACTCTAACAGAGAGGAGCAGCTCCAACCTCATTCCCAGAAGCAGACGGTATCACAGCGGGAAGCACATTGGCAGGAGGAAGGAAAGGCTCCATTTAGCTTCTCTTTTAGCAAGCTGTACAGCCTGAAGGGCCTGAAGGATAAGATGAGCAAGCTGCCAGCACAGAGCAAGAGAGGCGGCGCCAGCTCTCCGTGACTGGGGCGCAAGAGCACGAGCTAGTCTGGAACCATCATTCTGACATCAATTTTTATGTTACTCTAACACATCAAGCCAAAGAAAAGGCAGGTTAAAATAAAGAATTAAGATGGTTCTCCTCACCTCCAAGAGAAACGCTTGACTTGACCCAGTTTGTGTGAAAGAAATGCCAAAAATAGCATCTTATTTGGCTCTGCCCCGCCCTTTTCACCCTTGGGTTACTTCTTGCTGACGCTTTTAGTGTATATCTCAAGTTTGACCTTTGACCTATGATTCGTGGAATTGGCCTGCTCCTGTCTCGTCTGATGGAGGACACAGATTAAGTTATTTTCCACATGGCAGTGTTAAACCTCTCCTGTGCATGATGTTGCTCATATACTGGAACTAAACAAAGAGCGATTGGACAGGTGGTTTCCTTTTTCTCTTGGCTTCTCATTTCTAGAGATGATTCGTATTCATGTTGCTGCATGTCAAACTTTTGAAATTGCTTTTCATGTTGAAAATCCAGCTGCCTTTTTCTGGCTGAACACGGAGCTTTGTGCTTTAGGAGGTTGTGACCTCTGATGCTGTCGACGGCCTTGACATCTGGAGTGGAGTTTTGTTGCTTCCTCACCCACCTGGACTTGAACAACTGATCAATGGAGTTGTTTGTAAACTATTTTTATTTGAACATTTGGATATTAAATGTTCAAATTGTTTGTATGACCAAAGAAAATAAACTCCAGGGACATGTGTTAAGCGTGTTTAAACCCAGAAGTTTGCCTTTTACATGCTGCACATCAGATAGGGTGCTTTGACTTCAATCGACTGTACGTATACTAGGGATGCACCGATACCGGATCGGATATCGGGACGATACCGACTCAAATAGCTGGGTCGGGTATTGGTGATAATGGGGCCAATCTATTAAATTTAGTCCTATCTTTATATACTATATACATTATATACTGGAATTTGAATTCCTGTTTAAGTTTTGACCAATTTGTTGCTGCATTAAAAAGGTTTACACTTGAAATGTAATTCCTGTTCATTTTGAAGATTTTTTACAAAGTTGCTGATGTATGATTTTTTTTTTATGATAAATAACAATACGGTAAATGTATATTTATGTTTTTATTTGTTACATTTTGTTTTACAAAGTTAGGAAAGCAATATTTAAGTCAAGCCTGATGCTTCTTTACACAGAAAAGAGTGATCCCAGTCACTTCCACACAGCGACGCATACAGCTTATTAATCAAACATTGGTATCGGATCGGTTCTCCATATCGACCGATACCCAAAGCCCAGGTATCGCTAGGGGGACTGAAAAAATAGGATCGGTGCATCCCTAATATATACTGTGGATCGAGCAAAAACAAAATCAGCTGCTTCCTGGATTCACTGTGATACATTTTTTTGTGAAATATCTTAAAACCACTTCCTCTTTTTTCCTCGCTATTTTTGTCATTTCAAATGTGGGAGATCTTTTTTGCTTACAGCAGTATTGGTATCTCAGGATGGTGCCATGCGAATGTGAATTTGTGCTTCCAATATACAGTCTGAATGACTGGGAGTCATCACAATGCACATTAATAAAGTCTGAAATAGGTACTATGATCACATGTCTGATGAAAGCAAACATGAAAATGTGCTCACATACTGTATTTACAGATGTACTGTATTTTGTGTGATACTGGACAATGCTGAAAACCAGAGATTTACTTTTTTCTACCACCACTTTACAGTCTGTGAGCAGACAAATAAGTAAATGTTCAAATTAGGTCTGTCAACGTTAGAAAATTGTTTTAACGGCACTAATTTCTTTAACGCATTAAGGCAATCGATCTTTCAGAGGTTGCATCGGGCGCATTTTTTAAAGCTAGCGTGAAGATATTGGCATCATACAAAACTAGAAAACCTAAATCCATTGGTACCAATTATAATGGTAAATAACGCTACGACAAAGTTAAGTTAAATTATGGCGAGGAAAAACTGTCATGACCATTTTCAAAGGGGTCCCTTGACCTCTGACCTCAAGATATGTGAATGAAAATGGGTTCTATGGGTACCCACGAGTCTCCCCTTTACAGACATGCCCACTTTATGATAATCACATGCTGTTTTGGGGCAAGTCATAGTCAAGTCAGCAGAATGACACACTGACAGCTGTTGTTGCCTGTTGGGCTGCAGTTTGCCATGTTATGATTTGAGCATATTTTTTATGCTAAATGCAGTACCTGTGAGGGTTTCTGGACAATATTTGACATTGTTTTGTGTTATATACATTTATTTGTATAAAGCAGCATATTTGTCCACTCCCATGTTGATAAAAGTATTAAATACTTGACAAATCTCCCTTTAGAATCAGAATCAGAATCAGAATCAGAATCAGAATGGTGTTTATTGCCAGGTGTAAGAGGTATACACTAGGAATTTTCTTTGGCATTTTTGGTGCGAGACAAACTGTATAATAACAAAAGAATAGATAAAAACAAAAGAATAGATAAAAACGTTAGAATAAAATAATAAAAATGTACAATTTACAAATTACAAGTTTAAGGTACATTTTGAACATTTAAAAAATGTGCAATTAATTTGCGATTAATCGCGATTAAATATTTTAATCGATTGACAGCCCTAGTTCAAATGTCTAACCTCATGACAGTGGTTGTTTGTATTGTGTTAATATGAGTTTGTCATGTTTGTATTATAACAAGCCAAGTTTTTTCCACCTCTGTACATTTACATGTTGACGATTCAAAAATGAATGCTAAAAGTGTTGATGCAGAATCTTATCTTATTGTTTTTTGATGTCTCAGACCTTTAGTTTGGTTATTTTGTATTCTTCCGTTGTGTGTGTGTTGTACATCCAAAGACTAAAGAGGTCACATAATTGATCTATTCTTTGTTTACACCAAATCCCATTTACATTCAAAATGCTTTTTGCCTTGAAGACAAAGTCACAGCGACTGTGCCCAAACAAAGCATAAGTTATCTGCAGAGATGAGCACAGTAAACACCCCACAGGACACGACTTGTTACTTTGAAGACGGATACAGATGTCCTGCAGATTATAACAGCGGTGTACAAGATGGTGCCCTTGAGTTTTGTCTGAAGGAAATGTGCAGAGGTGCTGTTTGCATGACAAATAAACTCATCGACGACATCAATGAAATGGCTGATGTGCACATAATTCATGCGTAGTTAGACGGAAATAAACAACTGTCTGGTCTTGAAATAAGAAAAGCTCCAGTCTGTCATCTTGTTATGGGACACAGACAATGAGTTTGTGCACTTGCTGAGTGTTTGTTTGCGTCTTTACTTCTAAACCAGCTTTATTTGACTGGAGTGAATCCCCACATCACTGTTCGGCTCGTGTTCATTTTGTTTTTGGTTCCCAATCTGTTCCTAAGGGAGCTATTCAGATGACTTTTTTTTTTCTCCCAGTGCAAGCTAGGATTGAATTTTTGTATGAAATATAGATTATGAGTCATGGATGGCTGCCCTTTGGAGCTCAGAAAGGCTGCTCTGCACGCCGACTGTGATGTGCTGAACATCTGATTTATCTCAGTGTATTTCTTCAAGCTTCAGTCCTGTCAAAAAAAAAGTCAGAAAAGAAGCAAGCAGAGGTACTGTACCATGTCCCACGATGCCTCTGTGGCTTTGGAAGCTTCAGTCATCTTTCACAGCACGTTGCAACTCTGCAAATATCAGCTTTAATCCATGTCAGAGACGGTTGTGAGTAGAGACCAAATTTCCAATATTAGAGATGATCCCAAAGGACATTTTTATCAGGTGTTACCTAATATTCAGACATGGAGCACAGAAAGCTGGGTGAGGTTGTTGTGTGAGTTGCATGAAAATCTGCAGCTGAGGTGTGACGATTTATAATTTATTTTCACAGTAGAAGAACTTCAATGTATGAAACATGTTTAAAGTTGTCTATGTGTGCTGTAAAAGCACAATGGCACGCCAGTAGAGACAAGCGGTGCATCCCACGGCTGATTGACTCAACTGAATTTGCATGTTTAGGTAACAAGAGGAAGAGAAACTGAAAGAGAGATCTCTTTATTTCAGGGTAGGATGATATGCAAACTAGGAACAATATTCCCCCCTCCCCCCCCGTTATAGTGAGAGAGTGAAAATATTGCACTACTTGATGAATTCATTTTTTTTAAATGTATTAAATAATTCCTGCAAATGCAGGAGATAAATTCAAGTTCTGAAATTATTTTATTAACCCTCTGAGACCCACAATAGACCCATTTTTGTCTTTTTTTTAAGGGGGTCAGGGAGTCTTTAGGGAGAGATAGCAGGTCAACAGATGTTGTAAGTGGTGTACATCATCTGAAATTGATCATCTTAAGATCAATTTGAGATGTGGCTCAGCACTGTATCAAGTTGTTCTAGTCATAAATCAGAAATAAACATGAATTCATGAATTTATTTATTATTTAAAATAAATCGTGAAAGTGTATAAGGGCTTAGAACATCATGATCGGAGTATATGATTGTCCCTAACTTGCTCTATTATGTCTCATAAGTTGTTGCAGCAATTTTGGGGTTGATACCATTTGTTACACAGATTTGGTGCTAAATTTAACCATTTTTTGACTTCCGAGAATTGATAAAAATGACCAATAATCGCTAAAGAATACCACATTCAGACTCCAAAACCTTGAGGAACACCATAGAAAAAAGCCATGCTGTGATTTGGAATCAAAAACTTTTGATACATTGAGATTTTTGCAAGAATTGCAATTTTCAGGAAACTGCTCATAAACCCACTTATTGTCAATCTAGCTATAGGAAAGCCATCCATCCTCTGAATGCTCTAGGTCTATAGTTTGTGGTTGTAAAGTCTCATGAGACTGATTATCCTAGAGGTCACCACAAGTCATTTTATACCATTCTAGTTTCATATGACATCTGTGTCTTCACTCTAGCCCTAAAACTGAACCTAGAGCCTCTGAAAGACAGTAAAGTCAGTCGGGTTTAAAGTTCACAATTATTCTATAAATGTTACTTTAACAGCTGTGTGAAATAGCCCAATAGGCTTTAGTCTATATAGGCCCACTGTGTTTCGTGATTTATTTTCATGAATAAAAATGTTTTAAACCCCCATTTGTGATTTTTTCACAAAACGCCGTGGTTACAAATGCTGCTACAAAGGTTAATCATATGAGTTAAACAACATCACTCTCATGTCTGTACAGTAAATATGAAGCCACAGCCAGCTGCAGATCAGCATAGTTTAGCACAAAGACTGGAAAAAAGGCTCCATAATTAACATGTTATATCTTGTTTGTTTAATCCAGGAACAGCTGCCATGCAGGCAAACAGTCGAGACTCCCGGAAGTTACTGGTCTCAGCAACACTTCGGTGTACAAATGATTACTTACCGTTTTACGGGATGGGTTTGGGCCGTAGCCACGGATCAATCTTCTCATCTGACTCTTGGCAAGAACGCGAATAAGTGTGTTGAAAAAAATGTCAAACTCTTCCTTTAAATACCAATTAGCAGCATTTATCAGCCATAAAAGAGGTCTGACAATCAACATTTTGATATTAAAAGATTTCAAAATAATATGAATCAGTGCTCCAAAGAGAACAAAAAGCTGCAAAAGTTTTGATTATATATTATGCATATGTCAATAATTAAAATATGCTATATGAAAATTGTATCACCAAAGACGTAAAGTGTTGATGTGGTTTCATCTACCTCCCCCTGTAAGACACAAGAGTGACAGATGGTGGAACAAAACTAAATTCATATAGTCATAAGAGATGAAATATGCTTTATGAATAGTTTTCTGGGTCACACATCCAGATTTAGAATGAGTCAGACACTGTCAACCACACACACACACACACACACACACACACACACACACTCATATCAAACGAGGAGGATACGGGGGGGGAAGAGAAGAGCAGTGATTGAGATGCAGAAAGCAGAGAGATAGAGGAGAGAGAGAGAGAAACAGAAAATCCCTACTTCTTATCTGAATAGACTCAGATGCAAAAGGAATAAAAAGAAACTGCGAATAAAGCATGAGGCGGGGAAAGATGGAGAGACGGAGATATACAGCGAGAGACACAGGAACATGAAATCTGCAAAATAGACTGTTGACTTCAGCATCCACGGACAGGCGTCTTCACAAGTTTACCTTTCAGCTTTGCTATTTAACTGTGCTGAGCAACGATCTATTATTACATCTCACAATACTTACCTTCCCTGCTTGTGGCTGTCATTCCCAACAGTGGTGGACTCTGAGAGGTAGGGGCGAAAAAAATAAAAGGGGCACCAGCTGCACCCGGTGAGGCACCCCAGAGGGTACTTTATCAGGTTTTCTCCACTGAAAATGCATCCTATAGGGAACTTTATCATGTTTTCTCCACTGGAAAGGCAATCAGAGGGCACTTTATCAGGTTTTCTCCACTGGAAAGGCACCCTATAGGGAACTTTATCGTGTTTTATCAACTATAGGGACATTCAAGAGGGTACTTTATCATGTTTTCTCCACTGGAAAGGCACCCTAGAAGTCACTTTATCACATTTTCTCCACTGGAAAGGCACCCTAGAAGTCACTTTATCATATTTTCTCCACTAGAAGGGCACCCTAGAAGTCACTTTATCACATTTTCTCCACTGGAAGGGCACCCTAGAAGTCACTTTATCATATTTTCTCCACTAGAAGGGCACCCTAGAAGTCACTTTATCACATTTTCTCCACTAGAAGGGCACCCTAGAAGTCACTTTATCATATTTTCTCCACTAGGGGGGCACCCTAGAGGGCACTTCATCATGTTTTCTCCACTGGAAAGGGACCTTATAGGGAACTTTATCAGGTTTTTTATCAACCATAGGGGTATTCAAGAGGGTACTTCATCACATTTTCTCCACTAGAAGGACACCCTAGAGGGCACTTTATCATGTTTTATCAACCATAGGGGCATTCAAGAAGGCACTTCAACACATTGTCTCCACTAGAAGGACACCCTAGAGGGCACTTTATTATGTTTTCTCCACTGAAATGGCACCCTAGAGGGCCCTTTATTATGTTTTCTCTACTGGAAGGACATCCGAAAGGCTCAGTAATTTCCTAAAAGAGCTGGGCACTGTAGTTTTCAGTGAAAGTTTCTCAAATATGGAAGCAACATAACATTTTATGGGGACTATTTTCAGCCGAGGATTAATACACACTTGGTGCTGTAGTGAGTATGTGCAGCAGCAGGACTGGCTCAGAATAAACTACAGTGTAGTTCAGTGTTTATGGTAATGAAAAAACATGTTGCAATTCATTACTGGCTGGTACTGGAGGAATATGGAACATCGCCAACCTTATAATGCTCTGTACAGTTTTAAAAAGCTTGACATGGTTGTGAATACAAAACACTGACTTGAAGCATGGCTGACTTAATTAACAGTGGCAGCTACAAAGAACAATTCATAAACAACATTTTTTCCGACTGTTAAAAAGACGCACGTAACATCCGTCACATCACCTACTTGTGAAGCTATGACTTATTGCCCGTATGGAATTTGTGTGGACAGCTTGCTGCTGCCTGTTATCTTATCATATTATTATCTGGGGTGGAGCCTGGATGGTATTTAGGTGAGACAGACAGGCAGCAACCCGAAAGAAGAAGAACAAAAAAAAGAAAAGAAAGAGCCATCTGTAGTGTGAATATGTGCCAGATGCAGGTAACCTGTTCAGTCAGCAAACGGTGCCACGTTAACCGGAACTCAGCAGCAACACACCGCGTGGCTTCATTACCTCACCATCTCAAACATCATGCAAATCTCTTTACCAGTGGCACAAACACACACACACACACACACACACACACACACACACACACACACACACACACACACACATCATGGAAGTCTTGTGATAATTTATTTTTGTGGATGATTGGACTGCATGATAGTGGTGGCTCAGTCCCAGAATAGCACACCACACACATACAAACACTCACATTTAAATAGAAACCATCCCCTCTCCCTCAGGCCATTTATATGGAGATGAGCAACTTGGTTACCAGGCGGACACACACACACACACACACACACATACACACACACGCAAAAAGTGGTTCGTAGGGCTCATCGTAACATCATCCATTCAGCTGAGCCCTCCAAGCTCATCATAAATGATAATGCCAGACTTCCACTCAGCCTCAGGGGTCGCAATACAGATAAGGATGACACAATGGGCTCTCAAACACACACACACACACACACACACACACACACACACACACACACACACACACACACACACACAAAGCGGTGACTCAGCCCTCTTTTGGGTCTCTCTGTTTGGTCGATAGCCCTTTGGGTCCTTCACCTGCCAAGACACACATATGCAGACACACGCACGTAAATATAGACACTGGTTGCCTTACACAGATATGTCTGTTTGTGTGTGTGTGTGCGTGTGTGTGTGTGCGTGTGTGTAGGAAAGTGGAGGTGGACGGGGGTTTTAGTCAAGACATCCTGTGATGTCAACAATTCCCGACACAGGACCTGAGTCATTCTTTAATTAGCGCATTTTCACGCTCACTTGGTCCTCTAGGTAATGAAGTGTCCCATTAGCTTGTTTGGACTTGATTAAAGATACATGCCCGGTCACATTTTTCTATGTGACACTGGGCGTTGATGGAAAAATGAAGACGTTAAGTGTCAGTCATGTTCACTTCTTCCTTCCTGGTCTCTGTGCTTTATTACTGAAGCATCATTCGTGTGACCGGAGAGGAATAAAAAGCCGTGGTCCTTTAAACAGCTGGGGAACAGTTACTCGGATGAAGTCTGAGAATAAAGTCAAGTATAACTTTTTCTATTTTTTTCCCATGGAGTCATTACAAGTAGAGTTAGCTGCTGGGTTTGCTCTTGGTTTGGTTTGGTTCGGTTCTGTTGCCTGACAGAATTACAGGTTTCAGTGGAAGTCACATCCTTGTCTTATCATTCACCCGATTCATCCCTAATCGTCATATTTTTCCGCTTGGGCAGAAGCCCCCGGCGTTTTTGCGTGGATGGTTTGGCTTAAAATAAGTACGCTTGTAATGTAACTTAAGCTACGGATGTAATGTCTCAGTGATGTAGCAACACGTGACATAACGTTGTCAGTAAAATCCCTCAGTACCTCCAAGTCTGAGGCGGATTGCACCCTTTGGGTAGGGAGTGAGTCTTTGCCCCAAGCGAGGGAGTTCAAATATCTCGGGGTCTTGTTCACGAGGGAGGGTAAAATGGAGCGGGAGAAGGACAGGTGGTTCGTTGCGGCGTCTGCAGTTATGCGGGCGCTGTACCGTACCATTGTGGTGAAGAGGGAGCTGAGCCGGAAGGCAAAGCTCTCGATTTACCGGTCCATCTACGTTCCAACCCTCACCTATGGTCATGAGCTTTGGGTAGTGACCGAAAGAATGAGATCATGGATACAAGCGGCCGAAATGAGTTTCCTTCGTCGGGTGGCTGGGCTCAGCCTTAGCGATAGGGTGAGGAGCTCAGACATGTGGAGGGAGCCGCTGCTCCGTCGCGTTGAAAGGGGCCAGCTGAGGTGGTCCGGGCATCTGATCAGGATGACTCCTGGACGCCTCCCTTTGGAGGTTTTCCGGCCACGTCCAATTGGTAAGAGGCCCCGGGGTAGACCCAGAACACGCTGGAGAGATTAGATATCTCGTCTGGCCTGGTAACGCCTCGGGGTCCCCCAGGAAGAGCTGGAAAACGTTGCTGAGGAGAATGACTTCTGGAATTCCCTGCTAAGCCTGTTGCCCCTGCGACCCGGCCCCAGATAAGCGGAAGTAAATGGATGGATGAAATCCCTCAACTTTTGGTTTCATATGGGACACAAATGCCTGTCCCCTGAGTAAAAGTCCTGTGTTTGTTTGACCCATTCACCACTCCTCCCACCCGCCTTTAGCAGACTTTCGCACTCTTAATATTACATCTGTTGATCTGAGCATCTAATATCCACACAGATGGGTTTACATTCTGGTTTACATTCATCACTAAATGATGGCTTGTGCGTCGGTATCAAGACGCAGAGGGCCGCTGCCCAAGTGTCGGTGTTTTTGACGCCCTGGGAGTGAGACCAGGTTGAGCGGCATGGCTCACCCTGTTTCACAATTGTATTGCTGTACAATAGTTTCCTCACCTGGCTGTAGGTGCAGCCTCCTCTGGGAGCAACAAGCACAAAGCAACGTGGATTTTAGATGCTGACTGCACAGACTTTGTGCACGAGAAACAAACAACTCTCTCACGGTGTCAGGTACTCTGGAGGCCCTACAGTTTATAATACAAGCTGACAGGGTGTCCAGTAGACTTAGAGACAGAATATGTGTGGCACGGAATCAGACGTCCTATTTGGGTTAAAAAACAAAAAAACAGACCATAGTCCCTGCTGCAAAAATAAATGGATTTTTAAGCAGTGTGACCAAGCTGCACCTCACCCAGGTGAATCTTATGTCTGGATCCGCAGGGAGGAAGAGCGTGAGAGACAGGTTACATATTTCACAGGTCATACAGGTGCATGGACTTGTTGAGAGCCTTCTAAAGATCAGTTTGGTGCCAACTTTGGTTGTTTGACTTTTAAATGTCATATATAATCGTAGACTGTAGCTATAGGCAAGGCAAGGCAATGCAGCTTTATTTGTATAGCACATTTCTCAAAGTGCTTTACAGAAACATTCAAGAACATTGCGACAAAATGCAAAAGAACATTAAGAAATAATTAAAACAGTTATAAAAACATAAAAACATTAAAACATTAAAAATTAGAAAATAAAAACAAGCTAAAAATAAAAGCTAGGATAGAAACTAAAATTGCATAAAACTCAAAAGAGTAGAAGTTATAGTGCAGTGTCAGAATAAAAGGCACCCGCAAACAGGAAAGTTTTAAGCTTTGTTTTAAAAGAAGTGAGAGTTGGAGCGGTCCTGCAGGTTTCTGGGAGCTTGTTCCAGATATTTGGTGCATAAAAACTGAATGCTGCTTCTGCATGTTTAGTTCTGACTCTGGGGACACTAAGCAGACCTGATCCAGATGACCTGAGAGGTCTGGATGGTTCATAACACAGCAGAAGATCAGAAATGTATTTTGGCCCTTAACCATTTAGTGCTTTGTAAACCAGCAGCAGTATTTTGAAATCAATTCTCTGAGAGACAGGCAGCCAGTGTAGAGACTTCAGAACTGGACTGATGTGATCCACTTTCTTGGTCTTAGTGAGGACTCTAGCAGCAGCGTTCTGAATCAGCTGCAGCTGTCTGATCGATTTTTTAGGAAGACCGGTAAAGACGCCGTTACAGTAGTCAAGTCGGCTGAAGATAAATGCATGTTCATCAGTTCTCTAATTCTTCTTATATTCTTCAGGTGATAGAAGGCTGTATAGGCTATAAGAGGCGAACGTATAGTCACCGTGAAGACTCCCATTGGTTTGTGAACTGCCGTTTTGAAGGCTTGAGTTTGGCATTTGGGTCGTCGCCATCTTGGTCTTTTGGAGCCAGAAGTGACCTTATTACAGACGGTCTGTTAATACAATGAATTACAAAGCAAGCCATATTATTATTTGTCTGATATTAGCATGAAAAATTCTCCAAACGGCATCAACACCACAAACACGCCTGAGATAGCGGCTAGCCACCTGTGACGGCACCCACCTGTCCCTCAAAGCAGCCACGACCTTGTGTAAATTTAAGCCTTATAATATAATTTAAACAGGTGACTTATATAAAAATTGTCATTTCTCATGAACAGGGAAATTAGCTATAGAGACCAAAACCGTTTTTTTTGTACCATGCTGTAAACATGTCTGCTGTAAAGTCTGGCATTTTAACATGGGGGTCTATGGAGATTAACTCGTTTTTGGAGCCATCAGCCTCAAGTGGCTATTTGAGGAACTGTAGTTTTTGGCAGTTCTGCGTTGGCTTCATTTTTCAGCCCCACGAGTTGCAGCTTGTATCTGATCAGTATTGTTATTTCATGGCAGGAGGAAAATTTAATTTAACAATCGAAACCACAAGCTCTAGTCACTGAGTTCAGAGGAAATAAATCTCAACAGAAAACAGGAGGGACTCATGAGACACATTCCAGTCCAGATGGTGACATCCTGTTTTTAACTAACAATAATCTCAGTTTATTGATAACTTGAGCGATTCAGTTCATTTTTGATGAGAGAAAAAACAGATTAAATGATCGTCATGAAATGAGTCTGAAGAACTCTGTTGAAAGAATAAGATGACAATAAATAAAACTCATTGACCTGAGTCCGTCCCACCATACTTCTTCCATTCACCTGGCAAAAAAACATCAATCTTTAAAGTTAAAGCAACTGCTTCTTAGATGCCGACCTCTGAACGCACTTGATTTTGGGTGTACAATGAATGATTGCAAAAGTATTAAATGTCATGCAACAAAACGTATTATTGAAACATGATTTATTGCACCTCAAACATAATTGTTGAAGCCAATGCTTTGAGTTTTACAATGGAACCGCTGGGTGACTAACGCGCCAGCCCTCGGCCGTGTAAGACACACCTGGTTTTAGAGGATGGAGAGCGGGCCGGCTCTGACATCTGGAAACTAGCTCAGGGCTAACTGGCACATTTTGAAAGACGCCAGAGATTATCTTTATTGTTGTTTTATCAAAGGTGTGACGTTGTAAGCTGATAATTCAGACGCACAGCAGATGGGACATCCGAGCTCTACAGCAACCAATCAGGGAGACACACAGACAGACACATAGATAGATGATTTTGGATCTGTTGAGGCAAAGCAGCAGGCAGGGTCCTTGAAATGAAAAAAAAGAGCTTAAGGTCACACACACACACACACACACACACACACACACACACACACACACACACACACCATCATCCGGCCCGCTCCCTCCTCTGGCATGCAGCTGATTGTTGGAGTGGCATTTAATTAATCCTGTCAGAAAAGGTTAAGGAAAAGAAGTAAGGAAGGGAGGGAACAAAATTAAAGACATTGACAGATGGAGAGACTCTGTAAGGCGCTCCATTTCCCAACTAAAAAACACAATTTCACTAAAGCAATTTAGTTCGGCTTCACTCTGCAGACAGCTGAATTTGGCATACCTGAACAGTTAATTTGCTTCATTTAAACTGTGTTTGCGAGCCAAAGATGAAGGTCAGTGTAAGTGACAGAGGTGTCAGATATGCTACACATCTGCAGCATGTCATTAAAAAAGTCGCTCTGGATCTCTGATAACAGGTCAAATCCAAATCCAGATGGTGAACGTACGCGTGAATCCCCTCCCTTTGCAACTATGATCAAGCCCTTGAGCAAGGTATTCAACCCCTGCACAGAGGCGCAGGAGGAGACTTGTTGTAGGTGTGAACATCATGTCACAAGGTGCTCCATGGAAGAAAAAGGTTCCTGCTGCAGTGAATGAATGAGGCTCAATGAAACATCCGGACATCCAACACAGAGGGAGGTTATAAGAGAAGAGTTTTTTTTACTGCTCCGTAAAATCACAATAACACTGTATCTGCAGGGGCCGATAAGGTCGTTGATTTACTCATCAGGACCTGAGCTTTCTGTCTTTTAAAAGTCATTTTCCAGACCCATTGGAGTTTAATGATTCAGGCGATGCATCTGAGGACATTTGAGCCTGGGCGTCAATACAAAACATGAATGATAAAGCAGTATAGCTATATGGCAGACCGTAGTTTGCATTGTGATAGCCTATATTACCACTTCTGGCGGATATGTGCTCTAATTATCCAGCTGCTCTATATTGTGACAATGCAACTTCACTGTTTGAGTCAATTACAGGCCGCTGTCATCAAGTGGGAATTATAAAGGCAATAGATTACTTAGAGCCACTTAAACTTGTGCAAAATAAAGTTATACTAATTTTGTTAATGTATTTACATGGTTGAGACACAAGCAGCTTAGAGTTGACCTTCATTGTGACTCATGTTTGCGGCCGTCACAGGAGTCAGTGACAGCGAGCGGCACAAAGACAGGACACGCCACAAAGACCTGTGGCTTCCTGTGGAACAATACTTCTGCAGCCTTTCTAACAACTGCTCAGGGTCGCTAAATTAAATACACACTCACTTACAACTCCCCTGTTCTCCCCTGCCGCTCACATCCAAAACTATTACTACTTAGACTATATTGCCATCTGCAGGCCATCAAGTTTCATGGATTATTAGACCAGAAATGCATATTTGGTTGTCGGTTTATGAGAGTTAGCTACAATAATTTAGTCTAATACAACAGTCCTGATGCGATAAATCTGACATGAATATTGGAAGGTTCAGTTTTCTTTGAAACTGTTGCAGAGAGAAGTTGATTCAACTTCATGGTTCATTTGATGGCTGTAGTTTCAACAGCAACACAAAACAGCATCCAAAATTGTGAACTTTTAAGTGACAGAATTTTACATTCAGACACTTAAATATGAAGTCAGGAAGTAAACATAGCAATGAAGAACGTAGAAGAAGATCTGCACACTGTAGCTCCCTTTAAGTGCAATTTAGTGGCACATCTTAGTTAGTGACGTTTCAAGCCCATGCTCTTCTTCAGACAGTCTGAACGGAGCTACAGTGTGCCGACCTTCTTCTACGTTTTTCATTGCTGTCTTCTACTGGTCCAGCACCGGCCTACTACGGTTTCAGATGTTCGTTTCATTGTTTGAAGGAAGTACATATAGTGCACAAGATGGGAAATTAGAAGTTCAGACAGTCTCTGTCTCCCTCTGATGGAGGACCTTTGAATTAGTTGAACCAGATTCCTTCGCTCCACCTGTCAGTTATTTACCTGATCAGGATTTAAAATATTTGAAATAATATGAAATAGAATGTCTTTATTGTGATGGAATTTTCCATCGATTCCTCTCTTATTGGTAGAAAGGTCAGAGTGTTTGTCAGAGTGTCCCTCTGTTGACATTCTTGGGTTGGAGTCCTGTCTAGAGGAGCCACCGTTATCTGTACAGCTGTGCCTGTAGTGGAGACCGTAGAGCCAGTCGCTAAGGCAACCAGGGTCAGAGATGCCAGAGGAACGAAGTAAGTCATAACATGATAAGGGGTAAGACACTGAGCACCGGGGAGGAAGGGCAGAGTTGTGAGGCCTTCACGCAGAGAGCATCTATTGTGGAGACCTGTCAATTCTCCTTGGCCAAGCTTCAATAAACCTTCTTTTGTAAGACATCATCAGCTCCGGACCTCTTCCTTCCAAAGATAACTTGTATATCAATTATTCCATCACATTTATTAATAGGAGTTTTGATGCAGTCTCTTCCGGATGACCTCTGTGTTGGATATTATGTGGATTATATGGTTATAGATTTGTGCTGGAATGACTTATAGGCATTAGAAGTGTCAAAGCCTCATGTCTCTGAGCAGGTTTGTGTTTTTATGTAGCAGTTCTCAACTGGATTTATCAACTACTGTACTTATGGTGTGCTATGATACTAGATACAGTATATAATCCAAGTATACAAAGTCACCTAAATAGCCATTAGGCACTTACCCTTAAAAGGATCCTTTCAATATAATAGCACCGTCATCATTTTTGTTTCCGAAAGCTATACAGATGTTGTTCCATCACCATCAGATGTTTTATTTTCAAGAGGTTAAAGTCTGATGCCAAAGCTCAGATATATCTCCAGATATATTTGGATTATATTATATCAAAGTTTGTCTCCCTGTCCCTCCTCTCCAGAAGCATTTCTAGTTCTCCAAATAAAACCGTTGCCATTTTCCATCCGTCCACCAAATGCCCTCTGAGTTTCCCTCCTTTCCCGATGAATGAAGTGGAGCAGGATTGCTCTGATGTGATGAATCTGGAGGTGATCGGGTGGTGGAGGGACGCATCAGTTTGTGGTGATACTAACACTGAAAGCAGCATAGAGGAGAACAGTTTTAAACTTTTGACAGCAATGATGTGATTGGTTTAGGGAGATATGGCAAGAGAAAAGAGAGACGCCCATAATCAGCTGACGTATTAATAGCCCATAAGAGAGAGAGACCCAGAATAAATGAGAATGAATGAGATTGCACCCCTAGTCTTCCTGACTGAATTTACGCATAAGCTTCATTTGTGTTTAATATGTGGAGAGTGGCAGAGCTGATTAGGGAAATGGGAACCAAGGCCTGTTGAAAGATGCTGGGACACAGTTTTGAATTATGGGGTATAACACATGCGCAGTGTGACTGAAGATGCGGTCATGCGTTGCTATTGGCTCATTTTCGGCGAGTGCAGACCAGGTTTTACTGCGCATGTGTCGTACCCCAAAGATATGATGAGTTGATGACGCGTAACATCTCCTCTTTTCACCCTCCTTGGTGGGAACAGGTGTGTGGATGGGTGTGGCAGTCAGGTGACGGTGAAAGGAAGGAAAGTCTGAGGGCATCTGGTGGACGGATGGAAAATGGCAATGTTTTTTTTTTGGAGACTATAGAAATGTGTCTGGAGAGGAGGGACAGAGAGAGTTTGACATCCATCATCTGTAACCACTTATCCTATTCAGGGTCGCATGGGGAGGGAGCCGATCCCAGCTGACATTGGGCAAAGGCGGGGTACACCCTGGACAGGTCGTCATACTATCACAGGGCTGACACATAGAGACAGACAACCATTCACACTCACATTCACACCTACGGACAATTTAGAGTCAACAATTAACCTGCATGTCTTTGGACTGTGGGAGGAAGCCGGAGAACTCAAAGAAAACCCACACTAACACGGGGACAGTTTGACATATTAATAATAATCAGCACAAAAAAAATAAACCATTTTTCTATATGAATATGTTTATTGGTCTTTAAAAAAAGAGGTCTATAAACAAAGAATTACAGCCAGTTCAATGAATGTCATAACAACCTTATGTGGATGTTAAAACCCAGGCAACCCCTCTTCCAGAAAGCTTCACAGATCATACAAAATACTGCCTATAATAGAGAATCAGTGTATATACTGTCCGTCACAATGCTAAAATGTGAGAATTTCATGTGGTAAAGAATTTGTTTCTCTGTTTTCTTTTTTTTTCTGTGCACCTCCTATATCTGCTGTCTTGGGTAATGGCTAAGGCACTCTCTGGGGAAACATTATTCCCTATTTGCACTTACTTCAAAGTGAAAAGCTGCAAAATACAGTACTTGGCACACAATTTACATTTGTTTTTCTAAACTAATATGGACAGAATAACACATTCAACTATATCTCGTGGATCCCCTGATCTACCGCACTAAAAGCCAGTTTATATATCACCACATTAAACAACAAAAAAAATTAATGAAACATTCATCACCTATCTGTAAATCATTTTCAGGCTTTTGATGAGTGTGGATACAACAGCAACTCAAGAGATTTCGAGCTGAACATAGTGTACACGGTACAGAAAGCATAATATATTCAGATTCCGAGAGGATCATAAACACATCATCGGGTCTCATTTCAGTTCGGTGACACAACTTTCTTAACTCATTTATAAAATGCCATGACAGTATTGACAAAGACGAGTATTAAAGCAGCCAGTGGAATAAACAATTTAACAGTATCGTACCATAAGTTAACAGTATAGTGTAACGACGCCCTACACCAAGACATTGATTAGTATTTGCAGCTGTGTTTCTATGCTAATATCAAGTACATTTCTCTGATGATGAATTACAATAAGCTGGATGTTGACTTCCATTATTGAAGATTTGCATGAATGAAATGTCTCCTGCAGCTGAGCTTAATGCTGTAACACTAATCCGTTCATATAAGAAGCAGAAAAGAGGTGAAGAGATTGCATCCTATATGACATGAGGATATATTTCAATGAGTGTATATGAGCGGTCCAGCAGAGGGCCCCCTCACTCCAGATATCTGCAGCCATGACGAGGCATTTGCATAGCTTATCTCTACCCTTATGAGATGCACTTTATACATTTAGTAATGAACCGTGCACATGTGGGCAGCTGCTGAGCTCACGAGTGCAGCCTGCAGAACATGATAATGCATTCAAAGCACCTGGGTGACTTCGCTGAGGAGGATACAGTAATGGTAGAAGGTAGTAGAGTATGTTGTACATGAGTTATGACTATCACACAGTATATGCAAATGTCTCAGAATGTAAAAATCAAGTTATAGGCAAAAAATCGGCACTGCAGTGAAGATGGAGGATGGAAGAGGTCAACTTCAAGTATGTTATGGTTCATTAAGGGAGTGTACAAAAATGATTGTCAAATAGTTACATTAAAAGTCATAATGGTGCATTTTGCCGTATGTGGAGGAAAAAAATGATATTTTTTTATCGGGGCTTTATTTTCCTCAACATAATAAAACTACTAGCTAACAGGGTTGGTATGTAGTATTTATATATAGTTATTAGTGATGTGTTGAAGGGCTCGGCGATATATATTAATTATGGCGTAGTTATAAAAAAGTCACGAAAGAAGATGATCTATTTATAGAAGATATGCATGTTATATTGTTTTGAAAAAATTAGGTCTTCAGCTTTCAGAACCCGTAAACCAACTGTATGTTGTCCAGGATCATTTTCTCATCAGTCTACAACAACATACTTGGTATCGCTGGAAACTAGAAATTCCAAGCTTTCTAATGTACCTAAAACACACCTAGACTCAATCATTATTGATAGGATCTTTGTTATAATGTGTTATTGCCTTTCAAATTAAGATTGTATAGTTGGCGAGGATAAAAATCTACTATTTTCTGTTATTGTATCTCTATTTTCTCGGGAATGGTATTAGAGTTACAATGGATTCATATCCCTTAGCTTCTTACCTTTCAAAAGAGATCAGATATATGCATATAAGCCTTATGGTTGAGGAGCTATTCCTGATTCATTTTGGGTATGTTATTTTAGGTGTTTTTCTTGAGGGCTAGGGCTTAACAGGTTAAATTAATTCGATTAATTTGAATTTTTGGTTTTGCACGACGTGTAAAATGTATAAATTGTGAAAATTGAATTTAATAGTTTTGTAAATGTGCACAAAAAGTGTATTTTTAAAGGAGTTGAGTGATCAGTGTGAAGATTTTACTTTATTTTTAGTGTCTTTACCAGCTGGGTAGCTAACGCCAGCTTGTACCTGCCAGCAGATATCAGGCCGAAACACTTATCAGGAGATGATCTGGTGTGCAGACTTTTCTGCTCTATCTCTGCAGTAGTAGTAGTAGTAGTTGCGGTAGTGATAATTAAAGTGGATGTCTGCTTAGTCCATACTGTAGCTGTATGAGAGAACCTGTATTTTTTCAATATATTAAAATATATTTCAGTCATGTTTTAATCTTTTAGTTGCATTTTGTAAATCAAAATCGTGAATGGGCCCCCATATTTGAAAAAAGTTGAGATTTGGACGATATTTTGGTGTGTGTTGTATACATTTTGCCTTTAAAGGAAGTTCTGTCATTTTTCTTAGTGAAAGAGAGCGTCCAAATAAACTATTGTACTGGGCAGACAGTGAAACATATGGTTCAGCCCCCCCTCCACACCCCAATAATTTTCATACAGTCCCTTAAGAGACCGTCCTTCTGTTTGCATTATGTGAAGAAATTTCCACATTTACGCTTCTTCCAGCGGAAGCCAAACACTTTCCTTCTTTCACAAGCTCCAGAAGAAAAGCAGCAGGAAAGTAATGTGCGCTATCAGCTCATTACATTGACTGTATTGCTCTCAGGATGACAGCGATGTACTCATCAAAACCTGGAAAAGCTTATAATCAGCAATTTCTTTGAACCCCATTAGCCTGTCATCATTTTACTTTTCACTTTTAGCATGAGAGGTGATTTTGTTGTTAGCAGAAGCAGCTGCATTCATACAGTAATGTCTCTTTTACCCGTGTTGACATTCTGATGTTTTTTTTTTATATATCTGAAGAACATGATTTGTTGTTAAGGTCAGGAAAGACAGCTCACTCTCTAAAAGTGATGATATTCAGCTGCTGCATACCTGTGGGTGTAGAAAGTTCTGGTGCGGTCATCGTGACCTGAAATAAACTGGTGTGTGTGTGTGTGAGAGTGTGTGTGTGAGTGTGTGTAAAGGGGTGGTGGGGGCACTGATGATGATGTTAACATTTGCACTCTCCTCTGCTCCGGTGCACTAATGCTCACCGCCGCAGCGCTGGGAACCAGCGAAAAGGCCACACAGCGAGAGCAGAGCAGAGCACTTGACTCCGTCCAGCTCACATTGATCGCATGCAGCCTCTCAATATGCATCGCCGACTGACCCGGTGGTGAAACCCCGCTCTCTCTTCACTTCTTTAGTGAGCTTCAACCAGTCTAATAAGCGCTGAAACTCACTCAAAAGCTTTCGTGTTGATTCAAAAAACTCGATTTTGCACGCTCTTGCAGATGTAAAGCTTCATATTAAGGACACATTAGGTGCTGATGGCTCATTAACCAAAGGAGGGAGGCGGGAGGGTACAATCTTAAGATGAGGCAAGAGGAGAGGGGATCATATGCACAGTAGCAGACCAAACCCCTCCCCCTCACTAAGTGCTGCAGAGATGCAAGGGAATATGTGTATATGTGCATAGGAGGTGGAGGGGGGGGGGGGGATGGGGAAAAGAAAGTGTGTGAGTGGAGGCGGTTCCTACAGTTTGATGATGGTTGCAGATGAAGCAGGGTGAGAGAACGGACAGGACAGGAAGTGGAGGTGTAACCTCAGCTGGCCAGGTTTCTGTCTCTGCTTCACGCGTCGTGTCGAATTCACTGGATATTGTTCGAGTTTATATAAGCTATGCAAAGATTAAAGATTTTTCAACATCAAAATCCCCGGGGGGATTTAATATCTCCTCAGTAAGAAAGCTCCTCTTTACCAGGCCGAGTGGTGCTGTCAGAGCGGTCGCCCAGGGCGGGAGATTGTCGGCCTGGGGGGGTAGCACAGTAGGACAAGGGGGCGCGGTTTCTCCACCAGCCTCCCAGGAATGGGATAATGTGCTTCTCTTCACGTGCGTCATGCTTATGAGGTCTGACAGCAGAGTGCACAATGCACTCCTCAGCCACCGCGCCGCTGTGTGCCAAAGCTCCTCATACACACACACATGAGTGCACACAAACATACATAAAGATCTCTCTAGGTTATGCACACACACACACGATCTTGATCCATTTCTCTAAGCTGGGACCAGCCAGCAGCAAGAACAACCATCCATGGCTTTGACCCTGAATCATACATTAGGAGAAAGAGGGGACGGGGACGGGAGGGGTCCATAAAAATAGGACAAGTTGTTTCTGTAGAAAAATAGAGGAATTTCCAGAGGCTGATAAAACGTCTTTGGCACTTCTGAAAACACAGCATACAGAAAGAAGTCGACACTGAGTATAAAAGGCCAAACTAGAAAGCTCTACAGCCAGAAAAAAAGATTAAGATAATCCAAGTTTCATCCACAAATGAGTCTGGCCAGCCCCGGGTGGATTTGAGCCTGAACAGGCCCGTACTCCACCATCTCCCCATCCACCGTGATCATGCCCTCTGGGGAGACAGGCTCCAGCCGCAGGGCCTTCACCTTCTCATACACCAGGTGGGGGCAGCCGCACGCCAGGTGGCCGCCCTTCTCCATGGCGAGGAAAAGGCGCAGGAGGGCCGGACGGGAGATTCCCGCCGTCACGTAGAACAGATGAATCACCCCGTCGTCTGCCATCGCGCCGGGGACTGTCCACAGATCCTCAGCTAGATGGGACTGGTAAATAGCCAGCACCAGGACAAAGTCCTCCTCCTTGACTACCGTCCAGCTCTCTGGGACTGGCTGGTCCAAGCCAGGAAGCAGGGAGTCCTCTGGCGCTCCGATCTTGCCATCGCTCTTCTGGGTCTCTGGTCTCTTTGTGGTGATAGCGTTGTTGGAGGAGTTGGTGATGGTGTTGCGGTTGTGATTGTGGCGAGAGTTCTGTTTCGGGGAGGCATTTGGGATAAGCCGACAGGGCAGGGAGGAGCACAGCGAGGGGTGCTGAGGCGTGGAGGGAGGGGGGTTAGCCTTGATGCTCCCTTTGGGAAGTTTTGGCGCCTCCGTAACGGGCAGATACGCCAACCTCCCCTGGTAGACTCTGAGGGAGGCCAGACGCACCAGGGTGCCCATCAGGAAGCGGATTGCTCCAACGTGGCGGTACTTCTCGCTCTCGATGTCGACGTCGGCCACGAAGCCCCAAGCGAGGGAGAGGAAGGAGAAGAGGCGCTGCCGAGAGGCCAGGTGGATCGACACCAGGTCCATGGAGCCAACCAGACCTTTACACAGCATGAAGCCACAGCTCAGTAGCAGCTCTTCGTTCCACGCTGGAGGCGACCTAAGAGATGGTTATGCACATCAAGCGTTAGAAACAATCATGGCAATCCTGTCCACATCTGCAGCTAGTAGGAGAGCACAAGGTGACAAATATATTTTTTCTTTGATGCTGTGCCCACGGCCAACCAGCAGATGGAGATGACACCCCGGACACGTGTGCTACCTTGACTGGTTCCACAGCTGCATTCTGGCCCATAATCACTCATAATGTTGAAGTTTCTAAACCCATTACATCATTCCTCTGAGAGTTATCAGCAGCCTGAAATGACCTCTGGTGCACAGCGAAGCAGTTCCAGTCTGCTCCGCTGTCTCTCTCCTTCCTCCTGAGGAATGATGGTGCCCAGTCAGCCTTTGGCATAATTACACCGAAAGGAGATAAATCGTTCTTTTTTTTTTTGTTAGGCTGAGGAAGGTTCCTTTTTCTGTACTGTTGGTCCATGCATTTAAATGACTCATTAATGGACGGACTCACTGTGAGTAGTGGTGGACAGAGGCAGCCAGGGCGTTGCCTGAGCCACCTGGTAGAATACCCAGAGGGGTCTGGATGGCCTCCTGCCAGTCCTCTCGCTCCATTAGACCGTTTATCACCTGAGTGAACAAGAACAAATACAGAAACAGAATCAGATCACGGTCTTAAATAGAAAGTGGTGTCTGTGTATGAATAAAAGTTTAGATAGAATGTGTTAGCTACAGCTGTTCTGTGTCAAATACCAGGTTAGTAGAACACTGAGCAGGAAAGCACCCACACAATGGCCTACATATATATCTTTAAATATTGTCCATCATCATAATTTTGTACAACTGAAAAAACAGTGAAGCATCTACAGAACAAAAATAAGACTAATAATCAATGACTGCAGAGATTGTAGGTGCCAGAATCACAGGCACTGGGCTTTTTTTGCCATATAAGATTTAATACAAATTATTTTTTTTATTTTTCCTATTCTGAAAAATGTTAAAAATAGAAACAGGGATGAGAGAGTTTATATTATTTCCATCGGTGAAATGCTCAAATAAAAACAAATCAAACAAGGAAATAAAGTGAAAAACTATATAATCATTATATGTATTTCCTTTTAATGTATGTATTGACTGTATCAATAAAACAATAAATTAATCAAATAATAGAAACATATGTTAAAGGGACAGTGTGTAGGATTTGGCGATATCTAGTGGTGGTGTAGTTGCAGATTGCAACTAACTGAGTACCCCTCCGCTCACTCCACCCTTTCCAAGACTGTGGTAACGTGAGCCTCTGAGTGCAAAATCGTGGTAACGCCGTTTGCCTCGCTCAGAGGCCATCCTTACCTTAACAACACTACTTTCGACTTCAGATGGCAGCTGGCGGTACCACGGTTTTACACACCGCGGCTCACTTTACCGCAGTTTCACAAGCATGTCAGAGAATTACGGTGGCCTTCAGGTAACATAAAAATGCAAAAGGCTCTCTCTAGAGCCAGTGTTTGGTTTGTCCGTTCTGGGCTACTGTAGAAACATAGCGGACTCCGTGAAGAGGACACGCTCCCTATGTAGATATGAAGGGCTCATTCTAAGATAATAATAAATAAAACATAGTTATGAATATTATATTCCATTTCTGCTAAAAGATCCCCCGAAATATTACACACTGTTCCTTTAAATGACAATTATTAAGGAAATACATAAAAAATATGTTTATTGTATTTTACTATATTTTATATTTGCTTTTATCCAGGCATACTAAATCTTGATTAATATGATTGATTATTGCATTACAATAGGCTGGGTTAAAAGTCAGAGCACCTCAGACAGCAGCCCATCTCCAGACATGATAACCAGGGCGTCCCACTTCGACAGGTCCGCCTTCCTCACCAGCTCCCGTGCATGGTTCTGATGCTCTGAAGGAAACACGAGTGGTAAAGAGAGAGAAAAAGAAAAGAGACAAAAACAGAGAATTTGTAGGACAAACTGACAAAACAAAAACAAGGGCAAGGGAAGAGAAAGAGATGTGCTGCCTTCATCGCCAGCCTCTGGGGGAAAAGGATCAGGGAGATTAGGCGGAAAAGAGATTCAATTTCCCCTTATCAGGCCAAACATATCACATTAGCCCGTCAAGCGGCCACTCAACAGCTCCAAGGCAGCTTAGCCATCCTACAAACATCTGTGACTGACAAATATCTGCATCTGTGTGTGTGTGTGTGTGCATGTGAGTGTTGGTTAATGCGCCGGCGGAGGACTGAGCTATTTGTTCAGCCTAGTTTTATTGGCAGCGTCCTTGAGTGGGTCCCTCTGCAGGGGCTCTCTGTGGGCTCATCCCGCCAGCATTAGAGTCTACAGTCCTACCAGCCGAGACTCCCCTGAGTAGTGGTGTGTGTGTGTGTGTGTGTGTAGAGAGAGAGGAAGGCAGACAGCAAAGAAGTTAGCAAGTATTGATGCGCTGCCATCACGGAAGGAAATATTTTTCTGCTCCAGCTCCAGTATTGATCGAGGACAGAACAGAAATAAAAACAAACTGCCCTCTCCTTCCCGTACACTTTGCTCAACCTCTACCTGTCCCCCCCACACACACTCTCCTGGGTCTCTCTCTCTCTCCCCACGGTGCTCCCCATATAGCTGCTGTTTGTTTGCTGTGTGCTGGGGAGGCTGGAGGCTGGAGGCAGGAGGCGGTGATGCAGTGCTGTGTTGACAGGCAGTTAGAGAGTAACTGCACTGTGCACAGCTGACTCAGCACTCAGAACCTGCCGGGGCCTCGGGTTGATGCTTTACCTCCCAGCCACTTCCTTATTCAAGGGGTCACCAGCCAAATACACACATCAACACATAAACCTGATGACAGGGGACGGCTCGTGGTTATCATGCAAGCCAGTTGCCACGTCCACTGTTGATTCTACTTTGAACTGCACTTATTATGGGTTGATAATAATAATTACACTTTGTTAAAGAAGACCTATTGTGCTTTTCCCCTTTTCCTTTAGTGTGTTATATAGTTTGTTGTGCATGTAAAAGGTCTGCAAAGTTACAAGTCCACGCCAAAAGGGAGTTACTCTCCCCCACAGAAACACTGCTCCTGAACCGCCTAAAACGCCTCGCTTGAAGTCTCGCCTTTTCTTCCGTAGCGTGGTGATGTCACCAAGTGACACGTTTGCCTGGTGGCTAGTTTGGCACGCCCTCAAAAAAGTAAGGGATCATGTACAGCCAGCCGGTCATTCTTGTGAAGAGGTTTATTTCATAACTATATTATCCTGCTTATTACACAGCTACTTACTTAAGAAATCAATAATTTGACACAAAAACGGTCCTCCAGAGTCCGACATCAGAACTGCATCCATAGCAACGGTCTGTTATACATATCAACGGTCTGCTATAAAGAAATAGCAGACAGTAGAATGCCGTAATTGAACCAATCAGAATCGAGTATTCAACAAAGCCGTGTAATAGAGTGCAACAGGGATGATGTATTTTTGTGTGGGATTTTTCCATTGGCTTTTGGATTATTGCAGAAAATAAGCTCTTTGGCTACCAAACATTTATGATACTTACAGGTTTTGTTCAGCAAGATAATCTTCATGAATGAACACCACTTTATGATTTTTTAAGTGTAAATGCAATTGCTAGAAGTAAAAAGTTAACGTTAGGCTATAAACCAACTACACCACGGTCACATGAGTGCAAGTATACACAACGAGGCTGTAAAGGCGGACAAGTCAGCGTGATGACGTTTAGTAGTCTCATTTATCCTCTTGTAAGCAACCGTCTTTTTAAAGACATATAAAGGCTTCAAATTTCACGAGTGGGGAATTTATTGATGTGTTTTATGTCGTAAAACTAAATGTTAAAATCTCTAAAGCTTGTGTTAACCACAGACCTTATTTCAGAAATCTAACACCTAAACATCTAAAAACCCATTGACTTCCAGACGAGGGAACCGGAAGTGCTAAACTGCTAACTCAATAACAGGTTTAAGGACTCATTCCTGTAGCTTTCTATAAAGGTAGTTAGAGTGGAGCTGGACCAGAATTTGAAGAGTTTGGTTTGGTTGACCAATCAAAACAGAGTGGGACAGCTGACCAATCAGAGCAGAGCGTTTCAGACAGGGGGGGTGAAAAGAGATACTCAAAATACAAGTATGCCCCTGAAAATAAGCACAATAGGTCCTCCATTCCAGTTGTTTCACTTTAAATGCATCATTTCCCTCTCCGTGTCGCACTCTGCCGCCTTCCTCTGAGGTTAACCAGGGTAAAGATAAAGCTTGGGATGCTTCATACAGTATGTAAAAGGTACATGCTGACACAAGAGGCGCCTCCACTGGTACGTGTCCTTCCTCAGGCAAAGGCTGCGTGATACATTCATCAAGGAGTTGCGTGCTGGGTAAAAGGGGTTGTGCCAGTTAATCCACTCATATAGTCACTTCTGAGGGCCACCGTGTCCGACCACTGAAGGCCCTCAGCGACCCATATTCTCCCTCCCTCCTTCCTGTTCTGCCCGGCCTGGGTCAACGTCAGTAATTACTCTGTCTTTTTTCATCACCATCCAGCTGCTGACCTTCCTTTAAGTCCCAGGAGTCGGCACAAAGAGGCTGCACGCGCATCAGCGCTCGTTCTCAAATAAACAAACGCAGTTTCTTCCTCCTTTTCCTCTTGTCATATTCGATCGCACTTTTGAGCTGTATCAGGTATTCAGCTGACGCACCGCCAAGCTGACGCTGGGAGAGACTGATAATTTGTACCTGTCAACTCCTGCCAAACAGGGTTGGTGTTGGAGTGGAGGGTGGATGAGAGTGAAAGGCTAAATGATGCACTGTGTATGATTTTTTTCTTTTTCTTTTGGCATTAAAGCCTTTCCCTGTTTCCCAGAAGCTCCTTGGTATTCAGAGAGAGGTCACTTGAAGTTCAGAGTATCTGATGACAGTATAGCAACACATGGCACTGCTTTAAGGTCAGAAAAAGCCACCAGCAACTCATTCTGAATGTGGAGCAGCTGGGGTGACTGGAACGGGAATTGAATGTGTATCAGTGCCCCAGTGCCTGCAGATGTGGCTTGTGAATTTGTAACTGTACACAAATAATGCATCATCAGAGAGTGGAATGTGCTGCCGAAAATAAGTTTGTTTACACTGTGGTTATGTGCGTGAGCTCTTAGCGTAATTGTCCCATGCTGGGGTTGAAGGATTAATCCCTATTTCATGTCAGTGTAACCTTGAGAAAAGAGTGCCAGCTACGTGCACGGACAATAAAGCTCTGCATGTGTGTGTGTGTGAACGCGACTGACCTGTGATGATGAGTGTATAGGGAACGGCGGCCTCAGTGAGCATGCCCTGCACGTGGCCAGTAAAGAGCTGGAGGGCCTGGCCGCGGCCGCTGTGAGGGTTCACCAGGATCATGACTCTGCAAGGTCGATGCACCTCCGTGTACACTACACCTGAGACACAGGACAAAGAGAGAGAGAGGGGGATGTGAGCGAAGGCGAGGATGGAGATAAATCAAGAAGACAAGAGGAGGTCTTATTATGCGTGATCATCAGTGTATTTACAAGAATGTATAAGGACAGGCTCGTCCCTGAGGGGGAAAAGAAGAGCATGAAACAGTGAAGTCAGAGGCTGTGACAGCATTCAGTTAGACGATGCTTAATGTTAATGCGACGTGCTGCTTTCTTCAAGGAGAGAGGGCTTACGGGTGCTTCTCATACCGATTATTAATAGCAATTCTGTGACATTTTATCAATCCCGTGAGGAAATCCTCCTGTTGCTCATGTCAAAAGATGTAAAGATATTAAGAGAGAAAAAGGGGAGGGCGGAAGTCACTTCGCTATGTGTCTGTTAAAGGAATAGTTCCACATTTTGGGAAATATTTGCTGTTTTGTAGAGAGTTGGTATATACATACAAATATGTAGCTAAAGTGAGCAGCTGACAGGCCAACAGTGAAGACTCCAGGAAGTTACTGGTCCAGGCCACAGGAAGTAGCCCAGTACATAACCCCCATAAAACAGCAAATTGTTGTTTTTACACGTTTTTGCATGGATAAAACAAATGTCTTAAATGACCTGTGATTGGCTAAAGTCTCTTGTCACGGGCTAGATTTTCTAAAGCCTGAAAACAGAGCCATGATGAGGTGCAGAAGTCTAGTTTACTCTCAGAACACTTGAATTACAATATGCTGAAAGGTTATTATGGATATTTTTGCCCAATGATGCCAAAATATACTGACTACTGCAGCCTTAAAGCAAAAAGATTTTGTTAACTTTGGACAGAGCTAGGCTAGGAGTTAAGTTTGGTTTAATTTAGTTTGGTTTAGTTTATTTAGATCCCCATTAGCTACTGTATTGCAAAAAGCTACCCTTCCTGGGGTCCTCTTTCATATTTTTTAACAATACTTCAATAAAAAAACATATAAATACATCAATACACATCCGTAACATTCATACTCACAATAAAACTCAAAACATAACACAACCACTAAGACACACAACACCAACACCTACTCAAAGCATATATAATACATATGATAGCTCTACATCTCTTACATAACTGTTCCACTAAATCACAAATAAAGTGGGATGGATAGCTCTCTACATCCATATCACATTTTTGAGAACAGAAAATACAAAAAATAAAAACAAAAACTTGTGTAAACAAATATAATCTTAACTTTTTGTTCAAATACGTTGTATTACTTCCTGAAATCAAAAAACTTGGTAATAAATACTCTACACCTACCTCTACACAGAGGCGACAGAAAACGACCCTCTGATTACTGCCAAGTAGAATAATGATGTCTGTCTGAGAAAAATTAGAGGTTACTATAAAGTATTTCTTGGGTTTGAGTTATGATGATATTTCTCATAAAGCAGACTAGAGAATAATACAACCGTCTTTTTCTGCTCTTTATGCTAAACTAACATAACTGGCTGCTAGCTGTAGCTACATACAAACAAGAGTGGTATTGATCTTCTCATCTAGCTATCAGCAAGAAAGCAAATAAGTGTATATCCCAAAATGTCGAGCCATAGGCCTATAGCGTTAATAAAAAAATGTCTGTGAGGTTAAAATGTAGATGATGTAATATGGAGGGTGGCTGCTCAAGTGCTTGAGTAGTGGTTGGATAACATCTGCTAAATGGTTGAAATGAAATGTATTGAAGATCAAATTAACTCAATGCATTAATAGCTATTATATATTTAAGGAGTAAGGAGTTATTTGTTCCACCTCATAAAGCTCCCATTCTTTATGAATTCATATTTATATGGGAGGATCAGGTTTAACAGCTAAATTGTAACACTGACTGCCACTAAAATGGTTTGTAGCTTTAAAAAGTGAATTCAGAGAGAAGCTTAGGTGGATTTTTCGGCCGCTGCCCTTGACCTCTAAAGCAGACACAGACCTAACGGAGTCCATATCAGATGAATCAGAGAGGACAAAAAATTATATCCATTTTGGGGTTTTGAGGACAGAAACATATCAGTTTCAATTCCCTCCATAACCATTTGGCTGCAGGTGATGCTGATGTTGTGACTCACTAACATCTGTCTACCTTGTCTGAGCCTCAATTTCCAATACTGTGACCGGTGCTGCACTGATGCTGTCACAGCCACCCTCTACCTCATTTGGCCCATGATGATAGGACTCGGCGGAGGTACAAAAATATCTCATCGAGAGAGAGAGAGGTGTGAAACCGCCAGGAAGAGTGAGGAGAGAGTGTGAAAACACACAGGCACATGCCAAACTCTGCCTCCATTCACCCACACAGGGTTACCATTGTGGTTTTTATCAGAGCACAATGCGGCTGTCAGACACAAAAGGTGGTCTCTACACTTCCAGAATATAGTAGAAACTGACTGTTCACGGTGAAAGAGCTTTAGAGTCACGTTTTACACTCAAGTGTGTTGAGCTGAATAGCAAACCCTTAATAAAGGTGAACCCTAAACAAATACAGATCAGCATCTTCCTCTGGAAACTTTCACACTGGAACTCGTGACTCCCAATGATGAAGGTGGAAAAAAAAATGTTTCATGTCCTGTCCAGCATCTTCAGTAGCCTGCATGGCTCCAGGTCTCTGAATCACTGAATCACACATCTCTGACGATTTCAAACTGAATAATGAATGATGAAGGGAAGAAAATGGTAATTCAGTGTGATTATCAAGCTACACCTTCAGACCCATGCTGCTTTATTTTGAAGGGCTGCTCTACAATCACTTATCATGCAAGGGAATCTACTTATTAAATAACTTATAGAAGGTGGAATATTCTTATAGATCCTAGTTTAGTTTAGTTTAAAACTCAAATATACATAAAATTACATGAATGAGTCATTACTTTTGAAAGAGTGACAAACCAAAAGTTTAGTTTTTGTATTGTAATGAAGAAACATAATCACAATTTATGACACTGTCCGCATTTAGATATTGTAAGGTAGAGCTGAAACAACTAGTCCATTAATTTAGTAGTCAATTGACAGAAAAATAATCTGCAACTATTTTGATGATTAATTATCAGCAGTTTTCAAGCATAAAAAAAGTTGATTGTCTTATGTGGTAGCTCATTAAACAGTATATCTTTAGATTTTGGACAACAGAAGCTATTTCGAAGGTGCAACAGTAATTCCGTCACTATTTCCTGATATTTTATGGACCAAGAGATTAATTTGAGAATATAATCAGCAGATTAAGTACCCTAAGGGATCATGTGCAGCGAGCCGGTCATTGTTGTGAAATAAACCCCGACAGGGCGATGCGGCACCCCAAGCACCACCCTGTCGCGGTTTATTTCACAACAATGACCCGCTAGCTGTACACTATCTGGCTTATTACACAGCTACTTACTTAAGAAATCAATAATTTGACACAAAAAGGGTCCGCCAGAGTCCGACATCTGAACTGCGCCCATAGCAACGGTCGGTTATATATAGCAACAGTCTGCTATAAAGAACAGACCGAACACCGTGATTAACTAATCAGAATCGAGTATTCAACAAAGCCGTGTAATAACTGATGATAAAAAATAATAATTAGTTACCCTCATGTATTGTAACCTAATATAACAGCAAAAACAATCAGGATGAGGGAGTTTCGAATGCATTTATACAAGCAGTATGTCACACATACCTGAGTAGTAACAGTGTGCACAAAGGTAGCAAATTTGATTTCATGGAAAAGTTCTGACCCATTTATCTGTCAGCAGATGGATGATTGTGAAATACTGATTATGTGCAATCAGTTGTTTATTAGGTACAAAACAACCCTACAATAAATCCAGCCTTCATGAAGTGACTAAGATGTGTTTGTAATATTAAGTATACCCATTGATAAATGAGCATAAATATTACATACTAATTTCATCTCACAAAGTGTAAAGCATAAAGGCAATCAAAATCGATCTGGAGATTATTTATGATTATTTATTTTGCACAGGACTTTTATCAGGAGATGACCCGGTTTCAACCTCACCGACATGTTTGATTTACTGTCATAATACTTTACTTGCAGGTTATGAACTGAATATAGACTGTTAAACAGTACATACAGTTTATCACATGATAAATCTGAGGGATCACGAGATTATATATAACATGAAAACATGTTTCTGCAACACCAAATCATATATTTTCCTCTAATCTTTGCTCTTTTTTTCAAGTTAATTATTGAATAATTTTCATCTCCAGCCCTTTAAAAATAACATAAAGGAAAAAAAATCACTCTTTGGTTGAGCTAGTTAAAATCAGTAGACATATGCAACCAACAACAAGGGATCACAACCCTCTGGTTGAAATGATTCAAAGCCTTTTTGGCAGCTCAATATTACACTGATTACCTCATGATTCCTTGTCCATTATCTTCTAATGTGCTGCCCCCCCATTTCTGTCTCTGAAACTGTCTTTTCCCCAGACGTTCCTCCTGGGCTTTGCCTGTGTGTGTGTGTGTGTGTGTGTGACAGGAAGATAGATGCCAGGTATGAGGGTGAAAGCGAAATCTGTCTGTGATGTGAAGTGAGATACCTGCGGGCGGATCCTGCCCGTCACACTGGCAAGCAAACTTTCAGCTGCAGTGTGTGTATTTCACAGGTACAAGTGGGTAAACAACACTCACACTGCAGGCAGCCAGGAGACAGGCAGACTGGATGTGACAGCGGTGCTGATGACTGCTGAGCTGATAGAGAAGAATCATCTCGTTGCCACCATGCTGTTACAAAGTGCTAAATAAAGATGCACCTTCAGTGTATCATACTGCAGCACAGGTGGGATTTGTTAAACTGTGACGCCATTCAGGAAAACTCTTGGAGCATAAACAAATATTTGGGCTCTTCAGTGAAAGCCGTCTTGTTCGGGAGCAGCGCTATATCCAGACATGTCTGCAAACAAGCTGCATTCAAGGGTTGGCTGAGTGTTTGTCTAAAGGGTGCAAACACACACTGAGGCATCACCAGGCAGGCATGGTGGGTTGGGGAGGGGAGGAGGTGTTGACAGGCCATCACAGCTGTGCGTCACGGAGCGGGAGACGAAGGCTCCGCAGGGACCGAGATGTCGGTCGAGGTCAGAGGTTGTCCGGTGACGCATTTTTAGCTCCTTCACTGAGGAGGAGGCCGCGGCGGCTTCAGAAGAGCCCCATGGGGAGGAGAGATCACACACTGACAGACACACACCTGACCCTGCGGCTGCTGGGAAACAGACCGCAGCCCTTTCATCCCTTCCTTCTCTTTCATCCCTTCCTTCTCTTTCATCCCTTCCTTCTCTTTTGCATAACCCCAACAGATGCAAATGGTAGCATTTGCACCAGAACAGCTCATGGGAATTTTTCCAATTTTTAAGGGTGCACTCGGGTCAGACTAGGGTGACCGGGTGTCCCACTTTACGAGGGACTGCACAGCATTCTTATCCCTTGTCCCACGTTCCACATGTTGAGACGATATCCCACATTTTCACTGGCTCTAGTTTTCAAAAGTCAAACCACTGCAGGACAGACGCTTTTTTAAAATCTGGCTTTTATCCAATGGCTGTGAAGAAAGCAGGGAAGGTTGTCATCACGGGGGGGTGTGTTTGCTGTCATACTGCGCACAGGTGGGTCAAGTGCAGGTTAACATTTCATCGTCTTTGCTACGCAATGCCCAACTGGGATAATTGCGAGTCACCACAAAGTCACAAGCTATGCACATTTAGGCGGAATATGATGGAAACTACCACAAAGAAAAGGAAAAGCAGCTACAACAAAGACTGTGAAACTACTTCTAAGTATTTATAAGCTAGTGGAGGTCGATTCTCAGAGTTTTTTGAGAAATTTGCCCGTTATTTTTCAATTTCACACGGGGAGAATATGACATGAACAGTTCATGTGAGTCTCACAAGAAATTGCAGCTCAAAAAGAGATGTGCCGATCTATGGATGAGAGATGTTACAAGATAAGGGGCAGAATAGAAATGTTTATTATTTAAGTTAGATAGACATTATATAAAAATTGTAGACTACCTCTCAGCCTTGGTAACGTGTCCCACATTGTCCCACACAAACATACTCTTTTTCCCACATTTGGTTTGTTGGGATCTGGTCCCCCTAGGTCAGACACAGAAGTTTGTGATGAATAAATGTTAAATCTGTAACTGTCCTCCTACAAGCTGTTTGACAAGCAGAGAAGGATACAGCCCGTAGCAATGAAGGCAGCCACTAGTTGAAAAAAGTCAAAGCGAGTAACCATCATCTCATCCTCTTTGCATGCAATCTCACTGTGGCTCCTTGAAGCAGGACTGTAGTAGACCATTAGCGTGTGCAGAACTGTATCATACTGTACGCACTTCATTATTTACGCCTCATTCATTCCAATGAACCTGCAGAGAGAGTAAAAACCCTGAGAGAGTACTGGTGCCATCCCCCCAACTAAACTAGTAGAGTTACAACCTCATTGTAAACGTCACATGTTAAAGCTGCAGTGGTAAGAATTGGAGCAAATATGATTAAAAAAAGTTATTTTTATAAAACGGTCACTATATCCTAACAGTAGTGCATGAGACAGGTAACCTGAAAAAAATCATGTGCCTCTGTGTCCTCCGGTGCTCCTAATGGCATCTGCAAGATTTCACAGACCGGAGGAAAACAACCAATCAGAGCCGAGCAGGAGCCTTGCCTTCTCTGAGCAGCTGTCAATCACTCGCAAACTCCGATCAAACGGTCAAACTGGGCAATGCTGATCAAATATGAATCAATATTCTGTTACTGTAATGTTTTCAGAAACATCTTGTAGTGTACAGCCATGTTGAGATCAGTTGAGGAAATACCAAGCACCGCCCACCAGCCGGAGCACAGCCAATAGAAACACTCTCTCTGAATGACCTATGATTGGCCAAAGTCTCCCGGCTAGATTTTTTAAAGCCTGAAAACAGAACCATGAGGAGGTGCAGAAGTCTAGTTATCTCCCAATGATGCCAAAAACGTTCCGCCTACTGAAGCTTTAAATTTATCCACTTTATATTTCAATGGAAGTGCGTCACTCTGACTAAACACCAATCTTGCGCTGCAGTTGCACTTTTAATCCAACCTATCCATCTGCAATACCAGCATTTGCAATTAACTTTGGGGGTAAATACACTATGAGGGATTAGCGAATCACACTGACCTTCACGCACCCTCTGAAGCAGCAACTCTATTACCACAACATTACTCATTTAGATCACATATCATATTCTGTTAAATACTGTATTATTGGTTGGCCCCGGATCTGGAATGCTAAAACAAGCTTATAAATTAATGATACGATCACATCATCACTGAGGCGCTGTGTTCAAAAGAGGCAAATCTGGGATGAGAGACCATGTTGGAAAAACTGTTAGATGTGTGGTTCATTAGTATGTGTGATTTGAAAAAACCCTGCCGACCTGGAGCTCTTTGATGAGTCCGGCGAGAGGACAGTCTCAGGTTACCATCTGCCTGCCTGCCTGGCGTATACACAGGGCTGAAACCCAAACTCCTGCTGGCCGCAGACCAGAGGGAGGTGATGTTCCTCATCACACAGAAGCCCAGTCTGTCTATGTTTGCAGTGTACACCTGGAGGCTTATTCCTCAACCCGCTATATGCCAACCTCCACCTTCAGGCAACCAACATTCCAAATTAGTCACTGTCAAGTCAAATATCCTTTTCCTCTTTGAACTGCCCAGGAGAGCATGCCTGCATTATATTTTAAACTGTTAAATATGTCTATATGAGTAGAAGGATATGACCTGACTTAGCAGATTCTGACTTTGTTCCCAAATAAATTATGAAAACCATTTTGGGACCCAAACAGCTTTGTCTCATCATCAGCCTCCCAAATGTGTGATAGGGGTAATTAGCTGCATAAACACTTCTCATATAGTATTCATGTTAATGACTGCCTCCTTGTATACCACAGAGGCTTAATGAGTTTGGAAGACAGAGGAACCTGAGGACATTTGAAACAGAGCAGAGACATGACGAGACCTAATTAGACTGCAAAAGCAGGATGAAAAACAGGCTTTTGTTTTGATGTGATTTTTTTAATTTTTACACCCGTCAACAATAAACTCTCAGTGGGAATTTACTGAGCGGGAATAATGAAGCCTATAAGCAGCGGCTACACACTATCTGCTGACAGAGGATCAGTAGGAAATCTAACTACTTAAGTGATTTTGTGTGAGTGTAAGTGTGAGTGTGTTTATATCAGCCTCCACATCCAGAATCATCCCTTTCTCTCTCTCTCTCTCTCTCTATGGGCTGTTTGAATGAATGAGGCAGCTGTAATTGCTGCTGGCAGGTGGATCACCTTTCACAGCAGGTAGAACAGGTTACTGAGAGCAGAATCAAAGTGTGCATCCTCTCTGGTGAACCTGTTTTTGGCAGAAAGGTGTACTATGGTGGAGGTTTCATGTGGGGCTTTTGGGTCAGCCTGTTTAATTGGTCCCTCAAAGGCTCAATTTATTAAGATTTTTGTCATATTCATCACTTGATGGTGTTTTTGTCATCTTCACATCAAAAAATAATATTGTATAGCCTTCTTCTTTTGCTCTACTATTTGTAATATAAAGTTGATTTTTCAAACTATTGTGGAGGTTTCATGTGGGGCTTTTTTGGTGCCAGGTCAGCCTCCTTAATTGGTCCCTCAAAGGCTCAATTTATTACATTTTTTTAATACATATTCATCACTTGATGGTGTTTTTATCATCTTCACATCAAAAATAACATTGTATAGCCTTCTCCTTTTGCTCTATTATTCGTAATATAAAGTAGATTTTTCAAGCTTCAAACTATTGTGGAGGTTTCATGTGGGGCTTTTGGGTCAGCCTTCTTAATTGGTCCCTCAAAGGCTCAATTTATTAAGATTTTTTGTCATATTCATCACTTGATAGTGTTTTTATCATCTTCACATCCCAAATAATACTGTATAGCGTTCTCCTTTTGTTACATTATGTGACTAATATAAAGTTGCATGTGGATTTTTCCATCTTCAACCTGACCCAGATGTTGCCCAGATGAGGAGGCTCTACTCACCGTCCCTCCTGGGCGCCTGCAGCACCGAGGCATCCCTGATGGCTGCAGCCCACCTCTCAGCCTCCTGAAGGTTGGCCAGCGGGTCCTGGACCAGCGCGACCCTAAAGCCCTGCTCCACCCTCTGTCTGGCCAGCCCGGCGCTCATCCAGCGCCTCCTGAGCGGGTAGAACCAGGCGGTGAAGTAGGCACCGACCTGGTCCTCCGCTCCGTCCGGCCGTCGGTGCGCCCGGCAGCCCACACAGTCCGTCAGGTTAAACACCACCTTAGTCCGGCCGGGTGACGAGCAGATCCTCTGGACGCTCAGGCTGCTCTCCGTCAGGCTCACGGAGTACCGGACCCGGTCGTTGAGCGGGTCGGTGAACTCTCCGTACAGCACGCCCACCACCCCGTTCCGCTGGTCCGGTTCATCAGAGGCGTCTGTCTCCATCCCGGGAGAGGAGCCGGATCCGGAGAGAGAGACGCGTCCCGCAGGCCGGTGTGGCGGATGGTGGTGCGGTGCAGACTCTGCTCCTCTCGGGCTGCTGTGGGACCCTGTGAGTAGTGAGGAGGATGAGAGGAGAACAGAACAGCAGCTTTACTAGTTCACAGGCTCTCCCTAGTGACTGGAAGAGGAATGGCAGTGATGGAGCTGGAGAGCTGGAGGAGCGCACTGACCTGTCTCCAAGCTCCTGCATGAGGAAACTATAATAATAATAATAATAATAATAATAATAATAATAAACTTTATTGTATAGCACCTTTCCAAACATAGTTACAAAGTGCTTTACATAAGTTAAAATAGTGCAAACATTAAGATAAAAAAACAATACAGAATAAAAACATAAAAACATAGGCCAAAATAAAAAGATAAACATAAGACTTTTGTACAAAAACATTTTTTGCATTCCAGATTTTTTGAATATATTGTGATATGAAGCCATTACATTAAATCCATCCACACCCAGTACCACTCTGAAATCCCCAGGAAGTGATCTAATAAAAAAAAAGAAAATGCAGATATCACACTCATACAAGAAATGGTAGACATATCAGTACTCTAATGCTAAGTTTTTTTGTCAGACAAATCTTGATTTTCTAATGTGGGACAGTCATGTCTGAAATGTGGAACGCTGAAAAGTCTGTTAAAAGACTTAAATCCCCTTAATTAATGTAGGAAACACTCAAGGCCAAATGTGCAAACCCAAGCTGTTACAAAACCTAGGCTTATGTGTGGATGTAATAGTATTATTAAATGTCTATAATAGTTTTGAAGCATTTAGGCATATTAGAAAGACATTAAATATCAATAGTATTATTGAATTTTATTTGTTTAAGGAGTACCCACTGGAGCTTAGGTATCCCACATTAGGCAGTGTCCCACTTTACGTCAACTCACCCTAACTCCCTTCCTTCTTCTCATCTGGATAAGTGGCAGAGAATATTTAAGGTATTTAAAAATAACAATGATGAATATCTAATTTCTGATAACTAGATACAAATAGTCTTGGCCTACGTTATGGGCATGAAAGATCATCCATGACCAAAAAAACTTAAAGGGGAACTATGCCCATTTTCAAAACTCATACATGTTATTCCTATGGTCTTAGACAGTCCAAAAATATCAATAAACATGAACAACTCTCTCCTAAATCCAAAAACTAGAGTGCTAAAACTCAAATTTGTGATGTCATAGGGTATAAAGTGTGGAGCCGCTCCATGAATGAGGAGAGATATTGACACTGAGAGCACCCAGGGGGATCTTCTGAGTATATATGTTCTGTTTCACAACAGAGAACACAATAGAATAAAGCTCATTTGGATATAAAAACGAAAACAAAATCAGTCTCCCATTCATTGTCTATGGAGCAGCTCCACACTTTATACCCTATGACATCACAAGTTTGAGACTTGCTTCTCTGGTTTCTGGCTTTGAGAGAGAGCAGCTCATGTTCACAGATATTTATTGAACTTTCCTCGGCCATGGAAATAACATTCTTAATTTAGGTGTATGGTGTTCTCCTTTATCTCCATGGATTGCCTAATCTGGGTAGGAAATGAGTCCTTACCCCAAGTGAAGGAGTTCAAGTACCTCAGGGTCTTGTTCGCGAGTGAGGGGACTATGGAACGTGAGATTGGCCGGAGAATCGGAGCAGTGGGGGCGGTATTGCATTCGCTTTACCGCACCGTTGTGACGAAAAGAGAGCTGAGCCGGAAGGCAAAGCTCTCGATCTACCGGTCAGTCTTCGTTCCTACTCTCACCTATGGTCATGAGGGTTGGGTCATGACCGAAAGAACTAGATCGCGGGTACAAGCGGCCGAAATGGGTTTCCTCAGGAGGGTGGCTGGCGTCTCCCTTAGAGATAGGGTGAGAAGCTCACTCATCCGTGAGGGACTCGGAGTAGAGCTGCTGCTTCTTTGCGTCGAAAGGAGCCAGTTGAGGTGGTTTGGGCATCTAGTACGGATGCCCCCTGGACGCCTCCCTTGGGAGATGTTCCAGGCACGACCAGCTGGGAGGAGACCACGGGGAAGACCCAGGACTAGGTGGAGAGATTATATCTCCACACTGGCCTGGGAACGCCTCGGGATCCCCCAGTCAGAGCTGGTTAATGTGGCCCGGAAGTTTGGGGTCCCCTGCTGGAGCTGTTGCCCCCGCGAGCCGACCCCGGATGAGCGGTTGAAGATGGATGGATGGATGGATGGTGTTCTCCTTTAACTCAAAGTCCACTTACTAACTTTTTCAGTTGCTTTCCGCATTCGAATCGCCGATGAAGATAAAAGTTGTAATTGAAAGCTCCGGAAGTGTTTAAGTGGAAAACTATATTAGCCTTTAATTTATCTAGAGTTGCTTCCCTGTTTATGTAGCCTAATAAACAAAATAGTGCAACTGAAGAGGTATGTCCACAAATGCTTTTGACTTGGCATCTCTCAGCCTATTTGTGAATTCCACTCTACCAGCCTATTAATTGCCCATCAGGCTATGCGAATCTCTATCAATCCATCTCATTATTCGTCTATTAAATATTTAGATACACTGACAGTCTATGCCCCCTAAATGTCCTCCGGAAGAGATTGTCAAATCATTTGTTGAATGTGATCCCAATTATCAGCCACATTTTCTTGTGAACCAGTTTAGAGGCGGATGGTGGATTTGCACGTCTCTCTTTTCATTTTGACTTATAGTTTACATGTCTCATCCTGAAGCACTGAAATAAACATGCACTCCAAATTTGCCTCATCGATTTATATTAGCTATAGGAGCGATATTTTTCTTTTTGATACACACATCTGACATCATATTCATGACATATCACATTAGTTGAGATTAAGGTGGAACAATAATATAATGTTTGTGACTAAACTGTTGAAAAGTTTGAGGGGTTCATGACCTGCACAATAGGCTGTGATTTATTTCAGGTGTTTTTCATAAGGGGTTTGATTGTATGACATCTTTGAGGCAAATAGTTTGTTGAATACTGAGCCTAACACTAGCAAACGCATCATTAAAGCTTCAGTAGGCAGAACGTTTTGGCGTCATTGGGCAAAACTTTCATAATAACCTTTCAGTATATTGTAATTCAAGTGTTCTGAGAGATAACTAGACTTCTGCACCTCCTCATGGCTCTGTTTTCAGGCTTTAAAAAATCTAGCCCGTGACGAGAAACTTTGGCCAATCACAGGTCATTTCAGAGAGAGAGAGCGTTCCTATTGGCTGTGCTCCGGCTGGTGTGCGGTGCCTTTTATTCCCTCAACTGATCTCAACATGGCTGCCGGTCGGATCACAAACTTTTTCATTTTACAGCTAAACAGTACACTACAAGATGTTTCTGAAAACATTTGAGGCGAGAAATAGGCATTACAGTAACAGAATATTGATTCATATTTCATCAGCGCTGCCTAGTTTGACCGTTTGATCGGAGTTTGCGATTGATTGACAGCTGCTCAGAGACGGCAAGGCTCCAGCTCGGCTCTGATTGGTTGTTTTCCTCCGGTCTGTGAAATCTCTTAGATGCCATTAGGAGGACACTGGAGGATACCAGAGGACACAGAGGCACATGATGTTTTTTCAGATTACCTGTCTCATGCTCTACTGTCAGGATATAGTGACCGTTTTATAATAATAATTTTCTTTCATCATATTTGCTCCAATTCTACGTATACTGCGCTTTAACACCATAAATGTTATATCAATGATTAACACACTGTTCAGCGTTCTGCCATCTTTCTAACGAAATAATACAAAAGCTTGATGGTTGAAGGCCACATAGTGACTTTACTGTACTTTATTGTATTTCTTCTCACATTATTAGTCCAATTTATGTTGTATTTTTGCTGCATCTGCATATGAGTCGTATTCTTATGATAAGTACACTTTATACCATCCTTTCATATCATATATATATATACTGGAAAAACAAAGTTTTGAAACTTGTGTTTGGTGGATTATTTCTCTGTTGTTACAATGCTAATTGGCATTGTATTTTACATCGTTGGAAAGCCTGTTTATTTACCTTTGCAATGATGTCCCACTTGTAAGGATCATGCATTTGTGGGATGAGCAGCACAGCTGATTATGTGGGTAGCGCCCAAGAAAAATTTGCCAAAATGCTCCGTCAATGGTAAACAGTGTATTCTCCTGTTGGTACTGACTCTTGTTTTGAGTTGTTTGGTGGATTGGATGATTTAACTCTCTATCAGTAACAAGGAACAGACAAGACATATTGGCTATTTTACACTTTAATCATTTAATACACCGTCAGGAGCCTCAGTAGTGGTGGAAGATCCATACGCAGCCACAACAGCCTGGCACCTCCTCCTCATGCTGGTCACCAACCTGGTCACACGTTGCTGTGGGATGGCGTTCCATTCCTCAACCAGGATTCGTTGCAGGTCAGCCAACGAGGTTGTGTTGGTCACTCTAACACGTAGAGGGTTAGAGTGACCCAAGCTGATCCCACAAGTGTTGAATTGGGTTGAGGTGTGGACTCTTGGCAGGCCGTTCCATTCTCTCTACTCCCACAATGTGGAGGTAGTCTGTGATAACCCTGGCTCTGTGGGGGTGAGCGTTGTTTCTTGGAGGATGAAGTTAGGTGCCAGATTGTGGAGATATGGGATCGCCACTCGCTGCAGAATCTCATCCCGATATCTCCCTGCATTGAGATGGCTTTCAATGATGACAAGCCTTGTTTTGCCAGTGAGGAAGATGCCGCCCCACACCATGACACAGCCCCCACCAAAAGCTGTTACTCCATCGGTGCAACAATCAGCATAGCGTTCTCCGCGTCGTCTCCATACTTTGACCCTGCCGTCCGACTTTCGCAGACAGAACCTGGACTCATCACTGAACATGACATTCCCCCACATGTTCAGGTTCCATTGTCTGTGTTGTCGACACCAGCGCAAACGGGCCTGACGGTGAAGGGCAGTCATTGCAGGCTTCCTGGTAGCCTTATGAGAATACACTGTTTAGAGCATTTTGGCAAATTTTTCTTGGGCGCTACCCACATAATCAGCTGTGCTGCTCATCCCACAAATGCATGATCCGTACAAGTTGGACATCATTGCGAAGGTAAATAAACAGGCTTTCCAACGATGTAAAATACAATGACCATTAGCATTGTAACAACAGAGAAATAATCCACCAAACACAGGTTTCCGAACTTTGTTTTTCCAGTTTATATATATATATATATAGATAGATAGATAGATAGATAGATAGATAGATAGATAGATAGATAGATAGATAGATAGATAGATAGATAGATAGAAAGCTTTATTGTCATTGTATTAAATACAATGAGATTCACAGTTGCCACTTCTGGTCAGTGCTTTAAAACAGTAACTTGACAAGACTAAACGAGGCAGATAAAACATATAACAGGTAAAACACACACAGTTATAAAGCAAATAAAACAGGTAAAGTAGATGTAATAAATAAATATAAACAAGTGTTACACTAGAGGTATAAAATATAAAAATAGATGTAATGTAAACAGAGGTAATTGCACTTGTAAAATAGGTAGGGTAGATGTAATAAATAAAATGTAAACAAAGGTAGTTGCACTTGAGGTGTATATTGCATCACTGATATATTGCATGATATATATATATATATATATATATATATATATATCATTCAAGATTCATATTCAAGAGTTTTATTTGCCATTTGCACCTAAGTGCATTGGAATTCTGAGCAGTTTACACCAAGTCAGCTTTAAGAAAAGAAACAAGGTAGAAAAGGCACAAGGTAATTACAGTACAAAATAAGTAGCACATTCAACTCAACACAATAAATAAATAAATTATTAAAATATAAAACGCCCTCAGTGTAGTCAATAAATAAACTAAACTACCCTCTGCATAGGAACAATACCCCAAAAATACAAATATACAGTATATATGCTCCATGACCATGTCAAAAAGAACTTGTAACAACTCAAAAATATTTAAAAAAAGAAATAATTAATATATTTCAGACAATTACACAGTGGAAGGCAGCATATTACACATATATATATATATATGTATAGTTAAATACAGCTCAATTATTATTGAGTCCATATATGGATAAATTATCTTTTACCACGCCCAGTCAGTAATCACGTGGGATGTGACGTGGACAACGTATAAAACCGTCACCACGCGAGACTTCCGTCCTTGTTCTCTCTCTCTGGTGGTGTGGTCGGTGTTGGTAGCAGGAAGACTCCAGCTCTCCAGCATGCCTTTCTCACATGTTACGATGCATTTATGTCTAAATATGGACTTTACTGCATTTGAGCCGCCGTGAACAGGTAATATTTGATGAGTAGTTAGTGAGACTTGATTGTGTGGAAGTCTGGAGGCGGTTTTAACTGAGCTGTGCTAGCTGTTAGCTGCTAGCTATCCTTGAGTTAGGCTAACACGTGCCAGAAGACCATGTGGGGCAAAAGTTTAAAACAGGGTTTTAATGTAGAACAGAATATGCATTAAATCCACTGGCACGTAGAGTAACGTGGATATAGATCCACATGTTAATTAGCATTGTTTAACTTAAGTTAAGAGCGGATCAGACAGGAACGTGGCCTTCCTCTGGTCACCAGCTCATGTCTGGATGTCTTTGCTCATCTAATGTCTGATTTTGTATATTTCTACTTTACAGGAAGCTTTGGCTGATGTGGAATGAGGATCATCTTCCTGCCAACAAAGGCGAAGTCTTTCATCGTAATGAAAGAAGGTAAAAACTAACTATAAGTGGTTTGATTTTTAATCCTGTCTCTCTGCAGTACATGTGATGAGTTTGTTATCCCTGTCTGAAAAAGTGTTGAAACTAATGGTATCTGATTAGCTGCAGACTGATGTGTGGGAGTCACATGCTGCTGATGAACGATCACTAATGAAATGTCTCTTTACAGGTTTTATCAGTCCTGCTTGACATTAACTGCAAATGAGGAGGCCCGATGGAAAAGGTGTGTACCACCACCACCCTGCTGCGGCCTGATGAAAAGGTGTGTACTACCACCCTGCTGCATGTGATCCACGCTGCCACAGATTCAGTGATGATAACTGCTGCATAGGAAGTGCCGTCTGATGCGATAACTGACGTTGAAATAGCTGTTCTGACAAAATCTGTCAAAGCTTTTGCTTTAGGTTTGCATAATCTGAACACTTGATGATTGTAAAATTTCTCCCTACAGGTCTTGACGATCTGCAACGCATGGCTATAAGACGACACATGGGTGTTGAGAAAAAATTAACAGGTAAATGCTCATAAGACTGACACCTGATGGATTAAAGTCAAGCCAGTGATGAAACAAGTTATCCCTGTCTGAACTAAGTGTTGATTCAATGGTAACCTGAGGCTTGACTGCAGATCCAGGACCTGAAATTTTGTCTGACTGTAGTAGGTTGTATTACATTTGTGTAAAATGTTAATCTCCTTTTTATTTTCTAACTTGCAGAAATCAATGTGGAAGCAGATGGGGATTGATGGAGAAGTCAGATGCCACAGTATTATAAATGCAGTAGATGTGTTGGTATGCAAATTAAAAACCATGTGTGAGCTAAAATTTCTTTTAATGAAAAGAGATGTATAAAAATTCAAGCATAATGGCACATTTTAAATACATGAAAAGTAACAAATCTTACTGGGAGCACCCAGCATGTGTTGGTCAATCTTTGTTGAATGAAAATCTATAAGATTTTTTCTTCAAGTTCTCCAAGTAGATCTGCTCCTCTTGGAGGTATTCACTGTCCTGTGGGGAGGAGAAAGTAATTAGGAGCTGAGACAAACTTTGAAATGTTTCTAAAATGTTTGGCATCTTCTGATGGAAGCGGTCATTGTAGTTAACTAAATGTGTGATTGTGGGAGAGCTACACATGTTGTAACTGGCCTGTTACTGTTTCATATTGACATTAAAAAAAAAACACAGTAACAACCTACTTGTGTTTATTTGAATTATGTACGTGTTAAGGAAACTGAAGTTATAAATGGTGAAGAACAAGAACCATCTCTTGTGGACATAACTCTAGAGCTACACAGCTGCAAGAGAATTAAAAAAATTCTGACTAGTGACTATTTCAGTTTCTTTATTCTGACCGTAAACTGAATATATATATATATATTCTGAGTTGTGGATGTGACATTTGAGGATGTTATCTTAGACTTTGAGAAATACTGATCCACATTTTATTTACCAAATATTTGTTAGTTGCAGCCCTAGTTGACTCTCTTCCCTGTGAAGTAGTTGCAGTGGTCTCATTTGGTTTTTAAAAGGTGTGTTTAGGACTCAAGCAAACGTCTCAATCTGGTCTCGCAAAAGAGATTTTGATCTTAATGGGACTTTGTGGTAAAATAAAGGTAAATGCAAATTATTGCTAAACATAACTCTTGCACTACTCTGTATTACTTGCAATCTTTCGGCAAACTGCTTTTTGAAGGTTTGCCGCCTTCAGTGTGAGGTCATACGCCACTCAAAATCATCGTGATTATTTTCTACACCAAAAGGGAAAACTGAAGTTATGAGTTACAATGTGACCTTAAAGCCTCTGAACACCCACAGAAGTGTTTTCAGTTAATCTGTCTGATTAGACCTCTGCACAGGATTGTGTGGGTGTGTATAGATTGTAATCAATTGACATCTTCCTGAGTCTCCTGTAAGGGCGGGAGATATTACACCTTTATCAGTCCTGTTGGTAGATGAAGATTTGTGACCTAATAAATTCCATCAAAGCTCCAGCCCACCTTCAACCTGAGCAGAGGTCTAATTCACTCGGAATAATTGAACACACAGAAGACACTGTGTGGGGGTTCAGAGGCGTTAAGCTTTCCTATACCGTCATCTCTCCACTGGTTACCTTTTCTGCAGTGTACTTCCACAGAGCCAGACTAGCCTGAAGAGCCATGGACTGAGAGTTGGCAAATGAAGTAGGAGGAGGAATATTTAGGGTTGATGTCAGCTCAGGGTTTGGCAGCATTGAACCTGCATCTACAGGTTAAGAGAACCATGTTATACACTTGGATTTATTTTCGGCTTGTATGAGTAAGTACTTTACGACGGAGTATTAGGGCCACCATTGAGGGAAACAAAATCTGAGATTTTGAGAATAAAGTCATAAGTTTACGAGAAAAAAAGTTAGTATTATGAGAATAAAGTAATAAAAATATAAAGTAGTAATTTTACATGTTATTTTAGAGGGGAAATAGAGCAGCGTGCCGTCTGTGTGAAAATGAGGAACGTGGAGCATCTTGTGAAGTTATACTTTAGTATAGGTTTCACAAATAAGGAAATCATCAGTATCAGGACCTTGAAAAGATTGTGCATGAAACTGCATTTATTCCATAGAAAGAACCACACGAACCTGGGGGAAATTGCCTCTTTTGTGGAGGAGGAAATTATTTTGTTTTCTCGTAAAGTTATGACTTTATTCTCGTAATATTACGACTTTTTTTCTTGAAATAGTATGAATTTATTCTAATTAAATTATGACTTTTCTTTCTCGTAATATGACTATTCTCAAAATTTCCGATTCCCCCCCCCCCTAAATGTGGCCCTAATACTCCTTTGTACTACTTTTTGTTTAATGATGTTAAATAACCAGAATTGACCTCACCTGGTAAAATGGGTGGAATCATTTGTGGTAAAGAGGTAATTGGAGCGTTAACTCTCAGCCTGTCTGTGTCCTTCTGCAGATGATTTATCCGCATTTGCTCCTGTAACAAGAAGTGTTTCAGTACCGTTTATGTGCGGTTCATATTTGCTTGTAAAACAGAAGCCCAATCTGAAGAATATCACATAGAGAGCGGTCTAAGTGACACAAATATACCTGAACAATTCGTCGTTCTTGCTGCCTCAGCCGCTCTGTCTGGGTGTGGATATTTCTGAGCCTTGCCTCGTGCTCAACCTCCACACGTTTCGCCTCCTGCAACTCTCGCTCTCCTTCCTCGTACTTATCTGCAGCGAGCTGCAGAGAGCATAGCGTGGTCAAAACTCAAATATTAACACAATATACTGCGCTTACATGTAGGGGTCTGCCTGAGTGGTGTGCATTTACCTTGCTGAAGGCCTCCACCTCCTGGGCTCGTGTCTTGAGTCTCAAGGCTGTGCTGCTTATTCTCTCTTTCTCTCTGTCCAGTTCTTCTCTTAGTCTTTCCAGAGTCTCTCTCTCCTGTGCCACAGCCATCTCCTTCTGTTTGAGCTCTGCAGTGTGAAGCTTTAAGTCCGCTTGTTCCTACAACAGAAACAGAGAGATCATTACATTTATTTTGTCCTTTGGGGTCCCATGTGTCCTGGAGAGCGAAATAAATTTACTTTTTTGAATATATCCCATTATATTTAGTGATGTAAACATAGTCGCAACATAACTTTTACTTTTTCTTTTCTCCGTCGTGAAGCTCACCTGTGCCAGACTGATGATAGAGCCCTCTCTCTTATCCAAGAGACTGCTGACCTCCCGTTCAGCCCTCTCACGCCTCTGCTTCTCCATGTTGTGGAAGTGGGCCCAGTCAGCTGCCAGCTTCCTCCTCTCCTCTGCACACTGCTGCATCACTGACTTCTGCTCCTCCAGTAGTGCACTCTTGATGGAAACAGAGAGACAGGAGTGAGAGGTAAGGAGGGGAGGACACGCATGGAATCGAGATAAGACGTGGATGTTCACCAGGCTCACCTTCGCTCTCTCCAGCTCCTCTCTCTCCATGTTGATCTGCATACTAAGGGCATGTCGCTCTCCCTCCAGGCCTCTCTGGGTAGACTCTGCCTTGACCTGCTCCGCTGACATCTTCCAGCGCTCCTGAGGCATATACGAAAAAAAGGTATCTTCAGTCTTTGTATGTACAAAGCAAATGCAGGAATCCTAAAAAATAGTCTGATTTATCCCCTGACCTTCTCCAGCTGTCTCTGCTGCTCATTGAGCTGAGTGTCCATCCTGGAAATGATTTCCTTGAGGTACACTCTCTCCTCCGCCATGGCTTTCTGCTGCTGCGCCAGACGATCCTGCATCACTGAAACGTGCATTTAGAAGAATGACCTTAACCCACTTGCAACGTAATACCAACTACAGTATGCTATTAGACAGATTGTATCTCGACCTATTTGTACAAAGTGCGCTCATTTATGTGTGTGTGTGTGTGTGTGTGTGTGTTTGAAGTACTTCGAAGCTGCTCGTCTCTGTGCCGTGCCCCCTGCTCCAGGCCGTGAGCCGTGTGTTCATGTGTGCTCTCCACCCGAGAAGAAAGATCCCCCAGCCGAGAGGAGACCTGCTCCATCTGCTCGATCACCACCGTAAGAGACCTGGGTGAAAAAGAATATGAAATAAAATATGTTTGGGTACAGAAAATTCATTAAAAAGGGATAATTCCAGACTTACTGTTAACGTAAAATAAATTCTGCAGTTGTTTGCTCTTATTACATACTGTATATCATAGAAGTATCAGCACTGAAACTGGTATTTCACACAAAATCCCAGACAGAACATACAACCAAACTCCTATTTACAGGAGTGTTATTGCAAATGGGGGACTGGTATCCTTCGATAACATCTCACCTGGTCTGAGATGTTGCGCTGGTAACCGCATCGATCTCCTCCTCCTTTAGTTTCTTCAGTCTCCGGACCTGGTCCTCGTGGTCTTTCTTCATCTCCGAGATAGATTTCCTTGATGGCGAAGGTGAGGACAAATGCAACAAATATGTGATCAACTTTAAGATCGTTTATTCATCATAAAATATAATATGTTCATTCTGGACTTACAGAGTTATTTTACTGAGTTATATGAACAATTTAGTTGAGTAAAAACCCAGAGCAGGCCTTTTGACATCAGTCCAGATGTGAGGGGACTCTGGGTATTACTCAGCTAGTTATATCCAGATAACTCAGTAAACGGGCCTCTTGAATCAGACCCCGGATGTTTGGAAAAGATTAAACGGCATTATATAGTCCAAAAAAACGAACTAATTTCTTCTCTCTCTTAATTTTGATATACTGATTGCTGTTTTCTGTGTCTTGTGGTTCCAATTGAACTGTTATTTTATCCAGTTTTTTACTCTTTTGTATGTATATTTCTGTAATGATGACTTTTCAGTCAGCATGTGTTGATAAATGCCACAACACAGTACTTGCTATTGTTATAGAATCAACCCGTTACTATAGAAAAGGCTTCCCTAGTGTTGTACCTCTGCAGCTCTCTGAGTCTCTCCACCTCGCGGTCTCTGTCTTGCTGGGCCTGGCCCAGTTTGCGCTGGTACTGAGCCTGCAGCTCTGAGCGTTCTTGCTCGGCCGATCGCGTCACCGCCGCCAGGCGTTCCATCAGGTCTTCGGACTCCTGCCGCGCTTGCGCCTCCCTCTGGGCTGCCGATTCCTCGAGCAGCTTTACACGAGTCCTGGACGTGCACGGAAATACACATAGAGACGCACATAAGCTGCTTGAAGTGCAGGGAATTATGAATAATGTATGTTAAACATGCGCCTTGCACATTTGCGCTGTGTGGTCGAGGGATAATTTACTTGTGTGTGCTCTCCATGAGTTCCATGTCCTGTTTATGCCGCTGCTGGACGCTCTCTAGCAACATCTGGCTTTGCTCTCGCTCCAGCTGCAGAGTCTTCACCTGCACAATAACACACGGGCGTTTCAGGTAGGTACATGGAGGTAACATAGGAACTACAACATCCCTTACATCACTACAACAGCATTAACATACCTGTCCCTCCAGTTGGATGATGCGAGCCTGTAAAGCCTGATAATCTCCAGGTTGCTGCTCTCTCTCTTTGAGTCTGTGCAGGACCCCCGCATCCACAACACCCCCGAGACCCAGCAACTGAGACTGCATCATCTTTCAGGAGGAGAGGAAGCGAGTCAACAACAAACCAGGTGATACATGTGTTTTTGAATAACCTATAATACAGACTTTTATGTTCCTAACCTGCTGTTGTAGAAGCAGCTGCTGCAAACTGTCTGCTGAAAGTGTCACCTTTACAAAAAGATATGGAAAGGATTAAAAAAAAAAACATATTATATGATCCCCTAAATCATGACAACCTTATTACAGAAAAGCATGAATACCTGTTGTTGGACAGCAGCCGATGTATTTTGCATTTGCTGTGGAACAGCTGGAAAGAAAACAACCATAAGTAATGTTCATATTGACTTGCTCACATTAGACATTAAAAAAATGGTGAATGCTGTATCTAAAACTACTTCCCTAAGAGTACCTACACCACAGAAAGCCAGGCGGTATGGTAGAGATAGGGTTGAGTAACGGCAGCTGTTGCGGTGTTCCATCCGAAGCCTGAGCGGGCACCCTGGATCCCTGTTGGGATGGTAGGTGGTGGGGTTGGGACTGAGGCTGGGGTTGGGTGTGGCTAATGCTAGCAGCAGAGACTGGCAAAGGACCAGGAGGGCAATCTGAGGGATGAGACAAATTCAGAGTTTGTCCGAGGTCTACTTCAGCATGGAGAGCAGTTGCTGAGGAGGATGTTATGGTGGAGGGGAGGTGAGGCCGGCTAGCGGGTGTATGCTCTGTAACGAAAGAAGGGGATTGTGGTGGAGGTGACGGGCGAGCGAGAATGGTATCTGTGCGAGAGGAGGAGCATAGCGTGAGTTTGTGATTCACTAAGATTATAAGCATGACATGATTCAAGGTAGAATGAGGTATGATGTGTTTAGTTTGTCAGAATCTGTGAGAATGACTCTATGACTGACGGGGTAAAAGAGAGGAAGGCTTCTACTGTAAGTGTGCAGAGTTGCCAGGGAGGGACTATTTTATTATGACATGTAACTGAAGAGCAGTTATTTGGATAAATACCTTGCTTTGTCCTCGTCTCTCTGACAGGAGTGGAGTGAGCGGTGGGGCTCGGCTCTCCAAGAAAAGTGCTGCTGCACGAAACAAAAGGAGAATGACAAAAATAGCAACAACAAAAAAAGTCACTTACAGTTCATGGGTAACAAATATAACAAATATCTTACCTGGTTTCCTTGAAGGATGTGAGAGTGTCCTCTCTGCCCCTGGGAGCTTGTGAAGTGACTTGTTTACTGAAAACAAGAGCAGGTTATAACATTCAGCACTGAGAACTTTTTCTGTCATTGTTTGTGTCATTGTATTTCCTTTGTTGTGTACCTAATAGTCGACTCCAGATCTTCTCCCAGGCTGAAAGATTCTCCCTGCTTGGATGTTTTTGACACTGACAGAGCCTTCTTCCTGCTCAGTGCTCCTGCTAACCAGTCATCCTCCTCCTCCTCCTCCTCCTCTTCTCTCTGCTGGCTTTTAGAGACCTCTGGTTTGGTTTGTTTGGGGATATTAGCAGTTGAGGCAGCGGTGTCTCCTGCTGCCTTTGCTGCAGATGTGCCATGACTACTAGTCAAGGAGGGTCTTCTCTCTAATGAAGGAGAGGAAGGAGCTTTTGGAGACTCTGTTGAAGTCTTGGTCTCTTTGGCATCGCCCTCTAAGACGGTGTGGTCGTCGTTCACCTTGAGGCCTAGCCAGTCAGCTGAAGCGCGTTGTCGTGTGGGGGTGGTGGGTTTTGGTTTCTTTTCCGGTGTGGAAGGACTGACATCCTCGGTAGAAAATCTGATGAACACAAAAAAAGTGTTCAGTTTACCATGACAGGCAAAAAGCCTACCATAAAAAGATTGGACTTGACACACACCTGACAGACTGTCTGCGGGACTGGCGCCCTTCAGGCGTGGATCCCAGAGTGGGCTGATAGGCGCCAAACGTGAGGTGATCTTCTAGAAGTGGTTCTGATAAATGGGAGCAAAATGTATTTATTTTTTTAAATATCTTGTTCTTTTAAAACCGTACTTGCATGAGAGCAGAAGACCGTGGGGCTCTATTACCTTTCACACTGGAGGTCTTCTCGTGTTGCGGCTTCTCTTGAGACTGAGGCTGGTCCTTCCTCTCGCCCGTCGGAGGTCGCTCCAGAAGACGAGGTGAACTCAAATTCTCCAGAATCTCATGTAGTTTGGTACGAGGTCTCTGAGGGGTCTCACTCCTGAGGAATGGAACAGAGGAAAAGGCAAAAGAGACCATGTTAAGAGGCAGGGAAAGTTTGCACCACATTATTGCACAACACAGTAAAGGCAAAACAAAGTAGAAAACGCCTGATGCTGAAAGATGCTGCTTTGTAAATCACTGTCAATGTTTGACTTCGTTTTTTTTCTGCACCCCAAAGCACTAAAGCAAGTAATTATTTATCGTTTGAGCACTATAAATAAGGACAACAATAAGAGTGAGAACAGAGCGCTTACCTTTCCTTGTTGGACCAAAGCAAAGTGTCTTTTTTCTTGCCATTGTTTTTATCGCTGTCAAATCCGAGCGCATCCATTAGGTCATCCTTATCATCATCAAACGTGAGATCACTTTGCTTTTTTACTGCTTTAGCTGATGAACAAAGAAAATACAAACACATACAGTACTTTAGTATTTGTCTGTTTGAAAATTAAAAGAATTGTGGATCATTTAAGACTCACGAGTTTCAGTCTTCAGGATAGGAGATGCTGAGGGAGCCGGAGTAGATTTTTCAGGTTTGGCCGGCTGTGTGCTGGATTTAGGTTCAGGCTCGGTTTCATCAGGAAGCAAGTCATCGAGATCAGCCAGGGGGTCGTCTAGATCTGCAGTGGAAATAAGATTCTTTACCTTTTATACTTTTTTTTTGGACCCCAGCCTGTAAAGCAGTAAATGATAAAGAGGCATCATATATGTATAGACTTACTTATGATACTTTTTTTTTTTAAACATCACATATAACAATGTACAATATATTTAAATTATGAGTTTTAACTGAGCATATACTGTGTATAGACTGAGTTATTAGTTTATTAGGTACACCTGTTTGCACCAATGTAACAATATTTTTTAATATACTGTAGCCCTCATGTATGTAAACAGGGGTGGATAAAATATTAGAAACTCCTTTTAACATAAGGGAGGTGAGCTCAACAAATATATGATTTATTGGAGGGCTGTTGCATTCAATTGTACAGGTGTACCAAAGAAACTGTAACTCATGTGAGTAACTCACTATATGGTAATACATTGACTGGACAGTTATCTGCTTCCAGATTTGTACATCTGTGTGGAATATCCAACTATCGTCACTTTTTATTGTGTGTACCTAGGGCTGGGCGATATGGAGAAAATCAAATAACACACTATTTTTGACCAAATCCCTTGATATCGATATTGTAGGGTGGACTATTGGTGCTTTTACAAACATATTTACACAATGAGATTTTTGATAAATCATCAGTAATGTGGATATAATGACTAAGTGGATAAAGGCAAAAATAATAGAACCCCTAGAAGGGTCTGGTAAGTTCAGAAAATGTCATCACATTACCGTAACGCAGCCATTAAAACCAGATCTATCCAAACTCTAAGACGATATCTTGTCACATATCATGATATCGATTCAATATTGATATATTGCCCAGCCCTGTGTGTACCTCTCCTGTTCAAACTGCCCACAAACTACCCACTGATATTATTCAACTACAAGTAAAAGACCAAACACATGTGTACTAATCAACCTTTAGTGTAAGGTGTCTGACCAACACCTTCATCATCATCACCACCACCACTGTCTAAATGAATGCAGCAGTTTGAGAAAAACAAAGCCACACTAAACAACCGCTGAGTGATGTAAAGCTCAGTGTCCGATGAACAGAGAGGCTCACCCACCAGAGAAGGTGAACTTCTTCTTGTAGTTCTGTGCCGTAGACGAAGGTGCAGAGTTTGGCTTCCTCCCTCCTCCTGCGGTGGTGGGTTCATCTGAGAGGAGAGATGGAGACACACACAGCTCTCTCTCTGATTTGCTGCTATTAATGCAAACTTCAAAGCCGGTAATAATGTGAAGCTAATAATGAGAAAATAATTTATGCGAGAACACTCTGCACTGAATTTACCTGCTCCCTCTGGTTTCACTTTACTTTCTAAAGTGGAAGAGTCTTTCTTTGTTGGTGCAGGAGCTGAACTGGGCTTTTTCTTTGATGCAAAAAGGTCAGCATCCATATCATCCATGTCCTGTAAAGCATACAACAGCAAAAAACAAAAATGAGACCATGTACAGGCAACTACAGAACTTTGTCTCTGCATTTCCACAGTTTCTAATGACCTACCTTCATGTTCTTCAGTATGTCATTGGGATCTGCTGCTGAGACATCAGAATCCTTGGACAGAAAATAAGATGTTATCAAAAAGACACTAAAATAATGCGTAAAAATATAACGTCTCTGTCTACATACCTCAGCGTCCACACCGTCCCTCTTTACCTCCTCTGCTAGCATACTGAAGATGTTATCAGTGGCAGAAGTGCTGGAAAAGAAAACAAATCAACTCACAAACAGTTGTGATTTATAATTGGTTGGTATGTAACTCTTGAATTCCTACAACTTACCGATTCAGTTGTCCAATGCGAGTTGCTTTCCCTCTTACTGGGAGCTCTGGTGAGGAAAATATTATAACACAGTGATAATACGATAATAATAATAATAATAATGATAATACTGTTTGATTTAAAACAGCTCACTTACTTTTATCATCAAATAAGCTGTCAAGCAAATCATCATCTCCAAATAAACCTTGGGAAAAGGGTGGGGGGGGGGGGGGGGGAAACACTTTTACTTTGTATTTCTGTTATTCTGTATGTATTTTGTAGCATTACTACTTTGAAGTTCTAGGTTGTAAAAGTATTACTGTTTCTCTGCTACCACAATGACACATTAAACTAGAGGGGCAAGTTACAGCATTCCTGAGCAGTTCCTAGACCAGACCTATTTTAAAACAAATTCTCAGGTCCATTCTTACTCAATCCGTCAATCTCTAGATCTTCATCCTCCTAAATTCCTCACTAGTAGAGGTCAATTTTCAATAAGATTTAGGGGAACCAAATTATGGAGTAGCTTTTCACCTATCTATCAATAAACTGTTCATCTGTCAAATGTTTTAAAAGTCACTTAAAGCCTTTAATTGCTTTTTTGTAACTGCTTTTCCCCATGTTGTCCATGTATCTGTTTTTATGTTTTTTATTTTTTTCCCACTCACAATGTTGTTTGGTTCCGATTACCCAGAAGTCTTTATAGATATTTAAATCAATATCCTCCTCACAAACACTAACCATACACTTCCACGCAACCCACACACACTTATCTTTTTTGATATATTTACTGTATTGTTATTGTTGTTATTACATATATCTTGTCCTAATTGTTTGTTATCACTATTATGTAGTCATATTATTTCTTTATATTAATCTTGTCTCTAGGTGGAGGCTTCAGATAAGCCCAGTGGGTTTTTTTGCCTCTTCCTGCACTTTTTTGTTATGTTATGTTGTATAGTCTTAAATTGTGCAAAACAAATAAACAATTAACAAAAAATCCTTGGCTGCGTGTAGGGACTTCTGAAGCAGCATTCATTTTGAGAAATAAAAATGTAAAAACATTTTAAAAAGAACGATTAACTGAGTAAATAAAACGTTTAAAAATCTAAAATAGATGTTTAGGGCTTTATTTTAGATGTCTGCTAACATGTTTCTGTGGTAGAGGGGACTTACATGACCTCTCTACTTTTTTATATATTTACTGTATTGTTATTGTTATTATATATATATATATATATATATATATATATATCTTGTCCTAATTGTTTGTTATCACTATTATGTAGTCATATTATTTCTTTATATTAAACTTGTCTCTAGGTGGAGGCTTCAGATAAACACAGTGGGTTTTTTGCCTCTTCCTGCCCTGTATGTTATTCATTTAGTTTTTTTTGTTATGTTGTATAGTCTTAAATTGTGCAAAACAAATAAACAAATTCAGATAACACTTACCTTTGGATGGTTTGCCCTTCAGCTTTGCAGCCTGTAAATAACAGTATAATAATAATAATGAGTGATTTTACAGCTGGGGTAGATTTACCTAGTGGAACTACCTGAAAATATGCGTTTAACTTTTTCCAGGAATCCAGTGAACACAGATAAGTCATGAACATGTTGATACAGCTTGACTCACCATGCTGAATCTCTAGTCAGAGTCCCGTTAGCTGGCTAATCTCAGTCTGATGAGGCGTCTCTTGTCTCCATGGGTAACCACTCTGTTACATCGATGGTCGTTCATGTTAAGGACACAATACGCGACTGTAGTTAGTTATGGTTACATATCGCATTGTTTCAAGCTTTAATATAGTCGCGTTTAGTCGTTTAGCATTTAAAAACAGCCCAGTTTAACGTTAACGTTGATTTAACACTGAAACGAATCACACCGCCGCTTCACACTGCAGCAGGCAGAGACAGACACTTCCTGTTTACAGTTCGCAGTGCACTGTGGGTAGCGTAGTTTTTAAGCATACACTTTAAACCTCCAGTAGGCAGGATATTTTTTGGCATCATTGGGGAACAAAAATGACATAATACCTTTCAGCATATTGTAATTCAAGTGTTCTGAGAGATAACTAGACTTCTGTACCTCCTCATGGCTCTGTTTTCAGGATTTAGAAAATCTAGCCCGTGACGGGAGACTTTGACCAATCACAGGTCATTTCAGAGAGAGAGCGTTCCTATTGGCTGTTCATTCAACGGAAGCAGCTCTCAATCCCTCACAAACTTAGATCAAACGGTCAAACTAGGCTCATCAAATATGAATCAATATTCTGTTACTGTAATGCCTATTTCTCTCCTCAAATGTTTTCAGAAACATCTTGTAGTGTACTGTTTAGCTGTAAAATGAGAAAGTTTGCTGCGACTGGTGGGCGGTGCTTGATATTTCCTCAACTGATCTCAACATGGCTGCAGGGTCACAAACTTTCTCATTTTACAGTTAAACAGTACACTACAAGATGTTTCTGAAAACATTTGAGGCAAGAAATAGGCATTACAGTAACAGAATATTGATTCATATTTGATCAGCGCTGCCTCGTTTGGCTGTTTGATCAGAGTTCGTGAGTGATTGACAGCTGCTCAGAGACGGCAGACTCCAGATCAGCTCTGATTGGTTGTTTTCCTGCGGTCTGTGTAATCTTGCAGATGCCTTCAGGAGCACCGGAGGACACAGAGGCACATGTTTTTTTTCCGATTACCCGTCCCATGCACTACTGTCAGGATATAGTGACCGTTTTATAATAACATCTTTTGAAAATCATATTTTCTCCATTTCTACCTACTGCAGCTTTAAGGAAACACTTTTCAGAAAGGGTGTTTGTTTGGGCTGCGTTTAAATTATGAAGTTGTTTTGGACTTTTCTTTGACATCTTTACCTGCTTGCTTATTTGGTGAAATCTACCACCAAACGGTTTGACCACCAGGTGGCGTCAGAGCTTAGAAAATTAGTCAAAGCAAATCAGGTACAACAAAACTAAAGAGCTGAATAATTTATATCTTCTGAAGCCTATGTTTAATTCAGTGAGGTCTAGGCCTGATGTTACACTCTCAATCAGCACAGTGATAACCAGTAGGCTACGCACGTTGCTCAAAGTTTATAACACTAATCCTCATGAGACCTTTTGCAGGTGTCCAGAGTTTGGGATTAGACATGCACGCCAACATAACATGATTAACCTTTCATCATTCTTTCAAAAGACTTTGTTCCAAGAACAAATCAGTTTCAAATCAAGCAGATGACATCTGTTTAAAATGTATGGCCCATGCCTGCAGGAATATTATTGATGATTTGTATGTAAATGTGATGACGGAGTTGTTTCATCCTCCATCCATCTATCAATATTTAGGGCTTTTTTTCCAGAGTGCACTGAAGACCTTAGAGCAGGAAATTCATCCTTTCACTCGATCAAGGCAGAAATAGCTGAATAATATAACTTTTTTATGTTTTTACTGATCATAATTGATTGTGAAGCAACAGTGCAGGCAGAATTGATGCATACTTTGAAGGACAACATCATTTACTGAAATGTCAGCCTACGTTTCATATGCAATTTGAAAGATTAATTTTACTTTTTGGAGGCAAAAAGACATTGCTAACTGTATGCAACCAAATGGGAATTGTCAAGAAACAAAACCGACCAGTTTAAACGGCGGAAGCCTGCATTGAAGAGGAAAATAAATGCTGCAATGATGTTATTATAAAAAAAATGCACACCTTTTTAATAAATCATCAGCAAATCAAACACAGGTATTTTCAGTGAATGTGAGAGACAATCTTTGTTGATATTCAGAAGCACACAAATGCATTTCATTGTTTTATTTAATCAGTGAGAACAAAATAAACCTTTTAAAGGATTCACAGAATGGACACAGCCTAAATTGAATTAGGTCACTTGATGAGATATGAGAGAAACTACTCTTTAAGATACTTCCAGTCAAAGCTCATCCTGTCCTCATACATACATTTAACACAACATTACAGTTTTAAAATCAAGAAAAACAGAAGAATCAACAAAATAATTTCTGCTTGTTTTTATGCAGAGGCACATACCATGTTTTATCCATTTATACCCTGATCAAATAACCAACTTTGAAGTGACAATATTGTAAATTCACTTTTCATGACGAATACGAAGCATTTGTCAGGCTTCATCTTCCAAGCTGGAATTCACACATCTGCAGGACACATAGGGGAAGCCAGGATCAAAACAGGCCTCATTGTTTTTTTAGCCCAGTCTTAGAGTCTTAGCGTGAGCTGTCAAGTGCACACAAATCAGAACCTGATCAACGAGAGAGAGCAGTTGAGGTCACTGAGAAAAGAAAAGAAAACAAGTCAGGGTTTGTAGCTTCCAACGTTGTGACGTAAATACACATCTTCTATTTGTTTTCCGGTCTATTCTAGGTAAAATATAGGAATTCGACTCACCTGATATTCACCCGACTTGACTCTGGTCATGCCTGCAGGGAAGGGAGAGCACTTGGAAAGTAAAAACCGACATGCAAAGTCATGAATGATGTAGGGAAGTAATCATTCATAAAAGAATAAATCACCCTGACTCAGCTGAATACACTTGTCACCGTAAAAAAAAGACTCAGATAGCAAATGAGAGATAACACATCAAAGTCCTGTGACCTGCAGGAAACCCCCATACAGTGAACAATTGTCAGTTAGTTTATTACTTTAAGATCTTTCAGTTGCATTAAGTGGCGGTGTGGTTGTAGGGATGTAATGCACTTATAATAATAACTCATCCAAACAGATGATGGATAGTTGTTCTGCCTCTGAATCATTTAGTATTAGCAGTGTAGCAGCGAATACTTAAAAGCTTAATGTGGGGCAGGCATCTTAGCTCTTTATGCATCTGTGCCTCTGTAACATGCTCCACTGCTCCACTTTCTACCCCCCCGTCTGGAGCCCCTTCTGTAAACCTCCCCTAACACACACACACACACACACACACACACACACACACACACACACACACACACACACACACACACACACACACGCACACTATTTAAAAACTGGTTTAGCATTATCCCGGATGCTAAAATACTGCCAAAGATACAAACACTGCTAGCCTCAAATATGTTTTGTTCAAGGTGCAAAGAGTGCAAAGTTTAAATTCTCAAAGGGGTTCGCCACTGATTTTACACATCAATATCAGTTTCATCAGGAGGATCACTCGCTGAAAACATCTGTATGATCTGAGTCTGAGATAACGACACTGATGATGTCATCAGGGCGTAGGAATTACTTACATTTTGGACACCTCACAATTTAAATCCAAAGCCAATGTTCAGTGCTCATGCAAGAAGTAGCATGCTACAGCTTCATAACATAGACCAGTAACACTTTATTTTACAGATCCACCATTTCCTATTAATACCAGAGGAAAAGAACTCGATAAATTGGTAGTAAATAGTCACAAAGTTCTGAAATTTGCTGTTTGAGTTGAATTTGTTTTCTTGAGTTAAAAAGCAGTCAATTTCCAGAGGACTTTCTTTAAAGAAAGTGCTCCATTCAAAACCAAATCGATAAAAACAGATTATTAATTTCAACTTTATTCTTCATATTATTTAATTGTGCATGCTCAGCTTGACCATCTTTGCACTGATTAAATATCCTATAGGTTTCTAGCAATTAATTGGAGTTAACTGAAAGTTGAACACTGTGTCAGTTCTTTTTAAGAAATGATGGGAAACTATTGGACCCTCTTAAACAAAAAGCATCACTAAAAAGCCTCTTTTACAAACTGTGAGTTTGGTTGTTTTCCAGACAGGGAACTCTAATGAAACATGCAGAGGTGGGACCAAGTCATTGTTTTGTAAGTCCCAGGTAAGTCTCAAGTCTTAACATTGAAGTCCAGAGTCAAGTCTCAAGTCCTAAACTTTTAATTTTGTGTCCTAAATAAGTAATAATGCTCTTCATCAAATGTAATGCCATTTGCGTCTCCGTCTATAATATTTGACGCGCACATTTTTGCATACTGCAATTTGTTTTTTGTTCACCACCGCATAGTTTATGTACGTGAAAAAAACAATATTTTGGTCTAATTTTTTCCAACTGCCGTTCAGTAATGTAATCTTCATGCTTGTCTCCTGCAACTTGAATGGATGCTGTTGGGTCAAACAAAGTGCATCAGAGGAATTAGGTGCCGACTTGCTGGGAATGAATACCGTTAACGTTAGTTAATTCAGGAAATGAAGGGAAATTAATTGATTCATAGTACACTTTTTAAATAACGTTCTTTTTAATCATTGGGCTTGGGGGAAGGTATCAAGTATTTTCAAGTCAAAAGGCTCAAGTCCAAGTCATGTCACCTCTGGAAACATGCTATCCAGTTACATCAATGGAACTGTGAGTGCCACAGTTTTGGAACCAACACAATGCACTTAAAGTCAGGATATCTTGGCCTTTTTGCTGCTTGGAAGTGCAATACTAAAATCCCGGGAGTGCCCCTTTAAGGCGCCTGTGGCTGTATCGTACATTTCCTCAGTCTGTTTTCATTGACTTGATTGTTAGTGTGTCCTCACCCTGTGATGCTCACTGTTGTCATTTTTGGGTTTCTGCTGCTCCATTGCTCTTCATGTATGGCACGTCTCTCTCAATGGCCTCTTGCTGCCTGTGATACAGAACATAGTATACTCAATATCAAATGCTCCGTATTAAAAACCACAATGCCTTCTTGAACACACATCTGGAAACAGTTTGGTAAAGGAGCTCATGAGAAAAGGGAGGTTTTGCTGTTTATTAGCTCATCATAATTGTGTAAGATGTAGCTGTTGCCATGCTCCGTGGTGCTGCTGGAGCCTCCTGGTATTTGTTTGCCATTGCTGTGTGAGTGGCTGAGCAGGGCCGGAGGGCCGACGAGAAGATTGCACTTTGAGTCAATTAGCAGCCATGAGCTCGAGAGCTCTGATGCTTTCCCCTCCATTCATCGCTCCATTAAAAGAAAACTGGAATACACTGTTGTTATGTATCGAGCCACTTAATCTGCACACTGTTGCTCAAGGCGAGCCCTAAAATAATCACTGGAGTGATTTCAAATCAATGATGCAGATAACTCTCCCTCACTCCCCCACACATGAAACATACATGCACTTTCTCTGTGTTCATATTTGTTGTATGGGTGGAAGCATTTTATGTGTATTTAGTTAATGCTTTTCTCACAAACCTCAAGCTGTTGAATTTGAATTTTTTTTGTCAAGCACTGGAAAGCATAGCCTGCATCTAAAGTAGTCTCTTATTTCTGCTTCATAATTGAAAACACAGACAGATTTTCGAAAGACCTGCTAAAAGTCAGTACTCACGGTTTGATTTTGCTTTTCTTGAATCTCTGGTGCAGGAGGAGAGCGATGGCGGTGAGGACCGTCAGGGTGGTACACATGGTTCTACCCCTCCAAGGGTCTCGGGCCTTGGGACCGAGTGGTGATTCAGAGCACCGGGGCTTCTCCTCCCATCAAAAGGTTTGAATGGCAAAAGGCAAGAGAGTTTGTCGTGTAACAATCTGACTATTCCCGTCTTTCCTCTTGGCCCTCACTCATGATTGGGGAGATTAGCTCAAGGGATTAGCTCGGATCAAGGCAGGACTAAGAGGTAAACAGAGCATGCTGTGTGTTTCTATTCTGAAAACAACCCACCGCGTCACCCTGTCGTCAGCACAATCAACCTCAATATTGTCTTTTTATTTGTTAAGAAAGGGCAGCATTTTGTAAGAGGGCCTGTTGAAATTGGCTTTGAGTGGCACTTCACAACATGAGTTTACAGTGAGGATTAAAGGGGACCTATTATGCTTTTGTGCTTTTTCCCTTTCCTTTAGTGTGTTATATAGTTTTTGTGCATGTAAAAGTTCTGCAAAGTTACAAAGCCCAAAGTCCACGCCAAAGGGAGTTTAGCCTGGTTTATGGTCGCCGTAGTGAAGCTGGCGCGAGGTGCGTGCGCCAGAAAATTATGTCATCACGGCTTTCACGTGTTGCGCAAAGGCTCTGCAAGTTGTCGCGGCGCTTGGTCATGCACCTCTGAATTTTTTGTTACTGCGAACCCACTGTGCACGCTGCGCCTGGAGACGATCCCAGCTGACATTGGGCAAAGGCGGGGTACACCCTGGACAGTTTGTCAGACTATCACAGGGCTGACACATAGAGACAGACAACCATTCACACTCACAATCACCCCTACGGGCGAGATCGTTTTGTAAAAGATAAAAAAAGGTCCCGTGAAAAGAGTGGCGACCCGAGGGAAAGCACAAAGGGACGGAAAAGAAATTTGACTTTGAGGTAAGCGACAGTAATTATTACAGTACACAAATGCAAAGTTTGGCAGTACGTACGTCGGTGTTCAGTCTTTACTACTGTTGCCAGGCAGCCTACTTTCCTTTCCCGGTAACACCCGTTGACTTCTTGCTTATCAACAGAATATTTTGTTAGTACGTCTCCTGGCGTTTTGGAGCATATTGCAACAAACAATGCGTTGAGCATAAACGCCTCTGTACATGCTCATGCATCTACGGAGGCTCACACCACAGTGTCTCGCGTGAGTTTAAACAAAGTTTAACTCTCCCCCACAGAAACACTGCTCCTGAACTGCCTGAAAGTCCTTGATTTAATTCCCGACTATCCTTGCGTAACGTGGTGATATCACCAAGTAACACTTTTGCACAATACCTGCAACCACAAAGCTAGTTAGAGCGGCGCTGGAGCGAAGTCCGAAGAGCTTGGTTCGGTTGACCAATCACAACAGTGGGCCAGCTGAAGCTGACCAATCAGAGCAGACTGGGCTTTTTGGGGATGGGGGCAGAGCGTTTCAGTCAGAGGTTGAAAAGAGGTGCTGCAGCATATCCGGTATGAGAAAAATAAAACATTTTTTTCAACATTAAAACATGTAAAACATATTCTAGTCGAAATCCAAATTACAAGTATGCACCTTAAAATTAGCATAATAGTTCCTCTTTAACTGATACCAATCAAATTACCGTATATCTGGATAAAACTAATTCACCGTTGGCCAAGTTCCTACAATAATGAAGAGAGAGAGAGAGTGTTGTGGGATAAACAGGGGTATAAATAGGCTCTTCCAGCAGCTTATACTTAGCACTACTGACTCAAGCAGAGAATAAGGGAGCAGTAGGCCAAGCGAGAGAAAGCAAAGGTCTAATTATGTCAACACGTTTGTGAGTAGAAATGCAGGGGAATCAGATTAGAGCAGATATAAGTTGAAAAGGATTCGACATCGTGGCAGCAAGGTCAAAGGGTTTTGTTTGTATTTTTATTTGAAAATTGTGTTAAATACAGATACAAAGGTGAGTCATAATGAAAAAAATTTACAATCATCACAATTCACTGCTATAAATGTAAAAATGTCTTCTTAATATCTGATAAAGTGAGCACAAGTGGACATGGGCTGATAAAAGGAAACATCACATGATATTTAGAAGTATTTACATGGCAGTTTGTTTTAGATATACACATTCGGTAGAAGGCACATCCAAGTCAAATGTGACCTCTTGTCCACTGTTAACGGTTGCATTTTCATTCTCTTCTTCTTTGCTCTCTCCTTAAAATAGTTTGGTCCTTTACAAGAGTATAAAAAAACAAGGAGATTTTTTTTACTTTCTCTCTCTCTCACACACACACGCACACGCACACACACACACACACACACACACACACACACACACACACACACACACACACACACACAGTCAGCCATGAAAAGGGCACAATACCTGTTCTTATTTAGAGCGTATATGTCCCATCAGCCCACGACTATCTTAGATTACATTAAACTGTATTCCCCAGTTTTGTCCCCAGATACATTGCTTCCCGTCAAAGGTCAGTACAGTCAACTCATCCCTCTCTTATGAGGCCGTGGCCCAAACAGTAGAAGTCTCTGGGAGTTCATGGTCCAAAAAACCCAGACTAAAAGCTTCACTCGGTTGAGGTTGGCTTAGTCCAGCCCACTTCCTCATAGACGGCTATGAGGCTGCAGCAGACTGTAGCCAAGAGTTTGGTCCATGCCGCCGCCACCTCGGATGTCACGACCTCTGAAAACTCTTCTCCCAGGACCTCCAGTATCACACCACTCAGGATCTGGCCAAGACACAACAAAACACAGTAGGCTACTTGAGACACATTGAGGTTCCATTAAAGGAATAGTTTGACATTTTTGGAAATATGCTGCAGAGAGTTAGATGACTCATGTCTGTACAATAATTATGAAGTTACAGCCAGCAGAGGGAAACTGTTAGCCTGTCTCTGTCGAAACATAACAACAAATCTGCCTACCAGCAACTCTAAAGCTCACTAATTAACACGTAATATCTCATTGGTCAACCTGGTCTCACGGGAAGGCGTATAAATAGCACGACATTACAAGTACATTCTGCGTGTCATGAGAATGCACTTTTGGTGTGTTATTTGTACGCCACGCAACAAAACTACGGTAACATCCGCAGTGAGGTTTAGGCAATAAAACCAGTTAGGTTTAGAAAAAACATAATGGTTAGGCTTGAAATAAGTATGTAAATTAAGTTAAATATGTACGGAAACAACATAACATAAGTGCAGAAAACACGTCACAAATGTCACTAAAAAACATATGACAAACGTCACTAACGGAACTTACAAAACCGGTCTCGAACACCGGTCTCGAACACCGGTCTCCTGGTTTGAAAGTCCTGTTTGTTGGACTCATCCACCTCCTCTCCAGCACACCATAATCGGTCTTTCTCACTTTTTATTCTACGTTATGTAATGGCAATTTTCATATCTGCAGTTTAACACTGTACCTTTAGATAATCTCAGGGCCTCACATGTTCAACTTCGTCACCATAGGACAGTGACCTGACATTTTAGTTCTCTGTAACTGCAAACAACAGATTGCTGAAATACTTGTTATGTCTTGTGATGCTCTGTTGTCTGCTGTGTGCTGACGCATTGATACACTTTCTATCCTTCTCTTCCTTTCTTCTTTGCACTTATCTTCATGTTATGCTTTAAATGCATAAATACTGACTACTCTTTGTATTCGGGGCTCACTTGCCACAGTCCACAACAGGTGGCTGTGCTCGTGAGTCCATCTGCAGTCCATCTGCAGATGTTTTAGTTATTAATGTATCCCTTTTTATTAAATTCACTGAAAGACAAGTTGTTACGTTGGTTTGTGTCTTGTTTTAACAGAAACTGCCACCACAGTTACTAGCGCTGAGCGAAGTATATTTACGCAGATGTGTTTACATTGCTGTCAGTACTGACTACTAGCATACAAATGACAAGCCAAAAGCAAGAAAGGCGTTCTTATTGCACACTAAATGCCTTTCGCATTATCGCGTCATTCATATGCATTTTTGTGCAAACAGGCTGCATTGCTTGGCAGTTTTGAGAGTCATTATGTTTAGTGACATAGCCAGTTTGTTTTCTGATGTGTTTCCCTCTTTCTCTCTCACCTCAAATCCAAATTCTTTTTGCATTTACCTTAAAGTACACAGGCTCCACTTTGTGTCGCAGTGCGTGGGCCTTGCCCAGCACCTTCAGCACTGATGCCACCTTGTCTGAGTTGTCAAGACTCTCCACCAGTGTATTGAGGGCAGTCATGACTCTGCGAGCATGCTTCCTAAGCTGGGCGCTCCTCTCCAGCTCCTCCGACTCCTCGATGTGCTTGAACTGGCTGAAGTACTGCTTGGACGATGGGAAGTTCACAAACAGCCTGCGAAGGAAGGAGAGCCAGAGTAAATGAGAGATATGAGTGTGAGCAGCTGCTGTGAAGCTCCGCTAATCTCATCGCCCTTCAACCTGAACCAGCTCCATCCTGCAAACCCACGTTCATTTTTTTCCCAGCTGGCAAGATACCATGAGTAAATATCAGCACTGACATGAGAGCGCTGCATATTTTCCCTTTAAATATTTGCTTTAAACTATTATTTAGGAGGTACTTGCGTGGTATGTATTCCACATATTTGAAAAAGTGAAATAAAAACATCCAGCTGCGGGGAAACCATGACCCTGAATACCAATGCCTGGAAGACATAAAAGTCATTAACCACAATAGCTGTTAAACTCATGAATGTATAGCTGTCTAAACATGTACATCACTTTGATTGTCTATTCTTCTGCATACTACACGGCTCGTAAAGTGATCATTAAATAGCAAGAGCAAGCATGTTAACTACTCTGCTGATATGCCGATCTCTTAGATTTACATTCATCATTACTTTTAAGTGCATAGGGCAAACATAAAGTGACATTTGTTCCTTTAATTACTCCTATAAATCATTTAAAAGTTCAAATTGTAGAAATAAATCTTGCAGCATCAGATAAAATGTGCAGATGTTCATCCTTAGGGTGGATCTAACTGATAGTATCTGGGAGGAATTCTGTTTCGAAATTGTTTCAGTTTTCGCTTTTTCAATGTAATCTCAGTGTTTGTATGTTGGTAGAAGGTGGTTGAATCCTTTAGCAAAATAAAGCATATTCTGTATTATCAGTGGTGTAGTGGAGGGTATACGCAGGTATAGGGGGTATACCCACCCCTTTTTATGCCGGTTTACAGTACACCCATAGCCCAGTCGCACAGCAGTTTTTAAAATAGTAACGAAATTTAAAAATAAATGTTTTTTTCGTGATGGTCAGCACAAAATTAATTCGTATGTAATACACGTAATTTTGAACCAGGAAGTATAAAGAGCGAAAGCAAACGAAGCAACAAAGTCAAAGTTGATTTATTTGTCGTAACGTATCGTATCGCAACTTCCGTACTTAAGTTACGGCACTTCCGATGATATTTTATCCCAAACCACGATCTTTTCCTAAACCCAACAAAGTAATTTTATGTTGAAAAGACTGGAGCGGAAATTGGCACATGCGTCATGTGTTGCTGGACATTTGTAGGAATAAACACAAAAAATATGATAAAAGTTCGTGACTATTTCACAAACTGCTGTGAGACTGTGTTGACACCCACCTTTCAGCCAAAAAGCCATTGGAATTTCAGGAAGTTTCAGTTTCAGTTGGTTGCAATCTGCAACCTCACAGCTAGATGGCGGCAAATCCTACACACTGCACCTTTAATTGTTAATAACGTATCCAGTTATCTATGCCTGTTTGTTATGTTAATTATCCCCCCCCCCCCGAGTTGAAAACTCATGGCATAAAGCATATCTTGTACTAGGAATTTGGCCTCTGGATCCACATGTAGCCCCCCTTGTTAACCCAGTGGTTCCCAAACTGGAGGGCGAGACCCTTAGGGGGGGGCCCAGAGTTATAATATGGGGGGCGCGGTGAGGCTAAATATTAGTGATGTATAGTTATGTACTGGCCTCAGGGGGGGGCTTGAAAATATTTTTTCTCTGCAAAAGGGGGGCCCTACAGAAAAGGCTTGGGAACCACTGTGTTAACCTGTTAGGTGTCTGACTGGTTCTGTACTGTGGTTCCTGTCATGCCTCCCTGCATGATTTCACAATTTCTACCGAAGGGTGAAATGTAATTAGAGACGACTGAAGAGATGAAGATGACTACTCAGGCTACCTGATGCTGCCTTCCTGTATGGTTGAGAATTATTATCACTGCAAAGACAGCTGACATTTCATATTTCATTTGGCATAATGTTTATTTTTGTTCAAGTCTACATTTTGACATTTCTTCGCACATCCTGCCCTTTCTGAGAACAAGTAGTCAGTTGAAAGACATTATCGTTGGTTTATATCCGTGTTTGACCCTCAGAGGTATCACAGAGAATTAGAAAAGAGGAGCCTAAAAACTCCCCCCTCCCACAGTCTGGGAAGAGGGCCAATGCATCTGGTTGCTGACCTGATGTCCCATCTCCCACCGTCTCTGCACCAACCAACACAAAAAGGAACCATGCATTTCTCTGTTAGCTTTGAAGCATATGGCTGGATATTTGTCTCACATGTGAATTTAAATGTTTGAGGAGGGAAGAAACAGAATCCCTCAGTTCTGTGTGGAGGGCCTTGGCAAAGTATTCCTAGTTTCACAGCAAACTAATGAGGAACCGTGGTGTTTAATCTTTCTCCCTTGTAATTGCATGACCTGTGGTTGCATATAAATAGCCTCATTAGTATTTTATAATGGTCATTGGACTTTTAATCCTTTCTTATCTATTCCTCAAGAATAACTGAGGAGCTGAATCCAGAGAAAGTTTCTAATTTCAGAGACATAATTTGGATCTTTTACCCTAAAGACATTTCGTTTAAAGGATTCAAGTTGACGCTGAGGTTCAGGAGAGTGACAGTGATCCGCTCTTACTGCTAAAAGGGAAATTTACCACGGTCATGCTTATCGATCAAATCTTCATTCCTCAAATTCCTGCAGGTCGTAGGATGTTTGTGAAGGAATGTGGCGGTAGAAAATGAGGGGCTTAAATTAATGTAGTTTCAAAATGTTTATCATAGAGAGAAGAGGAGCGGGATGCTGATTTGAGTGCTGCAGCTACATCCTAATCAAAGAAATTAAAAAAAATAATACATTATCTTACTGATGGTTACTATACAAGTATATTTCATCCTGCAGTTTTTGCTAACCTCCTGCTCAACTTTCACCTCCTGCAATCATAAAGGATAACAAAGGCACGGTGTGTCACTGCATGTGGCAGTGAAGCTCGTCACACGTGAAAGACCGTCAATGCTCTCACGCCAACATTTGCCGATTCCCGGCAGATTGCTGCTTGTTTGGAGCAGTTTCAGTGTAAACATTAAAGAGTGATAACAGGAACAGGATTGCATCATGAAGTGTTCACTGATGACTGATGAAACATATTTAGCAACACCTATAGTGATAGATGTTGTGATGAAAACTCTCTCCTCCCTTGTCTGCAGATAAAACAGGGCTGTTTTGAAGGTCGGACTGCCTAGTGATGGAGCCATGCTGCTGCAGGTTGCCCGGCCCTCTTTACAGGCATTCAAAATATGACCCGCTCTGAGGGAGGGAGCCCTTTGAGTGCCACAGATGTCTGACTGATGGATTACAATGTTTATCCTTTGCCTCTACTAGATAAACAGGATTAAGAAAAAGGAGGAGAGGTGAGAATATCACATGGAAAAAATATGATTGAGTTCCTTTGGACTGACTGGAAACTTGTAAAGTCAATGAGATGAGCGCAACTGCATTCTGAGGGAGGATAATCGGGACTGAAGTTGATTTAGATAGATATCTTTGCAGTTTTCTGTGGCAGAAAAGCATCACCTTGTGTCTCTAGCAGGTGCATTTATATCAGTGAGGGGGAAAAAGACAAAATGCAAATTTGACCTTCTCAGTGGTGAACTAATTAAAGTTGAAGGAATGAGAAGAAAATTGATGAAAATAGGAATTAGATGTACTTTAAAGTAAACTTGGAAATTTTATCGTTGACATCACCTTTATGAGAATGTTATATTTTTGCTTTATTGAATCTGTTTTAACCATATACACTGTATAGATGGACGACGCGTCTCTACTTCCTCTCACTGTACAGAAGTTAAGCCAAAATATCCCGGATACGAGAGCTGCCATCTTGAGATTTTGCCGTAATTTGGAGCCAGAGTCTGCGCAGTAGTGATCGGACGATGGAGCCGCGTTATCGAGGTCACCCGCCAGAACCAATCGCGAGCCGAGCACGGCCGCAGCTTGTCAGCGAGAGAGACTCACAGCTGCCAATCATCGCGTCTCATCCCCTTTTTATAACATCAAATAACAAATTAAAACCAAACTTATCAGAAAAAGTAACACTTGAACATAATTCAGCATGATAAGAACTACGTAAAATAACAGAACCATCTTTGGGAAAAAAAATTATTTGACATGTACTTTGACTTTTTAGTTTGGCCCATGTCCCATCTGCTAACATGGAGGGGACGGGATTTATGTCCTATACTGCAGCCGGCCACCAGGGGGCGATCAAGATGTTTTGGCTTCACTTTTGGGGAGCTGTTATGTCGTCCATCTTTAAATATATGGTTTTAACCTTCTCTTTTATCTGTTGGTTTGGGTCACTTACCTTGAAAAACAGGACCAAGATGTAGGACCAATAAGAATTCATTGGTCCCTGTTGAATAACTGTTATGTAAATTCTGTGAATTTGTATGTGCTGATTAGTTTGTTGACTGCATTACTGCTGTTCAACAAATTGCCCTCAGGGATGATACATATTACCTTCTATGACATGCACCTGCTGATTAGCCTTCTAATTATACTCAGCATTTATTATAACCTTTGCTACCATTATTTTCTTCCTGTCAGAATAATATAAATATCTTCCTAACTCTGTTAAAGATTTCAAACATAAAACAGTAAAAAACTAAGAAAAAAGAAAAATACCTGACTAGGATGGCCACCCCGACGTCGTCACAGTTCTGGTAGACTTTTGCCCAGGAGTCCTGGATCATCAGCCTCTCCTTGTCAGTCAGCGGGCCCGGTCGCTCCAGGTGGTCCCCCTCTCCCTCTCCCTCTCCCTGCATCCTCTCCATCTGGGAACACAGTTGTGCAGCAGAGCTGAGCATGTGCAGAAGGCAGGGTTGATGAGAGTAACCACCCCTCCCTCAAAATTAACACTCTACCTTTTTTCTTCTTTATATCTCTTTCTTGGTGACAGAGGAGGAAAATCTGGTACCCTTCCCCCCTTTTTTTCTCCCAGAGAGAATCTTTGCTCTCCACCTCTGAATCTCAGCTGAGCGAGAGTGTGAGTGAAGAACAGGCTGCAAAAATACAAGAAACACACGCAGCGGACGAGGAGGAGCTTCTGTACTCTCTCTTCTTCACTCTCACTCTCTCTCTCTCTCCCTTTCTCCCTCTACCCACCTCACCTTTGTAGGTGGTGTTTGATGAAAACATGATGAGATAGGAGACAAATCCTTAATAAGAGAGTCAGATATGTAATACATGACATTATGAAATAAGATAAAAGGAGCACACCGTGACCTCTTACCTCCGTCGTCATCATTCCAGACTATCCAGGAGATTAACCTGTGATATTGAATTTCTCGCAAAGCCCTGCCGACGTAAATGTAGAAACAGATAATTAAACAGTGTGACGTCCATCAGAAATAGGGCATGCGTCTATTCATTTTAATTTGTTCTGTGCTTCTGACAAGATACAGATTATACGAGCGTGTTTTCAGTCCATTTTTCATTACTTTACCCCTTTTTCATTTTGTGCACACACACACACACACACCCTCGAGAGAGAGAGCCACACAGCTCTCACTGCACTTTTTCAATACATTTTCCAGCTTTGTTGTGGCAGGGGTTATCAGTGGGAATTCATATCTCGCTTGTCACGGCTGAAAACTTGAGAATGTTCAAGTTTCACGCTCCATGGGCCGGGGCAAACGGGGGCCAATTAGCCAGGAATCTGTGGCAAAGGAGAGCAAACACAGGAGCAGTGAAAAGACATCAGATATTGTAACAAAAGATCAGATTGAGGTGATATTTACAGCCTGACGGTGGAGGTCCAAGGTGCCAACAACGTTCGCACCCATGTTAAACATTCACAGAGTCCCTGAAAGCATACCATTAACAATCAAGTTAGTGGAAAAAAATGTGCTTAAGGTAGACACATCTCATATTTCCGGCTGTGCCCCAAATACCTCAGGCACTCCCAATTTTAACAATAAGATCAGTGTTCGTTCATATTAGTTTCTCACTGCTCAAGTTTATGACTACCAAACTGGCTGGTCTACGATCAGATAGTTAAGGTCAGATTAGGGTTGACTTGGTCAATGATTGTAGATCAACATGCTCCTGCTCGTACTGGTTTATGTTTCTACAGAGGAACTCAGATACATTTTTTTTGTAATGCTTTATAATTATTTCCACTGTCTGCACCCACACTAAACTAGTTCTTCATATGAATGTGACACCTTTAACCCACTCTCCACAGAAAAACAAAGATCTCATCTTTATCTCATTATGTTACATCCAAAGACATAACTCTACTCAGTAGATTTAGGGCTGATGAGTGATGACATCTAGTGGATAGTTGGAGTAATACTGCTTTTTCATGTGCTGTCAGAAATGCAATATTTGAGATGAGTTTATGTCAATTATTTATAGAAAAGGGCAATAATTAATGCTGCAGTAGGTAGAAATGGAGCAATTGTGATTAAAAAAAGTAACTTTTATAAAATGGTCACTATATCCTGACAGTAGTGCATGAGATAGGTAATCTGAAAAAAATCATGTGCCTCTGTGTCCTCCGGTGTTCCTAATGGCATCTGCAAGATTTCACAGACCGGAGGAAAACAACCAATCAGAGCCGAGCTGGAGCCTGCCGTCTCTGAGCAGCTGTCAATCATTTGCAAACTCTGATCAAACAGTCAAACTAGTCAGCGCTGATCAAATATGAATCAATATTCTGTTACTGTAATGACTATTTCTCTCCTCAAATGTTTTCAGAAACATCTTGTAGTGTACTGTTTACCTGTAAAATGAGAAAGTTTGTGACCCTGCAGCCGTGTTGAGATCTATTGAGGAAATACCAAGCACAGCCAATAGGAACGCTCTCTCGCTGAAATGACTTGTGATTGGCCAAAGTCTTCCGTCACGGGCTAGATGTTTTAAAGCCTGAAAACAGAGCCATGAGGAGGTGCAGAAGTCTAGTTTTCTCTCAGAACACTTGAATTACAATATGCTGAAAGGTTTTTATGGACTTTTTGCCCAATGATGCCAAAAATAATGTAAACAACAGGTTTTGATTTGATCACATCTATTCACTGACACATTTATCTGCCTAATTACAGTTTTTCTCATTCGCTTTGGATCAATTCTTGAATGAGAATTTTTTATTTTTTTCCAAAACATTAAGTTCAGATCTCTTACCAAGTAGTTTGTTGTTCACAACAGATTAGAATTTCTCATTTATTCAAGCACATTGTATGTATTTTGGTGCATGTGCAAAAGAGTAAGTACAATAATGATCAAAACTGATGAGTTGATTCTCAGTGAAATTGTCATCCTCTTCACAACTTCTACACATTCTTTCATCGTTTGAGCCATCACATGCAAAATGATCCGTTCAATTATCAAAATCTGTCAGACATACATGTATATTCCATAAATATCTATGCTGAGGTGGTACAATTTATTGTTTTTGAACTAATGCAGGTTTTTTCATTGTTGCAGGGTTGTTGTTGTTTTTTGGCATACTGTAGATGTAATTTTGTGGCAAAATTTCTGTTCACTGTATATGACTTTACATGAAAGATCAAAACTGACATTTCCTTTGACTACACATTGCTACAAAAATACATTTACTGTATACATGTAAATGTGCATATCCTTTTTCTGTGTAGCTACAACAGTATTGAACTTTGACCTACTGTTGAAATGGGAATCTTACTGTAAAAGCTCAGTGTGATACACAACAGCAATTCAGCTTGACTAAACTGACATTCTGGTATAGTATAGTAAGCAGTCAACAAAAAGTAGAACAAAACAGAGATTTGTTTATAAGAAACATTTCCAGGGTTGACTGCCATGGTGGAAAAACAGGTTTTGAAGCATGAAAGACATTTTTACTACCTTTTGCAAACATGCAATAGAGTTGTGACAATTACACTTGCAGTTTAGAGAATGTTAAGACTGTTTCGAAAAATGAGCCAAAGCGATTGAGATAAACGGTAAGATCAGCCTAATTATAGGGTGTAAAAAAAATATTATATTATATCACATAAACACCATTTATCGAGTCAATGCACGTTTTATTAAAATAATAATAATAATAATACATTTTAAAATACATTTTACCCCTCTGTGTCTCCAATTTGTGATGAATGTAGATCAAATGATGGTACATTGCTGCATTTAATTTGGGACTGTCCATTCATTTATCAGTTCTAGTCACATTTTTTTTTTTTTCTGGGGTTTATCAAAGGACTCTCTCCTGACAGAGACCTGGCTCTTTTTGGATCCTCAGAGGACTCCTCAATTCTCCCTTCACACATTCAAACAGCTCTATTGATGGGCATGGTATTAGCAAATATAAACTTATTCTCAAAGACTGGAAGACACAAACTCCACCGTGCTTAAAAAACTGGTTGCATGAACTGGTTTCAGTTATCCACATGGAGAAATTGTGAACTAATAATTTAAAATGTCAACATACATGGGAAGAATCTTGGGGTCCCTTTCTGCAACATTTAGATTCAGTTTGACATCATTTGTATTCATATATTTATTGTTATTTTCCTTTTCTCTGTGAATACTCCTATTATGGACGGCTTGCATTTAACAATCACATGTGGATGATACTGTATGTAATGATATGCTTTTTTTGTCCTTGACACGCGGTTTAGATTAGAATTTTTGCTTAGTTATTTGTACCACTCCTCTCTGGGTGTAAGTGTGTGTGGGTGTGTGTGTGAGTGTCTTTTGATTGTTTTTATTATCCTTTTAATTTTTTTCTTTTAACTTATACTTTTATATTCTTTTATTCCTTTTTATCTTATGCACTTTATGCTCTTTAATATTGCTTTTATATATGTAAAGCACTTTGAATTGCCTTTGTGTATGAAATGTGCTATATAAATAAACTTGCCTTGCCTTGCCTTGTGCCAGTGCAGTTGTGTGAATTTTTAGAGTGGGTAATGGGTTTTAATTTTTGTTTGGTTTATATGTTATCATCAAAATTTTACAATAAAAATAATATACTAAAAAAGTGTGCTCCTCAAATGTAAGTCTTTTAAGGACTAGTTACACTCACATCTTTCAGTCACACTGGCACAACTTTTTGAATTAACCAGTTATCAGTTTGGATTTAAAAAGATATCAAGCACAGGATGTGTAATCAAGATAACTTTTGTTAATTTAGTATAATATCTTAAGCCTAACTTTTCTAAAATGCCAAGAAATCATTAAACCTTACTGCAAAAGGACAGGGAAATCATATAGGTCTAGGGCAGGTGGCAGCAACCTGCGGCTCCGGAGCCACATGCAGCTCTTTAGCTCCTCTCCAGTGGCTTTTTTGTTTATATTTTAATTTGTATGTATCATTGTTGTAGATCTATGGTACAACGGTACGACGGAATATTAGGGCCACATTGAGGAAAAATGAATAAATCTGAGATTTCGAGAATAAAGTCATAATATCACGAAAATAAAGTAATAGGTTTACAAGAAAAAAGTCGTAATATTATAAGAATAAAGTCAGAAGTTTAAGAGAAAAAAAGTCGTAGTATTATGAAAATAAAGTCATAATATTATAAAGTAGTAATTTTACGTGTTATTTTCTTTTTTCTCGTGAAGTTCTGACTTTATTCTCAAAATGTTGCTACTTTTTCTTGTAATATTATGACTTTAATCTGGAAATCTCAGATTTTTTCTTTCCCTCAACGTGGCCCTAATACTCCATAGTACATTTACACTTTGGCCCTCACTGCATTCGATTTACAGTATTTACTATATACGTAGACTATAAACTGTGTGTAAGCTGTATAAACTGTATAATGTTTGCGGCTCCAGTCAGACTTATTATTTTTTTTGTTGCGAAAAATGGCTCTTTTGATAGTAAAGGTTGTTGACCCCTGACCCCTGACCTAGGAGACTGCCACTCTCAACCCACACGTGTATTGCGCAAAGCGAAGCTGCTGCTATTTGTCCCTCAGGGCGTTCCGTAGTCCCAGACAGAAGACAGTTGTTAGCCTCCAGTGCTACCACAGTGACAGCTATCAGCCGCGTTTAGTCTGCAGACAGTCGGACAAATTAGTAGAATAAAGACAGTAATTCATATTTATTTTGTAGCTGTGCTGTAGCTGCGTTTAATGTAGCACACTGAAGGTCATCTCGTGTAATTAGCTTCACTTAGCAGGCTAGTGTTCGGTAGCTAGTTAGCCAGTTAGCTAACGTCGACGTCACAAGAAGAGAATCGGAAACGAAACGTGCTGGTCGGTTGATAAACGGAGCTGCTGCTGTCTGTCTGTCTGTGTCTGTCCGTGTCTGTGATATAAACCACCAGCAGTGACAATGAATGTCGCTAAAAGTGGTTATCGCGTCTTCTCCGCTAACTCCTCCGTAGCATGCACAGAGTTGGCCAAGAAGATAACAGAGTGAGTTATAAACACAAAGGAGCGTTCATCACATCTCTCCTCTGACGTTAAGCTAACGTGATAGAACGGCTGTTGTCATGGCATCAGTCTGTCTGGGCATGAATGAATGAATGATGTGCTTACTGTGTCATGTTAACGTTACATGCAAGCTGTTGTTGAATGAGTTGCTCTTGTTGTTTCACAGGCGGCTGGGAGTTGAACTGGGGAAGTCTGTGGTCTTCCAGGAGTCTAACAGAGGTGAGGACAATATGATGGCTTTAAAGGAACACATATTAATGTTAGACTGATAATTACTGCTTTGCTTTACTTTATTGTCCACCTTAGTGGAAATCTGTCTTTGGCTTCTCTAGTACATAAAAGATAAATTCAAACATGACATAATATTCAAACATTAAAAACACACAGTCAGCAAAACACTCTGCCCTGTTACTAAACATACAACTACAAACGTACAATTGTGCAAATGGGCAGGAAACAGCAGCAACAGATGGGGATAAGTTACACCTTTCAAAATACGTAAGGTCTTCCCTAGTGCAGTCGTTTTGCATTCAGTACCTGTATGGCCTGGGGAATAAAAGACCTCTTATATATGATCCGGCTCGCCCTCGGGACCTTAAATCGACGGCCAGACGGGAGCAGCTCAAACTCAGAGTTTAGAGGGTGTGAAGCGTCTACAGATATCTGTCTGGCCCTCCTGAGTACCGCTCTATCAAATATGTCACAGAGCTGTCTTTGTGGCTTGCCAACCACCTTCCCTGCAATCTTAACAATTTTGGAAAGCTTGCTTTTGTTCTTCCCACTCAAGTTGCCAAACCAAGCAGTTATATTAAACTGGAAAGTCAGGAGTTATATTCTCAATGAACATGTCAGGTAGTTATCTGGCTACCCTTGAAAACAATACACTTAACTTTGAGTTAACTGTGTGCCTTAGTTGCATCTCTATTTACAAGAGCGTAGTATAACCAGAGGTGGGTTTGGGAAGCATCACTTATCATCATCGTTTACAGCAAAATGAAATGTAAAGATACGATACGATACAACTTTATTGTCAGTTTGCACTGAAATTCATTTTGCATCCATAGGCAGCTCAGTTTGAGAAAAAAGTACACATACACATACAATAGACATACTGTTACCATAGACAGACAGACAAGTAAGACCCATCAGACAAAAAACAGACCACATCACAATTATTCATACATAACCCATTACAAAATTACCATCTGTCCTCTGGATGTGCATTTCTTTAACAGCTCATTAGTTATTATTTAGAAACAAGATGGACTGATGGATAAAAGCGTTCTTTAGCCTGATGCGGTTAAATGTAAATGTAAATCGCCTCTTGGAGGGCAGAAGTTGATATTCCCCATTTAAAACATGTACGGGATCAGAAGAGATGTTGTTGGCCAGTCTGAACATACTCTTGTTGTGAGCTGCTTGAAAGGAGGCTGTCACAGGTTGGCCAATGATCTTCGCGCAGATTTTGATTTGGCTATGAAGTTTAGTTTTAAGTTTTACAGATATGCTACTGAGCCAGGCTGTACTGCAGTACAACGGGACACTCTGAATCATTAAACTGAAAAATAAAGAGCTTTGATAAAGCACTGAACTAAACAGTTGAACACCCAGCTGCCACCAAGCTCAACATAAAATGCAAATCCCCCCAAGCATCCCTTCTACAGACAAACACACACCTGCACTAGTCACTTCGTAGCCTACCTCACTTTACTGGTTACCATAACCTGTCTGACTGCCCGCATCTAACTACATACATATCTTGTTTGCATAAATATCCTCAGCAACCCACAAAATGCTACTGCTGCTACTTTTGCACAAATTTACACTTATTTATAGTTATTCCTTTCTGTTTTTATAACTCTTGTATAGTTGTCGTGAGCATTGTACGACATGTTTGCACATTATTTTGTATCTTGTTTTGTTTGCACCTTATGTGTAGTCTGGTTGTTGCATCATTCCTTCTTTTTCTTTGGCACCCTTTTCAGAGCAGCCATTTAGATATGTAATTGCAGGGTAAACACAGGTGTAAATGATGAAATTAATTATGGCCCCATTCTATTTAGTGTGTCACAGCCATTACAGTGAGCCAGCATGCACTATACCAGGGCCCCGGCCCACCTAAATGGAACCGGACCATAATTAATGTTATTAATTACACCTGTGTTTACCCTGCAATGACATGTCAAAATGTCTGCTGTGAAAAGGGCCTATTTCATTCTTCTATGACTTTATTGTCATCCATCTGTATACAGTGCAGTACAGTAGAGTCTATGATGCAGCTTTGATAGATTGACTGATGGCATCTTCATTTTTTCCCTCACGATAGAAACTAGAGTGGATGTGAAAGAATCAGTTCGTGGACAAACTATCTTCATCATCCAGACTATACCGCGGTGAGTTTAATGTCTGCACAAATCACAGTTTTTATGATTATCACTAGCTAAAGTTTACATGTCCTTTTTTTGTTCTTTTTGTTTATGAAACCAGAGATGTCAACACGGCCATCATGGAGCTGCTGGTTATGGCCTACGCCCTCAAGACGTCTTGCGCAAAGAACATCATCGGAGTCATCCCTTACTTTCCCTACAGCAAACAGTGCAAGATGAGGAAGAGGGGTTCGATAGTGAGCAAGTTGTTAGCTTCGATGTTAGCGAAAGCAGGTAAAGAGAACAAAATCAATATCAACCTGTGATTTGTGTGTCTAGTCTCTTTGTCCCTCGCCATCAGTGGTGTTGTGTTTGCAGGGATTTCATTTCATGTTCACACAGAAAAATCTAATTGTTGATGGGGAAGAAGACCATGTCATTAATCTGTCTTTTACCCCAAAGGAATAACACACATCATCACCATGGACTTGCATCAGAAGGAGATCCAGGGCTTCTTCAGCTTCCCAGTGGACAACTTGCGTGCCTCCCCTTTCTTGATTCAGTACATCCAGGAAGAGGTGATGATCCCATTCAATTGTCTACTGTGTGTGTTTAAGTATAGGCGTTGGTAATCTCTAACCTATTAACCAAATCAATGTGCTATAAACATTAACATCTGTTTACCTTCCGCCTGTCAGATTCCTGATTACAGAAATGCCATCATTGTGGCAAAGTCCCCATCAGCAGCTAAGAGGTAACTGATGGACAAAAACACATTTCATCTCCGCTACACATTATTGTTGCCAGAATTATTCAATCATTCTAATGTTTTTTCATATAAGTAATTTGCAATGTATGTCACTAAATATGTGTACATGAACATGTCATCTCTATTTTCTCTAGGGCTCAGTCCTATGCAGAACGCCTGCGTTTGGGACTGGCTGTGATTCACGGCGAGGCTCAGTGTTCAGAGTCCGACATGGCTGACGGAAGGCACTCCCCACCGTCTGTACGCAACACCACAGGACACACAGGACTGGAGCTTCCTTGTAAGAACACCCATTTTTGTAGACCGCTGTTGATATTTCTTTGCAGGTTTTCTTTGCAGATTAGTAGGGTCCAACCCTGGATAGATTTAACATATCCCTGTTTATTGTTTCTCACAGTTAAAATCCTTTTTATTTTGTCACACCATGGTCAAATTCACAAGGAATCTCTTACAAGTTTAACTCCTCAGTGCTACAACACTTCACTGCATTCATATTATACATCCTGCCGACAACCCGACACAGCTCCTATTTGTGCTAACCTGTTTTGATGATTCTGCTGTTTCTCACTCATGCCATCAACCATACTCCAAGAAATTGATTTTCTGTGTCACTGCATGTTTAATTCCACAGATACACTACATCTACTCATGCTGCATCCTCCGCAAGCTGCAACTCCTAACTTACAAAGAGTGACATGCTTAATAATCATAGAACCATAGTCGCTGCCTATTTCTTGGCGCATACTTTGATTTTAAAATACTTCTATTTGGTGACTCTGGCATATAGTTTTCAACATATTTGCAGTGTTAATTCCTGGTAAGGCCATCTTAGTGGTTCAGTCTGAGAAAATATCAAATGATTGTGTCATTGGCAAATGACTCCGACGTATTTGCGTCAACTTTATTATTTAGTAAAAATATTTCTATTCTTACTTGTGTTTCTATTCTCACCCTTGACTTAAAAAATCCTCCTTTGGAACAATACGTTGCTTAGAAATTGCTTCAACCATAAGAAGACTTTTTCACTTTTAACAGTCTGATTGTTGCTGTGAAATACTAAAATTTCTGTCCAGCTACCGAGAGGATTTTCCAAGTCTTGGCATCATGTGTTTGTCATGTCAAATATTTGTGCATTTGTGTTAACGTGGTGTTTATTTGTTGGTAATAGCAGGCAAACAACAAGCTCCGTTCCCTGGCATAGAGCTCCCAAGTACGACCGTAAACATATAACTTACATCTGACTATGAAATGATTCCTCTTCAAATGGTTCCTCAATTGGTGCATGTGTAGACAAAAGGGTTTGCGTTGCATCTTGTGAAAATACAGTCTGGATTCTGGAGGGGGAGTTTGTGAAAAAAAAATGCAACTGATTGATAATGCACAGTTGACAAAACCTTTTCAATCAGCTACTGTACAGTGCGCTCTGTACTATATGCTATTTGCATGGCATGTTTGACTTGAGACTGCACCTTTTCTAAGATTCCAGACCGTTGTTCTACAAGATGGCCAAACTCCTCTTTGTTTTGTTGTGTTCTGATTTTATTTTGAAATCCATAAATCAAACCAGAACCATGCTAAACATTTGTTTTAGTTTTATTTGAATATCAGGACTCATCTTGCCAATCAACACATGGTGCACCCATATTAAACCCGCTCTTAAAAACCTGATTAACATTTGGTCATAACTGCATGTGATGATAACAACAAAGCATGCTGTTTTGAAACCTAACATCTAATGGTGGGAAGAAGAAACATTACGAATGAGATTGTTGGAATATTTAAGCATTAAATTAAAGCCGAATTTAAGTTTTAGTTAGCTACCTCAGTCATAATACCAGAACGTATTTTATCTAGTTGTAGTGTAGTCTTTCACTTTTATCTCTGTGGTAGACGTTTCTGGAATGCAATGTCAACCTGATGAAATAATTTAAGCTTTTCAGATTCGTATCTATCAGGATAATGTTGATGAATATTATTTTCCCTTAAATTAATTTCAAGATTTTTGACCAAACATTTCTCAGGTAGCTTGTTGCAGTATCTCAGCAAGCTGTAAAAACATATTTTTGAGAAGTGTGTGTACTGCTAACAACATGGCTTTTTTGCTGTTTTTTGGTTAATGGTGATAAAAGTCTGAATGTGACACTGCCAGGTTTTCTGATGCTGTGGGACTCACGGTATTCAGCAAAAGTGTTCTGCAAGGCATGCTCCTTCTGTCTCTGCTTCTTTATACTTTTTCCTTCACAATCTGCTTGGCTGGCTGATTGTTCACCGGTTGATTGTTTCCTGATACCCTGTGAAGAACTACATTTACATGCACAACAATACTTGAAAGGAAGCTGCTTTAAAAAAAAATTATAATATGCATCCAAAATTATGTTTAAGGGGTAGTCATCTAAATGTGCTACATTGAATCTAATCCCAGTCTAATTTCAATTCAAAACATGGTGTGTAGATCAATTTATTTTAGTTGTAGGTTACACACATATAGGATATTATTGAAAGGGTAGTTTGGGTGTTTTGAAGTGGGGTCGTATGAGGTACTTATCCACAGTCTGTATTACCTACAGTAGGTGATGGTCGGCACGCCCTCAGCTTTGAGAAGCAGACAGGAGTTACCGCACGGAACCAAATCAATGTACTGCTGTGGACGGGGCCGGCAGTTAAATGTATTTTAGACACCTAAAAGAAAGGCCAACCTAAAAAATCCATATCAGTTTAAGTGTATGCTATATTTAGAATATATTATATATTATTTTAATATATACTATATAATAATATTGTATTACTATTTGTTTTTTTAAATATATATGTTATATTTATATTTTCAATTCTTTACCTTGCCGTCAGACAGCCCTTTGTGACAGGGAACTAAAGCCGTTGTATCCATCAATGCTCTCGCCAAAGCCACCAGACTCTATTGAAAAACCCCTCAATTATACCTCACAGAACAACGGAGTTGCTGGTATACTGCTGCCTTGATTAGTTAGTTAGTTTGTGCTATTGTGTGACTTTGGTGAATCCGAACTAACATAAGTTAAACAATAACACAAACTGATCGAGGCAGCGGTAGACCAGCAACTCTTGTGTTCTGCAAGGTAAAATTACTGTTTTTTAATGGAGTGTGGTTGCTTTGGCGAGAGCATAGACGGCTTCAGTTTCCCGTCGGAAAACATAGACTGTAAAGCTGTCTGCCGGCAAGGTTAACCAACAAAAATATTCTAAATAGAACGTACACATAAACTGATATTGATTTTTTTAGTTGACCCCTTCTTTTAGGTGGCTAAAATACGTTTTGCTGCCGGCCCTGTCCACAGCAGTACATTGCTTTTCTTCTGTGCATTAACTCTTGTCTGCTTCTCCAAAACTGTGGGCGTGCCGACCGTCATCTACTGTAGGTAATACACTGACTATGGAAAAGTACCTCATGCAATCCCACTTCAAAACACCTGAACTATCCCTTTAAATCTGTCACAAGGGAGAGCATATTCATGTTGTCTCCAACATGTTATGTTGTAATGCTTCTATTTAACTTTGTTGTGACAGTGTATATACCTCTAGCAAATTAAAAAGTTGCATGGTATTATTTTAGCAACTGAAATTACATGACACTAGAATGTTTACAGCTTGTCAAAAGCAAAGTCATCTTGGGGGTGCATACTTAGAGTAGGATTGCATTAATCGATGTATCAACCCCGTATTGTGATGGTGGACAGCAACCTGGCTCAGAAGTACTCGTAATGACAAATGAAGCTGTGCAGATATGAACAATTAAGTAATACTGTATATTGTTTGTCGCGTGATATTGGTTCAGCAGCTGCTTCATCTCCTGTGATTGGCATGTGAGATGCAGTCAGATTATTGTGTGCATGTAAAAGTAGTCGCTGGCAGCTGTGATGTTCGACTGAGGACTGACCCCCTGAACATTGGCACAAGTGTGTATGAAGAAACCCTCATCAGTGCTTGTCAGCCACTGTTGTCCTGTGTGAAATAAGACTGTCTGGTTGCATATTGGTTCATATGCAGACTGCTGCCATATGCCTGCCACAGCCTAGGCCTGAGGTTGTGTGTGTCCAGGCAGTCGTATGTTGCCTTCTGATTGGGTATCCTGGGCAGAAAACCCTGTCATTTGATTTTGCATGGCATGTGCTGTACTAAGTTTGGCATTTCAGTTTTAATCTCTTAGGTGGGGTACAATGGGGGGAAACATTTAAACTTTTGATTGCCATTTTAAATTTATTACAGCATTGGATTACTCAACAAATCATTCCCATCATCCAATAACGACCCCATAATTCGGGGTGCAGATTTGCCGAAATTGCAAAACATTTTCTCAACCCATTTTACCCAATCTACTGAGATTTATTTTCCATTTGATGAAATACAGTACACATAACCTCTCATAACCTCTAAGTGCTCTCGCAGGTAACAAGTTCTGCTTTCCTTTTCAGTGATGATGGCCAAGGAGAAACCCCCCATAACTGTAGTCGGAGATGTGGGAGGGAGAATTGCCATCATTGTGGTAAGATGCTGTGTGAATTCACTTTCTGTCATTGTCAGTTTCTCTGTCTTTTGAAGCATCTCTAGTGGTTTGCACCACTAGTAGTAAATTAATTAATTTACTGCCACTATAAATGCCTGTTATCACCTTCGGTATGGTTTTACAAATACATTTATAACTCGGGACAAATGTGAAATTAAAGGGATAGTTTGGGTGTTTTGAAGTGAGGTTGTATGAGGTACTTATTCATAGTCAATGTATTACCTACAGTAGATGACGGTCGGCACGCCCCCAGTTTGGAGAAGCAGACAGGAGCTACTGCACGGAAGCAAAGCAATGTACTGCTGTGTTGACGGGGCCGGCAGCAAAACTTATTTTAGCCACCTAAAAGAAAGGCTCAACTAAAAAAATCAATATCCGTTTGTTTAAGCGACATTTAGAATATTTTCACCGCTTTATCTTGCTGTCAGACAGCCCTTTCCGACAGACGAAGCTGTGCTCTCTCTGCTCTCGCTAAAGCCACCAGACTCCATTGGAAAAAACCTGTAATTTTACCTTGCAGAACACTGGTTGCTGGCTGGTAAAATTACAGGCTTTTTCAATGGAGTCTGGTTGCTTTGGCAAGAGCATAGATAACGGCTTCAGTTCCTCGTTACAAACAGACTGTATAGCTGTCTCACAGCAAGGTTAAACCAGCGTAAATATTCTAAATACACACTACACTTAAACTGATATTGATTTTATTAGGTAGCTAAAAATATGTTTTGCTGCCAAACCCCCCGTCCACAGCAGTACATTGCTTTGGTTTTGTGCAGAAAGGGTGTGCCGCCGGTCATCTACTGTAGGTAAACACTGACTATGGATGAGTACCTCATACTCATCTCAAAACACCCAAACTATCCCTTTAACTATTCATGCCTTTTGAGTTACATTTACACACCTGAAAGTGAGAATTTGTAATTGTTTAAAGAAGTAATAACACTTTCTTCTTCTTACATATAAAACTTTAATTCATAAGCAATAAAACATACAGATGCTCAATTCAGTGAACACAGGGGTTATGCTGCTATAGCCTAATGTGGTCTGGTATGACCAGTAGATTAAGGTGGCTAATGTTAGCCTGTATAACGGACACTATTGAGTCAATTCACTGACTTGATGTTTTGGCATTTCTTGTTATCCCACAATAGCATTGTTCATATGTTCCTGCCATTATGCTAAGCTGCTCTATGATACTGTAAGAGCAACCAACCGATCAGAGACACCATGACAAAGAAATTACCAAAGAGAAAGAGACGGGGATGTAATTGTTGAGTCTTGGTTACAGGTAGTATTTTTCTTTTCTCTTTCTTCTTCCAGGATGACATTATAGATGATGTCGGAGACTTTGTTGCAGCTGCTGAGATCCTGAAAGAGAGAGGAGCCTATAAGATTTATATCATGGCCACACACGGCTTACTGTCTGCTGATGCTCCACGCCTCATCGAGGAATCCGCCATCGATGAGGTGAGGACACCTAAAAGTGTTGTTTTCAGTAATATGCATTTAAGTTTTAAAAGTAGGTATACCTGTTGCATCTGTAGAATATCAACAAGGACGGAAGCTAAAGACTTACCAAGGGGAGAAGAAAATGCCAAATGGAAGGAGTTATTTGAAATCAGCAGAAAATGTGCTCCTGTAGCTCATCTATTCTTTATAAACACAATGTAAAAGACGATACTTCCTCCTAATGGGAGGAATTTCAGCTGAATTGTTGTGGCATGAGATGAGCTCTAACTAGAACAAGGAAATGAGCATTATATTGCAGTTGTATTTCTATTTCTGTAGACGATCATGTTTCAATTTTCAGTTCCTCCTAACTATCCAGGGTTCAGAAAACAATAGATGCACTCAACTTTTTGAGTCAGATGGGTACATTGGAACTCGCTGGATTGAAAAGGTGTAAAATTTCACCTCCCATCAGTTTTTAAGCCGTCTCAGATTTCAATTTTGAAAGCCATGAGCAGCAGTAGCCACTTGGAGCTCACAGGTGAGCCAAAACAAATGAGTACACAGGTGTAGTTTAAAGTGTGACTGTCATCAGTGACACGTAAGCTTTTTATTATCAGCCTGACAAGAAACTGCATTGGTAAACTGCTTTTTAATTTAAATTGAAACTGTCTCATCTTTTCCAGTCCTTGAGGGTACCGGCGCCCTCGGCCGACATTTTTTTTTTTTACTGAGGCTGTAGCAGGCTCAGTTTTAGAGCTTGTCGGGAAGAATGCTAAATAATGCTACGAAGTTCGGCTAAATTTTGGCAAAGAATTTTAAAGGGGTCCCTTGACCTCAAGATATGTGAATGAAAATGGGTTCTATTGGTACCCACAAGTCTCCCCTTTACAGACATGCCCACTTTATGATAATCACATGCAGTTTGGGGCAAAAAACATGTTGTTTTTTGAATGCAGTATAAATGTTATTTTCGCCAATACTAAAATGGTGTGTTTGAATATTTCTGCATACTGGGGTCCCTAAACAGTCTTGGAATTACATAAATCGGGTATCACTGTAAAGCTGAGACTCTTGTGGATCCAATGAGCATAATTGTATTCATGTGTGAAGATGTTAGTCCCCAAAGTATCCATTTCTTTGTAGTGAGACCATTTTTTATATTTGACCCCACTGTATAAAACGACCTGTGGTGACCTCTAGGATAATCACAGCCTCATGAAACTTTACAGTCACAAACTAGAGACATTCAGAGGATGGCTGGCTTTCCTAGTTAGATTGACAATAAGGGGGTTTCTGAGCAGTTTCTAGAACAGAAGTGATCGCCATTCAATCGTCAAAAAAATGCAATTCTTGCAGAAATCTCCAAATGTCAAAGTTTTTGATCCCAAATCACAACATGGCTATTTCTATGGTGTTCCTAAGGGACTTGGTGTCTTAATGTGGTATTTTGGAGGGATTATTTATAATCTTTATCAATTCAGGAGCGGTAAAAATGGTTAAATTTAGCACCAAATCTCTGTAACAAATGGTATCAACTCAAAAAATTGCTGCAACAATTTATGAGACACAATAGAACATGGGAATGGCCATCATATATTTCTATCATAATGTTGGAAACCCTTATACACTTTTACAATTATTTTAATTAATTAATTATTCTTTTTTTAATTTGTGATTTATGACTAGTAGAGCTTGACACACAGTGCTGAGCTGCAACTCAAATTAATCTTCAGGTTCCCAGATTTCAGATGATGTACACCACTTCTATGTGACATCTACTGTCTCCCCCTAAAAACCCTCTGCACCTCTCTAAAAAAGACAAAAAACAGGTCTACGAAAAAGAGGGGGGGAAGTGGAAAAGTCTAAGCACCATCTGTGTGATTATTTGACCCTCAGGTGGTGGTGACCAACACAGTCCCCCATGAAGTGCAGAAGCTACAGTGTCCCAAAATCAAGACTGTGGATGTCAGCATGATCTTGGCCGAGGCCATTCGCCGCATCCACAACGGAGAGTCCATGGCCTACTTGTTCCGCAACATCACCACGGACGACTAAAGAGTGTCAGAGAGGGTGAGGTGGGTGTGATAGTGACTTGAAGGCAGGTGCACTTCTTCCCAGTGCTTTAAAAAAAAGACATGCTAATGCCATGTTCCATGTGTTGTTTATGTCAGGATTACATGTGTCCTAATTCATTGAAAGAAGTTTAGATGATAAGAATTACCCAATGTTATTTAACTTTTTATCAAAAGGTGTAAAAAATATTTCTTTTGTTAAGTTGAGAAATGTTGTTGAGAAAAGATAGTAAACAAGTGACTTTCACCTCATTCAGTCATATTTTCAAGCCACTCCTCGTCTTGCTGCTGTTTCCAACTTGAAAAAAAAGATGCTTTGTATTTAAAAAAAAGTTATTTTGTCATACACTGTGGTACCTCATATCTAATGACTGAGCGTCAACTGCAAAAAGAGAAGAGAAAAACGTCTCCAGTAACAGTACTTTATGCTTTACCAACTGTTTTCCAGTCGCTCTTGCTGGCCCTCATGATCAGGGCTGCTCAGCACTTAATGGGGTGTGTTGTTTCCAACCACATAGACAACAACACAAACTCCTGCTTATTGGTGCCCAAACGATATTTTTATGCAGCTTTTTTTGCACCATTACGGGAATGTTTGATAAAATGTCCTATGTGATACGCGATGTTTCTGTAGAATGAATGGATCTTCATTTTTATATAGTATATATTAGGGGCTCAGTTCAACTAAATTATAACAAAATACATTTTCCTATTTACTTTTAGTTGTATGTAAGAGGATAGTGCTGCTGTTTTGAGAAATCTGCTTCTGTGGTTCCTGCTGTTACCCCGGTAGAATGGAGGTTAATGTAATTAAATTTATGGTGCTCAAAGTACCAATATACTATGAAACAGTGAAATGTTAGGCTCAAAGAATTGAAAATTAATATTCAAAAAAACTGTACAATGTTCACAACAAGGTCTGCAGATTCTCCTGAGTAACTTAACTTTCATTATTTCTGGAAAGGCGCGTATTTAAAAGATTTGAATTCCATTCACTTCCATTGTATCACACCTGTAGTGCATGGTTAACGTATATTGTAGTAATTGGGATTTTTTTCTGTCATTATTACTATTATTATTTTGTTGTTATTTGGATGGACTGACCCTTTAATATACTCTATCTCTCTAGCAGTAGACTGAACATACCTACTCTAATATGATGCTTATTTTGAATGGTGATGAAGGAAAGATGTAAACTGACATCACATTGCAAATAAAAAAGACCGCCATTGTTGTAGCCAATTAACTACGAACCATGGATATTAAACATTACTGCCGACTGTTTTTCAAAGCAGAGTAAAGATTTACTTCATGTGTTTTGTTTTCTAAGCAGTTGGTGGTTTTCCTTAGTTTTACTTTTCTATGAAAATCAACTTCATCAAATGTTCCTCACTTTCTGACTGTAACAAATTAAATATGCAACATGACAATACAACTATATACAACTGACATTTTAAATTCAACTTTGCGTTTTCCCTATACAAACAGAACATAGTTTGCAGTAGGGATGTTAATGATTAACCATTTAAATATTAAAAATTAAAAAAACTCAGAGGAGTGGCTTGTCATTTAAAGGAGAATAACTGGTCCACCTTAAAGGTCAGCCCACCTTAAGTGTGCCTGAGCCAGAGTTGTTGGTAGTTTCGGGGCTAACATTACAGCAGGCTTGCAATACTGGCGGAAATCCTGACTGATTCTGTTTCAACTTTTGCGCTACATCTTTTTTTTTGGCACCCCTTGCGACCCCCACCGCCGTAGCCCAAACGCACCACCCACATTCAAAATGAATGGGATGATTGCTGTTTTCGCCGCACCATCAGATCTGGTGTGAATGCAGACTTAGGCACTTCAACTCCTGCATGCAAGTCACTAATCTTGTCGGTTAACATCACGTTGCCGCAAAGTTGTATCAGGTGCCGTTGTATTGGAGTAGTTTTACGAGTACTATCGGACCTGAGTCTAGTATCGGTGCATCCCTAGCTTAGAAGATAGGACATGGGCACTAAAAAAAAGAAAAATTGCCAGCAGTAATGTAAAATATGTGCATATTTAGTAAATTGGCAAAAACACCAGTATGGTCTTGATGTTTGTTTATAAATTACGGTGGTATTTCCACGTAAAAACTTGTGATTTGAACACACGCACCTTTTTGTGCTCTCTGAGTAAATTTCAAAGTGATGCTTAAGAGAAAATGAGTGTATTTCTATACCGATTGAGCCTTTTGCTCAGGTGAAATATACTTAATAAGCCAATGCACAATTGTTTGTTTCTATGTTTTTGATGGTTTGTTCCGATTTCACGTCTTGAAGAAAGTATTGTCTTCCATACAACGCTACTGTACACCTTTGCTTTTTACCATTTTTGTTTGTTATAGAGAATGGCTTTCTCCATATGTGCTCATGGATGGCTATTTGAGAGCTAGATGCTCACGCTGGTGTTGTGTTGGCACAGAGTTGGAGGTTGTCGGTATCAAATGCTGTTGCTCCTAATGTCTCCTCTGTATTCACTGTTCTCCTGACTTGTCTGTGATGTTGAGGACGTATGATTTAGACCATAGATATAAAACAGCTTTATAAAACTGTTATATCCATGATTTAGACACTAACACCCTCCTGTACGACGTCTGTCAATGTGTATGAAAATAAAACCGTTGCCTCTTGCTGTGCCTTCTCTCTACAAATAGGGAACCATATTACAAATACTAGTATATACAAGACTTAAAGGAACAGTGTGTAGCATTTAAGGGGATCTATTGGCAGAAATGGAATATTATATTAATAAGTATGTTTTCTTCAGTGTATAATCACCTGAAAATAAGAATCGTGTTTTCGTTACCTTAGAATGAGCCGTTTATATCTACATAGGGAGCAGGTCCTCTTTCTACAGTAGCCCAGAACGGACAAACCAAACACTGGCTCTAGAGAGAGCCATTCGAGTTTTCACGTCACTGTAGTTCTCCTACACCCTGGGCACACAGGAGAAGTTTCAGTTGGTTGCAATCTACAACCTCACCACTAGATGCCACCAGATCCAACACACTGCACCTTTAAGACAGTTTATGTTCCTTTATCATAATAAAGACAAATTGTAATAGGCATTAGTTGGAATAGGGATCTTCTCTTCTCTCTGTGAAGACTATATTAAATTGTAGATATTTTGTAAATGTAAATCTGTACACATGCTGCACTGAACTATATGATCATATTTCTTTCAAAGAATTAATATTGATTTTGATCAGAAGTTAAGATTTCGGAAAGATTCATTGTCAAAATGTTCCATTTCAGTGCAGAAAAGTTAGCTTCTTCTTTCTTACAATACCGGTGTCTGTTAAGAAACTGTAATGCAGCTTGGAGTCCAGTCATTTTTGGATCTCTTCCTCCATGTTGGCTGCTCTGAATCAAATTTCCATTGGCTAACCTTGCTGTTTTAAGCAAACTTTATGTAGACTGATATCTGCAGGTATTTGATGAACATGGCTGAAATGGTAATTAGCAGAGTAAAAGGTAACACAAATATGTAAATACTGTATTGGTGTATGAGAAGGCCTACCTTTAACGTTGCCGTGCAGTACTACAGTAGAGTACAGTCTTAAGCCAGTCTTTTACACCTGATGTAGTGACCGTCAGAGATCCTATACTTGTTCAAAACTTCTCAGGTACAGTATCTATACACCACTGAGGAGCTTTGACCAAGTCTAGGAGCAGAGACAAACCCAGAAAGACTTCAGTGTTCAGTGAAACCTATCTACAACAGAGCCTCATACCTGTGTTCACCACAACCTGAGTGGAAAGTTTAGTTCGCACCTGAGCTTTAAACAGGACGATCTGCCTCTCCGCGTCCGTCCGTGTGCCGAAAAGACGAGTTTGCGTGCCGTTGTGGACCGGCTGATGACAGCAGTGAGTTTAAACGGGACACAAAGAGGAACCAGAGATCTGATAATCACAGGTCACTTCCTTGTCTGATTCTGGGGAAACAATGCACCTTGTCTCTGAATGTTTTGTGAAAGAGGAAGCATACCTTTTTCTCTCCCTCTCTGGGCCTGTGGCCTTTTTAACAGGAAATCTGTTAACATCAAAATGTCAACTGATTAACTGATCCATTTAACCAGACATCATGTTTCATAGCAGGTTAAAAGTATGTTTTTTTCATAAACTCAGAGTACTAAATACTGTTTTAATTGTGTATCTGCAGTACCCACTGCTGTATAGAGTTACATAGACTGTGTTGACTTAATCTCATGTATTGTATCAGTCGCTTGATACAGAAGTTGATAAGGCATGTACAGGGTTTATGGTTCCCTTATAATCTTATTTAACATTGTTTGAAATGCTTCCTCATATCCACCTACAGAGAGTAACTCGCTGTATTTTTTTTTTGTAAATAATGACCACCAGGGGGTGGTACAACACAGAACAGAGGGATCATGGGGTGATTTTGTGTGCGTATGTCAGACCAATGCAATAAATCCATAATTAATTTTATTTCACCTTCATTATGAATACCACTTTCCAGGGATTTTTACATTTTAAACAACAGTCACTTTAGATAAAGACAGGTTGGTGAAGTGATGAAGCAATTCTTGTTTATCTTTCTTTTTTTTTTTTTTTTTTACTTACATTTCTGGTCAGACCAGCACTGTTCTCGAGAAAAAGAAGTTGAGTCAACACAATGCAATTGTGTCCACCAATTTAATACACCATTTAACAAACAAATATCTCCATATGCTATGACAGAATTACTACATTTATACAATTGACCGTACAAAACAATTTTAAGTCCTTAGATTCAAACTTAGCTGTATTTTATTTTCATTGTATTTCAGTTTGGACTGTAATAACTAACTAATATGTACCTTAATAATTTTCAAATGTGAATATGACCCCTCCCCTACACACATATTTAATTTCTGTCTGCTCTGTCACGTCAAGAAAAGTCCTATATCAGAAAAAATGACAAAATAACCTGCACAAATGTGACTGGAGGTAAAGTAAATATGCTTTATTTATCATGAAGTAATCACTGATAAGATCATCAAATATCGCCTTGTTCTTCGTGCTGTTATGGTGAAAAGAAAAACCCTTTAAATTCTCAAAAACAAGTCAAACTCCCATTTAAAAAAAATAAGTATTTATTAGTCAAACAAAAAGAGAGAAAAAAACACCAGAAGTATGTATTTCAAAACGTCAGAGTTACAGGACAGGCTTCACAATAATTCACAACATAATGTGTTGATGTGCTGCTATTAAAAATATAAACCGTTGTCCTTCTGTTGTTCTCTGTCTTCTTATGTAAACACATTTTTGCATAAACACCCATCACTTCACATTTATTGCACAAAAGCCTAAAAAATGAAACATCACATGTACACTTGATTGAAAACTGAGCTTATGATACATAATGCTGCTTTTACACTGTCACGTTTTATTACGCCATCATTGTTGACATTCACAGTAAGCAGTGTCCATGCACATTGTTTTCAGCAAGCAGTTGTTAAACCACATTCTTTCACGTCTTAAAAAGTGGTGTCTGTTTTCATGGTTATGTGTCCGTCCTCGCTGCAGCATCTCTGTGCCTGATGAGGACACATAATTTACTGTCTCATTAGAGTCTGTTAACATTTAACACTGTCTCTTGGTGTGCAGCTCCCCACCAACAAAGCCCTTTCACTCTCTTGGGCAGTTTTCTCTCTGCCTCTTTAGGCTGAACATCATTATGAGATGAGGCAGCTGTTGGTCTTGTTCATCGGGGGTCGTTTGCTGCTCTTCTTGGGGAAGGTTTCCCGTCTCCGGCACAGCGCCGGGCTGAACCGACTGGGCAGGTTGGCCTGCTGGAGCAGCTCCCTGAAAGCCTCCAGCACGTTGACATTGTCTTTGGCGGAGGACTCCACGAAGCTGTGGTTCCAGTCCAGCTCCACCGTGGACAGCACGTCCTTGCTGGACACCTGGCGCTCGTTGTGACGGTCTATCTTGTTGCCTATCACCACGATGGGCGTGTACTTGTCCTTCTTGACCTCCAGGATCTCGTCTCGCAGGCTCTTGACCGCGACCAGGGATTCGGGGTCGTCCACGGCGTAGACCAGGGCGAAGGCGTCGCTGTTCTGGATGGAGAGCTTGCGCATGGCGGGAAAGGAGTAGCTGCCACTGGTGTCCATGATGTTGATGGTGACTTTAACGCCCGCCACCTCGTACTCCTTCCTGTGGAGCTCCTCCACCGTGCGCCGGTGCTTGGGCTCAAAGGTGTCTTTGAGGAAGCGTTGGATGAGGGCCGTCTTTCCCACTCCAGCTGCTCCCAGAAACACCAGACGTACCTCTGTCTTCTCCTTTACTTCAAAAGACATGATGACTTCCTGTTGCTCTTTTTCTCCTGCTTGAGAGAATCTTTTCTCCTTGACCTGTGGATCCTCGCCTGAAGACTGAGTTGATGTCAGTGATGGAGCTGGATGTAGTTCTGTTGAAGAGGATGATGATAGCAGATGCATGCAAGTGTGCCTGTCAAGGCTGTATTTATGTTCACACACAGCACCTGCCCCCTTCTGCTCCCTGCCAATCAGGAGAGGGCAGTATCTCCTTCTCTGTGAGCTTGCAACAGCCAATCACAGACACTCATGCAAATCAAGAAGAGTAAGAGAAAAAAATGTGTGACAGTTATTTCCTTTGTGTGTATGTAATGCTGCAGAAAACATTTCCAGCAGAGTGTCGCGGTTCGTTTCTGACTGCTGCTGCAAACAGGATCAGAGATGGTGTTTAACACTGACTGTCATAAATCAATCATCCATGAATCAATCATGTCACTCTTTTTTATCAATGATGCACGCTGCTTGTAAATCACAGCCGAGAGTTACAGTAGTTAATTAAATACGCAGATGTTTTAACACATGCTTGAATATTGATTTTCAGAACATTAAAGGAACCTCCGTGAAGCTTTAATCGTTAAAAAAAGCAACAAACATCATAACGCCAGGCTTTTTTTTAAAGGTGCTCTATACCATATCCAGAGCATTAATATAGCAGCAAGCAGCTATTGTCTATGTAAAGATATAGAGGAGTAATGTCTACCTGAGCAGAGAATGAAGTCACTCTCCCTCTGTGTGTGTTGTAATCAGAGCTTTTCTGTGCTTTGTTGACATAGCCGGGCTTGAAGTGCATGCTCTGTCAGCCGTGTTGCCTTGCTTGCACTGTTAGCGCTTAGCCGTCGCCATGTTGAGAGCCAAACAGAGGCAATAGATATACTTAGAATTTTTCGTATTGAGCACCTTTAACGCTAAGTCTGCATTTCAGCTCTGACTGCGACCAGAAATGTCTTTGTGTACTGAAGAAAAATAAATTGATCTGAATTGAACCACAAAAACAGCAAGACGATGGTGTTTACCGCGTTATGTTGATTTATAATCTTTTTATAAAGTATTTGTTTGGCTTAATTCAGTGATTGTTTAAATTTAAAATTCAGTTGTTGCTGTAGCACCATGATCAGGAACATTTATGTCAAAAGTTTATGTCAAAAGAAAACAAAAATAATTCATTATTTATATTAAAAAAAGAGGATTAGAGACACAAAAATCACACTTATAATTAAAAGTGTTGAAAATATTTCATTATAATGCATAATGCATCACTCATAAATCATCATAAAATACAAAATTCCACATTTTGCCAAAATTCCACATTGATGAGGTAAATATTACCTTTACATGGAGACAGCAGTAGCTGTTCTGATGATGATCTTCATCCACCTGCTGATGCACATCTGGTGGTTTGATTGAAAGCTCCAGAAGAATGACTTGCATTTTTTTTAGCTCAAATTTAGGGAAAGTATACAAACTAAATAGAACAATTACTTGACCGTGTCTAAAGCTTAGCTTCGATAATCGTTGCTTTTTAAAGCACTGACAAAGGAGTTCAGTCATTTAGCTTAAAGGACAAAAATGCTCTTGCAGTCATTATGGTAGTCATCATTGAAAGGTCACATATGTAGAGCCGTTCTCAGCAGACTGCCCAGGCTATAAAAATATGCATATCATTTACTGTTGATGTCCAAAATTAAATGTCAATTTCTGTGAGACTGTTTTGTTGAATATAAATGATCTCAATTTCCACAAGGGCAGTGTAGTCACTTTAAAGCATGTTTAGTACTGGACTCTGCATGAGGGAAAATGCTCATAAAAAAAACGTTTTGATATATTTGTCATTTTATTTCATATACAAACATGTTACTTGCAGCCTGATCTCAGCTCTTTTCTTTATTTCAGATTAGATGTAGTGTCAGTGGACATTTCTGTAACACTCGCTGGTTTTATTTGCATTCATGATAAATGGACACAAAGGGAGGCGTTTCATTGTCATCGTCTGACACTCCGCTCACATGTCAAGAGACTGAGGAGGCTGCAGGGAAACATGTTCTGCTCCTCTGTATATCTCTAAAAAAGGAGTGCGTTCAACAATATCATTGTCTCCATGGCTTGCTTTCAATTCAGACAAAGTAGAAAAGTCATATAATATTGCGGTTATCATTATCATACTGATATCTCTCACATGCTCTCCGTTCCCAGACTCTGTCACTTGTTGCTATGATACCACTGAAGCCATTACCCGAGCTGAAAGGGATTTATGGGTAGAAATGTGCACCGTATTAGTGCTGTCATTCATTACTGAGTCCAACTGTTCTCCCTGGCACATGCTAATGGCCAGTAATGGGGTACATTGGCTAATTAGGCTAATTAAAAGCACATTTCATGTCACCATATTTTAACACAGTATGTGATTTATTTTCTTAATTTTATTGCCACATTTTAATGTAGCTATCTCAAAAGTTGTTCTTGTACTTTGGGTAAATTATTTGAAGATTGAACTGCAGATCGGGTTGATTTCTACAATATAAGTGGGCTTGTTCAGGTTAGATTGGACCATGTCTGCGCCAAGATTGTATATTTAAACTGGTTACATACCTGTGTTTGTGTGTGTGTACTTGTTCGTTATTCTATTACAGATGTGTGTAAATCTAATTTTCTGCTGAGAAAACAAATATTTTGCAGTAAGAAACAGTTGCTCTTTGAAAATAAATGTCAGCTTAAATCACAATTCAAGCACATCTCCTGATGTTACTGTTGCGTGCTGCATTTCATAAACTCCCAGCAAGGGACTGTGGGATGTTAACTCTGACCTTCCTGACCTCTGCTTTCTCTCCTCCCTGGAGACTACACTGGTCTGAAACTAAAGCTCAAGGCCCCCGAGCAATTTGGCTCCATCTCTCAGGTTCTTCAGTTCATTAAACACAGCAGGACATGGCCCGCATAGGAGCCTATATATTTCAGCCTATATTTCATCACCCTCAAAACTTTGAAGGTCGGACTTGGTGTAAAAGAAAGTGAATTTAACTTAACACCTCGGGTTAGCAGAAAAATCTGTGATCATAACACTGGCTGTGTGCCATTTGGTGCTGGGCAGCTATAGAATACAGTCGTTTTTTTAGAGCTTTCCTTTCAGAAAACATCTGCCTGCTGTGGCTGAAACAAGGTTGATGAGAGCTGTGAGACTCAACCAAAACATTAAAGTTCCAGGGTCGTAAAACCAAAACACTGGGCTGAAAGACACTGAAATATGGAAGGAAACTACAGTCGGATGATAATTATCTATGGATTCTTCACTACAGGTAACCCCTTTAATATTACACATAGTCATTTCATCCATTATTAATGTAAAAATATTGATTAGTGCAGCTTTAAATTCAACTAAATGTGACAAATTAATCATCCACTTTTGCTCAGTTACGCCCGGGCCACACTACCTGTGTGAGCAGCAAGTGACGGCTACCTCGTGGAACTGCTGCGGCTCGCACGCGTGTTGCGGCGCCGGTACCGTCAGTCCCGCCAGTCCCGCCAGTCCCCCTTTCCGTATTTCCACAATTAAAAGCCGGTACTCTATTAATTTATAGAGCCGCGCAAGTCACTGCATTTTCTACAACACTGTCCTACTATCATTTCAGAATAAAAGCCTTGTGTTAATAAATGAAGGGATTCTGTCCACAGAAAAAATGCTAGAGGGCTTTTATTTTGAAACGTATTGAGTTAAAAATAAATATTTATTTTTTTCATGTCCGTGACATATTGCACAGCTGTAGTAATGTTGCTGGTGTGATGTCAATGGGCGCCGGAATAAAAAAGCAACAGGTTCCGCGACACACACGCGTTGCTCATACAGGCAGTGTGGCCTGGGCATTACATTTATTTAAGCCACATTAAGCATGCTCCCGTTCATTTTCAATAATTTTTATCAGACAACATTAACCCATTGTTTATATATTTATTTGTTGAGTAAAAATGTTAGTTGTGGTGTGACTCTAAAGATGGCAACGTTATTGGTCAGTCCACCACTCTGGTCCACATCTATTGGATGGACTGTCATTACATTTGGTGCAGACATTCATATTCTCTTTCTTACTATAATGAAGTCTCGTTGAGAGATTTTCATGAACGTTAAGCTAACCTTTTCCCCACTTTATTTATAGAAATGCGTGTATAATTCTAGCCGTTGAGAGTCTTTCCAGCAGCAGGTGTTATCCTGGGCTGTGCTGAAGTATTAAGCTGCTGCTCACCCTCACTGGCTCAGAGGTGTTAGTCTGCTATGATGACTGGGAGGAACAAGCTGTTCTCAGAGCACAAGGCTTTTCATTTGGGCACAGAGGAGGAAAACACTCTCTCAGGACCTGGCGCTCTGTTGATCAAGTATCAATTCACCAGTTAAAGACGGATTTCGACAGAAGAGAGGGATGTTTATTCTGTAGATAGTTTGTTCAGGAAACAGCGTCCTAAGAAAAGTTCCTAAGAAAAAGGAAGAAGGTCCCTGATGACATTTACTTAAGTTCCAGGGTTTGATAAGCCAATAGAGCTGATAATACAATATAATAGTGTATGGTTTATCTGAGTGTGCTTTGTTTGTGTGTGTGTTCAGCAGGGTGTGTTGGTGCGAGCGGCAACCCAGCCCGTCAGTCAAACAGTCGTGTTTCATAATGTGTGACGAGGTGGGGAGGCGAACGTTTAGCCTTGTCACACTTTATTGGTCCAGTGCCACCGATATGTAGGCCTCCTCCGGCTCCTAATAATTGCTAATGTGGGCGTGCATGTCCCACATACAGTATAATTCACTACTTCATGTATGGCATAAATAAATACAGATGTCCTATAAACTGTTATGGAGGCTGACCCAGAAACCTGGCACCATGCTGTAAAGTCATTTGGTCTTTACAGCTGAGCTAAGTGGGCAATTTAAGGACTCCGCACTCTAGTGGAGGATGTGATGAAGTGTGAACAGGCACCGGATATGCACACTTTGTTTGCCAATGGAGTAAAGGTGAGGTCGATAACTTCAGTTGGCTATTAATGCCATTAAATTGGTTTGTATAGAGCAGAATGGGAGTGAACGGTTTGTTCTTGTTTTAATTTACAGAATTGTATTGGCCGATCAGCACGCCATATGTCCTGTTGGCTTCTAAACTACAGGAGGGTTTCAGGCTTGACTTTGATATACTATCTCATTATTTTGGGGGGATGTCACCTGACATAGATGTAACACCGAGGTCTGATTCTGCAGACTGCTCCATCATCCGTCTCGCACGAGAAACAGCGTGACGCATACATAATATAATGGCCGTGGGCAAGGGAGCGATCTGACAGCACATTTTTGGATGGATTCCTCCCCCGTGGAGGCTGAAGCCATTTGAACTGCTTTTTAAATGAAAGGCCACAACTTACAACTGCTGCTTTACCAGTGATTGACTTTTGTAGGTTTAAGCCAAGCATGGTTACAAATTGGGTTTGTGTTGGATCAGGATTTTGGCCTAAAGCACAAAAAGAGGAACAGCTTGATATGGCTTTGTCTGCTTTTGTCAGTGTCCTTCCAAAAAGAGGTATATGATATTAAATCAAGAACTTTTCTGTTTATGTCTTGTTCTCAGACACCTCTTTATATGCAACACAGTCTCACAGCAGTTTGTGAAATAGTCACGAAATGTAATCTTTTCCTTTATTTTCGTGATGCTCAGCATGACTTTCAACAACACGTGACGCACATGTCAATTTCCACTCCAGTCTTTTCAAAATAAAACTACTTAGTTAGGTTTAGGAAAGTAACAACTTGGTTAGGCTTAGGCAACAAAACGACTTAGTTAGATTTAGGAAAATATCAACTTGGTTAGGTTTAGGCAACAAAAGTACTTTGTTAGGTTTAGGAAAATATCAACTTGGTTAGGATTAGGCAACAAAACTACTTAGGTTTAGGAAAATATCCACTGGGTTAGGTTTAGGCAACAAAACTACTTAGTTAGGTTTAGTAACATATTGACTTGGTTAGGTTTAGGCAACAAAACTACTTAGTTAGATTTAGGAAAAGATCGACTTGGTTAGGATTAGGCAACAAAACTACTTAGTTAGATTTAGGAAAAGATCGACTTGGTTAGGATTAGGCAACAAAACTACTTAGTTAGGTTTAGTAATATATCGACTTGGTTAGGATTAGGCAACAAAACTACTTAGTTAGGTTTAGGAAAAGTTTGTGGTTTGGCTTAAAATAACTCTGGAAGTTCTGTAACTTAAGTACGGAAGTTACGTGGCAAATAAATCAACTTTGACTTGTGGTTTCACACGGGACACAAACAGCAGTCTCCTGGGTGAAAGTCCTGTGATTTTTTACCCACCAATACGCCCTGACCTCCTCCCTACAAGGCGTTCGCCGCTCTTTATACTCACATCACAATAACGTGGATTACAAACAAATTGATTTCGTGCTGACCATCACGAATTTTTTTTTTAAATTTGTGTATGTACACGAATCAATACATTCAATTTCGTCAGTATGTCGCAAACTTCTGTGCGACTTGGCTGTTATATGTATGTCAACAACAAGTACAGACCACAAAAGACCACTCACAGCATCCCACTAATTTCTCTTAATCCGTCCTTTTCATCCTGTGGTTTTTGAGAGCACAGAGGTGCTGCTCTAACGAGCGTGTGTTCAAACCTCCTCCCTCCTAAGTTTGGCAGACAAGTCCTTTGACATTGTCCTTTGGCTCTGGAACATCATGTCCTGGATAAGAGAGAGGTGTGGTGGGTTGTGGTGGTGGGGGCAGGAACAACAGCAGCTAACTGTTGTCATTACACCTCGCTGCAGGAGAAGGTGTTCTCTCCGTTTGACGAAGCATTAGGTGTTTGGAGTTAAAAGGCTGTGTGGGTGTGAAGTTCATTATTCTAAATGGAGATATTAACCTGCCATTTAACACATTTATCTAATGTGTTTGGCATGAATCATCATATACATCATACATTGAATCAGCAACAATCAAAAGAGCCCTATTTCTTTTTCAGGGTCGACAAATATGTGACAAGACATCTGTGTTTAATGATGATTGGAGAGTGTGCATCAGAGGTCTGCAGCGCTGATCGACCATTAGAGAAGCCCAGGGAGGTGGGAGAGACACACGTACAAACACATATCTAATCAGAGCATCCCATGGTGACGCTAAAAATCATTTTGGACTGGATGTTCGAGGACTTTGTTATTCAACCGTAAAGGAGGGGAGGGCAGCTGGGGTGAGAGAGGCGTCATAAAGCAGCAGGTATTTATTTTAGGGTTTGAGTGAAATGTCAGGTAGGTATGATGTACAGCATCCTTTTTCAGCTGTACTCTGTTTTTTTCCAATCACTGTACCTGTGATACCTCTAATTAAAGCTTCATTTGGAGCTGAATGTTTGGTTTTTGATACATTTACACGCTTAAAATTACCAAAAGTGTGTTTGGCACGCCACCAACACACTTGACTGCAATCTGCGCCACGGGGGCCAGATTCACAAAAATAGAGCCCTCGGAGAATCTCCCCACATCCTCAAACACCAGTGCAGACGTTACATGCCCCGTTGTGCTCATTACTTCGAGGTTAAGAGTTCCCAAACCTGCTCTCAGTTGTCGTCCAAAGCATCAGGGAGCAGTCTGCAGCAAACATCTTTTTAATTTGAACAGTGGTTTGCTGGTTTCTATCCGCAGGCTCTGTGCTTGGTTTTTAGTTTCCTTGGTGAAAGGTGTATTAAACTTATAAAACAAGACAAGGTCGGCCTCTCTTCACCTCGCTGAACACCTCCGGCGTCATTATCTTTATAAATAAATGTTAAGCGGAGCACTGCTATCTCTCCCCCAATGATTGGACATTATTATGTTTGCTATTAAGTGTTAGAGATGCAGACCCACAGGCAGCAAATATAACTGAATATCATATCAGAGTGACTCCAAGGTGAAAATGTGCAATTATATTCATAGAGTTTTTTTTTCCTCTGGATAAATTCCTTGGAGCGTGAAATCAGAGTTGCTGCTACTTATATGTATTACTTGACCCAGTTTAATATTTCAAACTGTTACACAACATAGAAGTTTACACAGAAACTTTTTGCCCTCTGGTTTTTCATATTGCTTACCAGTATGTACAGTATACAGTATGTGCTCACTGCAGAGACTGATCGTGGGGTTGTGTCAGGTGAAGTGTGCTACTGGTGGAGCTGTCACTGCCTTCTTGTTTCTAAGTAACACTTTTACAGATGACAAAACGTCAAACTACACCTGTCCAGCATTCTCACACCGCACATGATCATGATGACAGATTTACCTCTCTAAATTTGCAGTAGTTTTTGTAACAACGGGTCAAACGGGCTTCTCATTTCTAGCCGACAGCCGTGGATTTTGTTGGCTGAAATTACGACTGTCGCTGGCAGATTTTGCTGTACTGTCGCTAAGTTAATGCGGATGCTAAAAGTCCATAAATTGGTTGAAAACTGTCACCAGCTGACTTTTGAATGCTTCCAGGATGATTTGTTTTAAAACAAGAACCCTGTTAAAGGAACTTGAAATATGCACATGATGGCTACATACAAACAAGATGAAGGTCGGCGGTTCGACCCGCCGTTTCTCCAGTCCACATGTCGAAAGTGTCCTGATAACCTCAAATTGCTCCTGAAGGCTGTGCCATCGGTGTGTGAATGACTATTTGGATTAGATTAGATTAGTTTTACCATTTAATGTTCGTACTTTTAAACAAAACGTTTCACTTTTACAACAGAAAAGGATTAGAGGATGAAGACTAATCAATGGCTATGGCGAACTTAATATGATTTAAGAAAAAGTTGCTAGTATGTAAACTTTCGCCAACCAAATAGAAAGCAGAACAAACTGGAATATATTAGTCTAGCCACGTGGCTCATTAACAGAGGATGCGATAACTAAGGGAGCCCTAAGCTGCGTGGCATACCAAGCAGTTCTTTCTCTGCCTTTTCATTTGCCCCACCATTCAAACAATAATGTCAAATTTAATTAGTATGATAAAGTTTAATAGAATTAAAAACCTAATTTTCATTGTACACCAGACTGAAATTAAATTACGTCCAGAGGTCCAGAAGCTAGTTAAATTGCATTTAGTCTTGCATGTAGTTTATAATGAGAGTAATTCTGTTGAATCCATATATTTAACCTTTCCTTTTCCCTTTCATCCCCGTTAGAGGACACGCATGAAACAGCGTGAACAGCAAATGAAATCAGCATTGAATTAGCATAAAATAAGCTGCTGGGAAGAAAGCTGGAGGAGATAAACGTCTGCTGCTGTGACATATAGATGACCTACTCCTGCCTGTTTGTGCTCAGAGCTTATCAGTTCCCTCACAAATGCTTCACATCCACACAGAGAGAGAGAGTTTTGTAAGTATTGCGCTAAATTTTGGCGAAGAAAAACTGTCATGGCCATTTTCAAAGGGGTCCCTTGACCTCTGACCTCCAGATATGTGAATGAAAATGGGTTCTATGAGTACCCACGAGGTTCCCCTTTACAGACATGCCCACTTTATGATAATCACATGCAGTTTGGGGCAAGTCATAGTCATTTGGCTGCAGTTTGTTATGATTTGAGCATATTTTTAATGCTAAATGCAGTACCTGTGAGGGTTTCTGGACAATATGTGTCATTGTTTTGTGTTGTTAATTGATTTACAATAATAAATATATACATACAATTGTATAAATCAAGCATATTTGTCCACTCCAATGTTGATAAGAGTATTAAATACTTGACAAATCTCCCTTTAAGGTACATTTTAAACAGATAGTAATTAATTAAGTAGCGATTAGTTCCGATTAAATATTTGAATCAATTGACAGCCCTAATTTAAATTCAAAAGGTTGTCTGGACACTAGCACTACTTTGTATATGTTTTAGGGGGATATGTGCAGGTATGTGTGTCCCAGCGCATCCATAGGTTTGTTGAAAATGAAAAAAAAGGACAGATGTGCATTGTGTAGGCAAACTTTATATTTGTGATTGTCATAGTTCTGTAGTGTCTGTACTGAGAGATGCACCTGTCCTCCTCTCTGAGCTTCTTTATCTAAAACACTGAACAGGAAAAACGTGGTGATGAACACAGCCAATCTATTATTTCAAGCATAAAGGTATGCTTGAAAATACAGGTTTGTCTACCAAAAATGTTGGACAGTGAGAAGGAAAAGATTTCTACTTTCTTACACGTTATAATGTATAAAGTCCCTGTACCAGTCAAAAGATCCTTCAGTCTGTGGTGATTCCCTTTCAGAAAGGGAGCTCAAACATTATTGTGCACCTGCTCTCCGATATTCATGAATTATTTTTAGAGGTGATGTCAAAACATCAGTCATACATTCAGATGCTCACTGTGTATAGTAGCCTATGGGTATAGGTAGGCTATTTGATATGCGTGGTCTGAAGCATGCATCGAATATAGTCTCATAGGGAAGAACATCCCTGTAGGGCTGGTTTAATGCACATTCTTCTTGTCACGAATCCAGCTTCAGCCGTATGGATTCGTGAAGATTCTGACGGCGTTCCACAAGAAGACACACAAAGAACCACCTGCTCTGTTAGGAAAATCATTATAAGGGAAGATAATTGGGTTGGTAGTGTATTTAGGTCACCCTTTGTTAAAGACTGCATTGATCAGTTGGCTGCAACTCTTGAGGATGTAAAAAGCTGTATTAATGAGGCAAGGCCAGCTCTCTCAAAGTGACTCTCGCTATTTGTGTCATTTTCTCATAAATGGGTTGTTTACGTTGAGCGTACGCAAATAGATTTTCGAGTGAGAGGTGAACAAGTAACCTTTCTTTTCTTGTGAGCGCAGACTAATACAAAGACTGTATTGTATGACCGACATGTTTTTTTCTTTACACCGGGGTCTAAACAGGCTTGGTTTGGTGCATCATGCTGCAGACCAACCAATGTCATTCAATCACCACAAACATTTTGTTGGACAAATTTACTGTGGTCACACAGAAGTTGTCGTGCTGACAGCTTGACAGTCCAAGGAGACGGTTGAGAATATGCACTTTTTGTAGCAATGTTTCAAATGGTATCACCAAACTGACTGAAATCTTGAAATATTGCAATTTGTTTTTTATTTCATTTTTTTTTATTTCTGTTTGGCTAAGGTGGAAAATGGAAAAATGTGACGAAGTGCAATGCAAACAGATTTAGCAAATAAATGATGACGTACAGGATGACCACATTTCTGGCACATGGACAAGATAGACAACAATCGAGTGTGAGTGCTGAATGTGAATCAAGTTTTATTTGTTTAACGTTTAAAAATGTGAGGGTTGGAAGTAACAAAAATGAATTGATAAAAATGGAGGTGATGAAAATGCATGTGAATTGAAACCATAAAAATGGATGAATGTACGATGGGGAAAATGATGAATCATGGCTCTGTCTCACAACACAACACTATCAAAAACCGAGTCTAAATAAAGTAAACATCTACAATAATAAATCAAACAATACCTCTTATTATTAGAAAAACAACAACTAAACACTAACAACAAATAAATAGCTCACACACAGCTCATTCTAAGGTAACGAAAACACAACGATTCTTATTTTCAGGTGATGATCACTAAAGAAAACATGCTTAGACATGTGTCATCTTTAATAGTCACTTATTATGTAACATTGCAGTAAAATACAACATACACGTTACTGCAGCAGTAACATTAATCCAAAAACATCACAGGCTTATGTAATAGTAAAACAATGCACAATGAGTACTTTTAGTTTTCATACTTTAAGTAAATATTGCTGATAAATTAAAAAAGAGAGAGAGACTCACACTCTGCCTTTTATTTACTCCTCTACTTCATGTTTTCATTTTTTATATATATATATATATCTATATATATATATATAGATATATATATATATATATTAGACATTTGATATTGCAATATATTGTTGTTAATTGTATTTTATTTGTTTGTTTGCTTTATTGACACAACAAACATAAATGATTTCTCTATTGTTTTCTACCATTTCCGTTTTCTTTTTAAATATCTATATATTGTAATTTGCTTAATTAATTGTATATATGTGTATATACATGTTTTTGTTTTTATTTTGTTCTTTTTTATTATTATTATTATTATTATTATTATTATTGAATTGACGCTTTGGTAATATTGTTCACCTAACAGTCATGCCAATAAAGCATATTGAATTGAATTGAATTGAATTGAGAGAGAGAGAGAGAGAGAGAGAGAGAGAGAGAGAGAGAGAGAGAGAGAGAGAGAGAGAGAGAGAGAGAGAGAGAGAGAGAGAGAGAGAGACAGAGAGCGAGCAGGTTAAAAACAGCAGTGACGTGTTTCCGCCTGTGGGAGGCAGCAGTGAACTAAACTGTATCGAGTCTACCGGAAACAGGAAGAAGAAGAAGAAGAAGAAGTCGAAGTCCAAGAGGAATCACAACCAGACAGTGGTTATACACAGTCTGAGCTCACATTCAAACAAACCTGCTGGATAACGTGGTATTTTCAGGTAAGACGAGTTAATATGAGAGCATTTAAACTGTGATTATTTAGCCAATAAGCGGAAACAATACAGGAAGTAGTTTAAAGGTGAGCTGATGTATCCTCTGTCTGCTGAGACGAGTGTTGACATCATGGTTGACATGAGATGAACCGGTTTACAACTGCACAATGTGATGCTGTTATTGACCTGTTTGTTGTGAGGTTTTCAGTGTTGTTAGGTTAATGTTATAGCAAACATACTAGCTAATTGGTAAACTAGTAATAACTACTAGTTAAGTAATATAACCATTAATTGCACCCTGAGTTTCCCTTTAAATTTCCCCATTAGCTTCAAAGTTAGCCTGTAAACATTAGCCTGCTTCTTCCACACTGACTGTAAGACAATAATATATTGTGTATCTGCTCTGTGGAGCTGTGTGAAGTCCCCTCCTGCTTCAAAAGCTCCACTATCATCCAGGTCCCCAAGAAACCCTCAGAAACCCTCAGAGAGACTGGTGTTGACCCACCTGGAGGACATCACTGGACCCCTTGTAGTAAACAGGTTGTTTAATACATCTCAGTCTAATGAGGAACCATATAATAGGGTAGAAGAAGTTTAATCTGGCTGCTCCTCTACTAGCACACCTGTCACACCTGTGAGTGTAAGCTAGACCTATACAATGACATTTACAGTAATGCAAAACACTGCCAAAGGTAAAGAAATTCCTTAGCTTGTTTAAGAAGAAGAAGAAGAAATTACATTTTTTTCACTCTGTTATTTACACAGTACACACAGGCCCGAAATACACACACATGCAGCAACAGGACCTATATACATGCATTAATGGAGAGATGTCAGAGGGAGGGGTCTGCCTCTGACAGGCGCCCCGAGCAGTTGGGGGTTTGGTGCCTTGCTCAAGGGCACCTCGGCAGTGCCCAAGAGGCAAACTGGCATCTCTCCAGCTACCAGTTCACACTCAGTACTTGGTCCATGCGGGGACTTGAGCTGGCGACCCTCCGGTTCCCAAGTCAAGTCCCTATGGACTGAGCTACTGCCGTCCATCTTCCATCATCCAATCTTACCTATATGATATCAGGACTGTGGTGGCTCTAAGTATTTAATACTCTTATCAACATTGGAGTGGACAAATATGCTTGATTTATGCAATTGTATGTATATATTTATTATTAGAAATCAATTAACAACGCAAAACAATGATACATTTTGTGCAGAAACCCTCACAGGTACAGCATTTAGTATAAAAAATATGCTCAACTCATAACATGGCAAACTGCAGCCCAACAGGCATCAACAGCTGTCAGTGTGTCAGTGTGCTGACTTGACTATGACTTGCCCCAAACTGCATGTGATCATCATAAAGTGGGCATGTCTGTAAAGGGGAGACTCGTGGGTACCCATAGAACACATTTTCATTTATATATCTTGAGGTCAGAAGTCAAGGGACCCTTTGAAAATGGCCATGCCAGACAATCTAGTATGACATGGTTGGTACCAATGGATTCCTTAGGTTTAACATTTTTATATGATGTCATGTTTATGATGTCAAGTTTTATATGATGTCATTATCTTGACTCTAGCTACTCTAGCTAGAACTTCACTCTACATCTCAACCTCTGAAAGATTGATTGCGTTAAATAAATTAGTGGAGTTAAAACAAATTTGCATTAACACGTCATTATCGCGTTAACTTTGACAGCCCTGATAGAAATACCTTAGCTTGTTTACCTATATGATATCAGGGCTGTGGTGGCTCTGTTGTATTTTTGTAAGTGAGCAATGACGTAGGCTAACATACATATTCATTGTGGTCCTCAACCTTGAACTTGAGGTCTGTCTATCTTCGTTTTATCTCTTTACCTGACTTTTTTTTTTCTCTCTTTACAGCTCCACTCCTCGGTTGTGTCCCAGTCAGTCCCAGGACTTCTGTGGTAAGTTTGTTTTTATTACTTACCATGCTCTATGTCTATGTTGAACAATTCAAAATTAGGTTTTAGACCAAGAGCGAGTGGGCCCTTTCTCATACATGTCTTGTTCAAGTTTCTCTCTGTTTATGTTTCAGGTTGAAGATGGCACAGAAAGGTAAGCCTTACTGTTGTCAATCTAGAAGCATTAGGCCAGTGTGTATGAGAAAGATGGCACTGTTTTTGTTTATCACAGATTTATTCCTAACTAGCGTTTTCTTTGTCTGTTGTAGAGAGAAGAACAGAGATTGGTGAGGAGCAGCGGGAAATTTTGAAATCCTTTTTTAGGGAGGGAATGATGCGTGTTGGTTCACCTTTAATACCAAGTGCTGCATCAGCTACTGGTTTGGAAACATGCGTCATAGAGGTGAGGTTTACTTTAGTGCTGCACTATGAATGTGAAATAAAGACATCCTGCTGTACTGCTGGTACAAATTGGTGAAAAACCGTATCATTATTTTCTCTCTTTCAGAACTGGATTGGAAACTACAAAAGGTCCTTTAAAGCTTCTTGTGAGCCTCGGCGCTCAAAACTGAAACTTCACACACGAGAGCTGACGCCATACAATCTTTTTTGTAGAGACCTGCTCAGAAACAAAGGTGAGAGACAATATTTAATGGAAGCTTTTAATTGTTATACTTGTTGTTGTATAGTGACCCTGTTTACATTAGGAGTTCACAGGGGTCGTGGAACTGATTTTCAGGATAGTATTTGACATGTACTCCACACACTGAAGTTGCATTTATCAATGTAAAGTGTTAAGTTTTCTGTGCATCTATGTGTTTTTTTCTCAGGCACAATGAACGATATTAAGGGCAGGTGGTCCACTTTAGGGGACGACGAGAAGCAGGAATACTATGAAGAGGCAGCAGCACTGAGGGCACAAGGGCAGGCAGAGGACCTTAGCCCTGAGATGAGGGAGCTCAAAATTAAAAGGCATCTGAAGCAGCTGAAGTTAGAGGTTTGGAAAGAAGCTTAATTTGCTAGTCATGTGTGGTGTTATCATTATTAGGGATGTCACGAGTACTGATACTTGGCTGCCAAGTCAATGCCAAAATTCGGAAAATGTGACAGTACTTGTTTTTTTCTGCAGTAACGCCGGTACCGTAGGTATTCTGTCAGGGCTCCAGACTTAACAGCGTCCCGTCGTCTCGGGAACCATAGACAACTTCTCTGATAATGCTACATTGTGAACAACAAATCCGTGTTGAAATCAACAGCAGGAGAGCTAGTTAACGTTAGCTGTTGCAAAGTCACGCTTGGCTAAATCACGGAGCTAACGGCTGAGGTGCAGTGGTTGCATTGAGTGACAGTATGATGCATTCAAGCTCTATTTCGTAAAAAAAAAAAAAAGTATTTGGCGAAGGTAAATTCTAATAAATTCTATACATGTAATCCTGTAAAATGTATAGGGATTGATAAAAAATTTAAAAAAGTAAAAAAGGAGTGTATGTTGCAGTGAATGTGATTTATTGTTGTGTTTTTGTTTTTTACCGTGATACCAAATTGGGTATCAAGAATCGTGGAATCTCACTGCTATTGGTATCGACTACTACATTTCTGGTATCGTGACATCCCTAATCATTATAGTATCAGATGTAAGCATGATTGACAGCAATTATGACGTTGGCCGAACATCGTGATAGACAGTCGGAGAGTTTATATTTAGATTCTTTCAGAATTTGAAATGAATTCATCCCAAGATAAATATTCCAGCTGTTTTGTTAACACGTAGGGTATACTAAATTAAGCACGTAATCCAAATGTCTGTAATGAGCAGTTATTAAGCTTGTGAAGGCAAGCACAAGAGGTGTTTAATCACAACAATATCTACTCTACATGAAAGAATGTGCACAGTAAGACCACGTGTAGTCTGTAGTAGATGGGTCCAGTGTTTACAAGGCTATCAGCATTAAATATTCTCCCATTGAAGAGATCGTCAAAGACTTAGAGCACCCCTCTCAAACTAAATTCCTACTGATTGGGCCAGTCTGTTCAGATCAAATGATGCATTAGTAGTCAGATTTGGCTATGAGTCCAATTATTAGTGGAGTATTAGACCCCACAGCTAACTATTTGCTATTTTTGTGCTCCTCTAAATATTGTGCAGGTGTCCAAGCTTGAGGCTTTGGGTGTGGAAACGGCCATTTTCTCGTTCGACCGCCAAAAGCACTGCTCGAAGGCGTACAAACTGAGCAGCAAAGGAGCCGCCGACTTCCTTGACACATCGGACGCAGCGAACAACTTTGCACTACATTTCAGAGGTGATTACTGGTGTTATGAAAAAATCCACACAAATGGACCATAATATTACAAGCATATATATATATATATATATATATATATATATATATATATATATATATAAATAATACAGTTTTATGAAGTGAATTGTTGTTTTCTGTTTGTTACATTTGCAGCAGGCTCCTCAGCCTCAACAGCCAGTCCCAAAGATCAAGTCGATGTACTGGTTAAAAAAGTGCAGGAACTATTCAACCAAAAATATAGTAAGCATATTTTCTAACTTTTTTTTTAGGACGATGTTAAAAAATGACATATCTTGATAACTTAATATGCCTCCATGGATCAGTGGCATTATTTTTTTAATTAATAAATGATTTATCTAATGTCCCCATCAACCATAACATGATGTCATGTTTACAGACTGAACACTGGCTGTTGACAGGAGGGGGAAGAATTGTTAAACAGTGTCAAATGGTGTAACGTGTGCATGCATGTGTGTACCTCTGTGTTTCAGGGGAGGCTGGAGGTACTGGAAGGCTCCCCTACCAGTCCCTGTTGAATCAAAGCATGATCATAAACGCTGCTGGACTGCCCAATGGCCTTACCCTCAGGAAACCATCCTTTTATGGAAGGAAACAATTAGAAGCCATTTTAGAAGACGCAGAGCACATTTCATTTGAAATAAGTAAGTGACATCCATGGACGTGGGAAGCATCGCAAATGTGGGTGGGACAGTCTAACGGGGGTCTAGGGGTCGTCCTCCGAAGTATATTTAACAGAGTAGATGTCATTTCCTGTACTCTGGTGCCTTTTAACAGGTGGTTTGATTTCTTTATCTGGCTATACTAGCATGAGAAAAATGATGGGTACATTTTGTCATTTCCTCCAGAGGAAGTGGTTGGCCCCAGATCACATATTTGAAGGTATTAAAAAAAGCTAAAAGTAGCCTACAGAAATTGATTTAATAACTAATTCAGAGCCAACTCATTGTTTATTTAAACTTGAGGATGTCAATTGCAATTTCTGAATTTCTTTAATGGTGTCAAATCAATGAGTAAAGTAAAGAGGACAACGGTAGTCAAAGTATCCCTATGTAACACTATACAGAGCCGAATGAGGTATAAACAAACTTTATTTATTTAATAGAATATTTTCTATAAAATCCCAATCTAAGTGAATATTAACAATAACATAAATAGGAAATTGTAGAAAATATAAAATGAAGAAAATAATAAAATATAACCCTGAGCCTTAACTCTGCTGCCAGTCTAGTCCTCACAATATTATACAATTAGCTTTGGCTATACAATATGAATATAGGCCTATTAGGGCTGTCAAAGTTAACACGATAATAACGCAAATTCGTCTTAACGCTGCTAATTCCTGTAACGATTTTTAAGGTTGTAGCAGGTAGCTCAGTTTATAGTTTATAGTAGATAGATAGAAAGATACTGGTATCATATGGAACTAGAAAAACCTAAGGAACACATTGGTACCAACCACACACCCAAACTTGCGCTAAATTTTGGTGAAGAAAAACTGTCATGGCCATTTTCAAACGGGTCGCTTGACCTCTGACCTCAAGATATGTGAATGCAAATGGGTTCTATGGATACCCACGAGTCTCCCCTTTACAGACATGCCCACTTTATGATAATCACATGTAGTTTGGGGCAAGTCATAGTCAAGTCAGCACACTGACACACTGACAGCTGTTGTTGCCTGTTGGGCTGCAGTTTGCCATGTTATGATTTGAACATATTTTATATGCTAAATGCAGTACCTGTGAGGGTTTCTGGACAATATATGTCATTGTTTTGTGTTCTTAATTGATTTCCTATAATAAATATATATATACATTTGCATTAAGCAAGCATATTTGCCCACTCCCATTTTGATAAGAGTATTAAATACATGACAAATCGATCGACAGCCCTAAAGCCTGTAGGCTATGGCTGCAGCTTTATGTCTCAAAATAGTCAAATAAAACCTATACACGGTACACATTATCGTATGATGCAAATGATATGACCAAATCTTCACGTTTGTGTCATAATGTCCTCAAATCAACAGACACAGCAGTTGGCATCCAGACGGAGTCGGAGGAAGAGATGTTTGAGGCCATGTGCGGAGATGGTACAGTATTTCTTCTTGTCATTGTAATACATTTTGAACGCCAATCGCTACAACTCAGTTTTTGGTATTGCTTAAGTAAAACTTCTGTTCTGCCATTGACATTTAACACCAAGAGAAAAGCTCATGTGTTTGAAAATTACAAATGATATTAAAGTGACATTTAACAGCTTTTATAAGCTTGGTATTCTGATCATTTTACACTTTGAATTGTCTGTTGAGATTTTAGATGCCAATAATGTGTCTATTTCTGATCATTTACTATAACCATATACATGCTGACACATATTACACATATTATGTATTACAAATTTGTAGTTAAGAATTTAAATTTGTGTTAATAAAGGTGTTATTGTGTTTTGTTTGATGTAATTTAGATGCACAGCAAATGAAAGAAGAGTCCTCAGAAACAGACAGTGATGTAGCCGTGGTGTGGCATGTGGTCCCGTCATCTAGCTGTGAGGAAACATCTACCAATCTTCTTTATCGGAAGTGGTGACGCCTAAACTGGAATATGGATTCTCCCACCAGGGCACTGCAGAGGGTGTTAACCTACGGTATAAGCAGCTGTCACTGAAAAACATTACTGTTTCATATAGATCTGCCACTTAAAAGCCAAGATGATACTTGAAATGGTTCACTAAGACAATATTTTGCACACAACTGTCTAATCCTAGATGGTTCCATGAAGGTTTGCTTTCATCTGTGATCATGAATGATGTGGTACGATGTTTCCTCTAGGTTTGACTGCTTCGGCCTGCCGGATAGGCTGAATTACATGGAAATGTCGGTGTATAAAATCATGCTCAAGACATCTGGACTTTTCCATTCGATGTAGCCTAATGCTCCCAGTGCAGCCATAAAAACGGCATCTTGGGTTTGAACATTTCACTCAATATGAGTGTTGTTATGATATAGCTTCAATGAAGCGTTGGAGAGCAGATGCAGAATATATTCTGTAACATTGTCTTACAGTGTGAAAAAAAGAGTAATTTTTACCGGCTAATTTTGAAGCTAATGGGGAAATTTAAGGAGAAATGCGATTAATTGTTTTATTACTTAACTAGAAATGACTTAGTTAATCAATTAGCCACAACAAAAGCTAATATGACATCAATGAAAACCTCAAAGCAGACACTTAAAAACATGCTAATTAGTAATGCTAACTGCTTAGCTACAATATAAGCAAACGTTTTTGCAAGCTAGCACAAGATCAGCACAGAAAGCATGTAATAATATCTAGCAATTCTATATCTTTTTTGTTTTGTTTTCACTTCTTGACTGAATAATCACAGTTTAAATGCTCTCATTTTAAATTGTCTTCCCTGAAAATACCATAAAAATGGAGGCCACCAGCTGCAAATAAACATGGAGATGAGAGATATCACTTTTGCGATCCAAATTATTGAGTCAGTGACAGCTTATGCAACACGCTACCTTAGTGAATGTTGAGTAATATATCACATGGGGACGTATACTGAGAATTACTTGAGGTGTTTTCCATCTTGAAGCACATTCTGCCTCGTGCAAGATAAACGTATCCTCTCATGTATTGTTCTGAAGGCCGTTGGTTTGTGCCTCTCAAGACCTGCTTTCAAGGTTAACTCATTAGCCAAGCACCGTAGATATAACTTGAGGCATGCAACAACCTTGGTGAAATTTACAACACTGACATTTTTTTTTCCTATCTTATATCTTTTTTTATTGTATTTTTAAATAAAAAAAAAAGAATAATTAACTTCCATCATCACTATATTGGTGATTCATCTTTGAATACTGTCATTGTTGTTCATGTGTGAAATATATAAATGAAACAATAATTTGTTAAATTATTTAACAAATTATTTAAAACAACATGTTATGAAAGGTATGATGTGTAGGATTTGGCGGCATCTAGTGGTGTGGTTGCAGATTGCAACCAACTGAAAAAAGAGTGCCTCACTCAGAGGCCATCCTTACTATAATACTACTTCAGAAGCAATGGAAGTCAGACGGCAGCTGGCGGTACCACGGTTTTGCACTCTGCGGCTCATGTTACTGCAGTTTCATAAGCTTGTTAGAGAATTACAGTGGCCTTCAGGTAACATAAAAATGTGAAAAGCCCTCACTTGAGCCAGTGGGTCACGTCTAGAAGGTAATTCCTAAGCTGCGAAACTCTTGTGAGATGGTTAAGGTTATGCATTGACCTCGAATAGTTAAGGTTAGGGTAGGTCGTCTTGAGAGAGTTTTCGCACGTTTTCGTAACTTGGGGGGGGGGGGGGGGGTTACCTTCTAGACATGACCGAGCCAGTGTTTGGCTGTTGCTACTGTAGAAACATGGCGGATTCCACGAAGAAGATCTGCTCCCTATGTAGATATGAAGGGCTCATTCTAATAACGAAAACACAATGATTCTTATTTTCAGGTGATAACACACTGATGAAAACATTAGACCAACATTACACATTGGTCGTTTAAACCTGCAGTAGAGGTTTTTTTCAAGTTTTTTCGGACTTCCTCTTCACCAGTCAATGAGTTCAAGCTGAACTCTCGCCTGATTTCCCAGTGTAGGTCCTAATGTTAGTGGGCTGCCAGCTGTAGACTGCAAATATACACAGGGAAGCACACACACTCCATCTTAACTTTACACACACACACACACACACACACACACACACTGCACTCTGTCCCTGAGGCGGAAGTGTGAAAACTCTTGAGTGTCATGAACCTCATCAAGAAGGCGCAGTTGGCGGGTTTCTGTGTTTGGGTCAAACAAAGCGAGGCTTTGTTTGACTGTGTAATGCAGCGAGATAATGGATAGTAATGTGATCAGCCATGTCTGTCTACCAATAGGACGACTGTGGACTCCAGCGGACTCAGCACACCTGGTTTTTCTCGGATAGTGTTGCTCTGGCTGAAGCAGCAGTTTCCTCTTTATTTATAGAAATATTAAGTGCATTACGGCAGTTGCTGATATTTTAATTATATGCATCGTTTTAAGGAAAACAAAAGTGTTGTTGAAATAATCATATGCAGGTCTATTATAGTCCTACTCAACAAGAAGACAGGTGTTGTGAAATGCAATAACCTTCTTGTCAATCATTTTTTTATTGCACCAGCCATGACGTGCCCATGAAGCTGTTTTATTATTAATTAATTAATTAATTAATTAATTAATTATTATTATTATTTTATTTTATTTTTTTAAATGTATTATTATTATTAAACATTGTGAACAAACAGACAGTCATCAGGTTGTGGATATTTTAACACAGTTCCAGTGTTCATTCATTCATTCTAAGCCTATCGCTCCTTTTTGTGGAGCATAGGCCGTTTACCACAGTCCGCCAGAGTCTTTTGTCCTGGGCTTTCCTCTCCAGTTGTTTCCATGTCAGCCTGCTCTGTTTGATGTTTGTGTCAAGGTCCCTTCGCCAGGTGTTCTTTGGCCGGCCTCTCCTTCTTTTGCCTTGTGGGTTCCATCTAAGGGCCTGCCTGGTGATGCTGGTACCGGGTTTCCGGAGTGTATGGCCAATCCATCCCCTTCCCGATCTCCTTCTCCTGATCTCTTCTTCAACAGGCTTTTGACCTGTTCTCTGCCAAAGATCATTGTTGCTGATGGTATCTGGCCAGTGGATGTTTAAGATCCGCCTCAGGCAGTTGTTTATGAATGTTTATACTTTTGTTATTATGGTCTTGGTTGTCCTCCACGTCTCTGAACCATAGAGGAGTATTGGTTTGATGTTGGAGTTGAAGAGTCTTAGCTTTGTCCGCCAGCTGATTTCTTTGGAGCTCCAGATGTTCTTAAGTTGTATGAATGAAGCCCTTGCCTTGCCGATTCTGGCTCTGACATCTGCATCCGTTCCGCCCTGCTTATCGATGACACTACCGAGGTATGTAAAGGCTTCTACTTCTTCAAGTGCTGTTCCCTCCAAGGTCACTGAGTCTTCACTGGTTGTGTTGACCTTGAGGACTTTACTTTTCCCTTTATGGATGTTGAGGCCTATTTGTGATGATGTCTGCCAGTATTCTTGTCTTTTCTTTAGCATCTGTTGTTGACTGTGAGACAGCAAAGCCAGGTCATCAGCAAAGTCTAAGTCGTCTAGCTGTGTTGTAAGTGTCCACTGGATCCCGTTTCTCCTCTGTGCTGTTGCGGTCTTCATTATCCAATCGATAACCATGAGGAAGAGGAAAGGGGACAGTTCCAGTGTGTAAAACGGTAAATGTCAATCAAATGAATATGAAAAGTAAAAGTAAATTAAATTAAATATTAGAAATAAGCTACGTAAAAATGATAAACAATCAAACATGTCAATATAGCTTAATAAGGGGCTACAGAAAATAATTCTTTAATATACAAGATTTTACGTTAACTTTTTTTGTTGTCAGTAGGGTTAATGTATCTTTGTACAAATTTAATTCAACTAAAAAAATATTAAAGTTTGTGAAGGTTTTAGAAAATCTTGCCTTATGTTTGTGAAATTTGACAAGAGGATTTGTCTTGTAACTCAAAGACTTATTATTATTATTATTACATTCAAATTTAGTGATAATGTCTTTAAGCGTAATTTTGATAGAACGTCCAGTCTTGTTATAAACAAACTTCTCTATATCCCTCCAAAACACAAATGAGATTTTGCCCATAAAGCCGTTTGATCAAAGTTTACACTTACATAGTTTGATCCCTGATATGTTTAATAATTATTATTTTGTTCTTATTTGTCTTCTGTATCCTTGAATATGAAGTTTCTTCTCAGTAAACCTTGAGATGAAATAAAGATTACAATTAATTTCATGGATGTAGAATTCTCTGTTTAGGTCGTCGTCATTAGTTGTTACCATGGCAACATAGCCTATACGCCTCAGTGGGTCTGTACCACAAATATAGACAATCAACATATGTTTACACTACGCTACATTCAGTTAGAAATACTGTACTGTACAATCACCATTCCACCCAACTTAATAAAAATACATCCAAACCAAACGTGAAAGAGAACAACTGCCAGTAAAACATGAAAAAATGAACACCCAAACTGCAAAGAACACCTAAAACAGCAGTATTTAGAAAGAATATCATAATTATACAATGGAAATATATTGCTTTACACATACTTTTTCAACTCTCCAATTATGCCTTATTATGGAAATACAATGTAAATGTTGCAAAGTAATAGAGTGATGTGCTTCAAGACAAACAGACGCTTCTTAGACTTGCAAAACCGAACACAGTACTGTCAAATAAACTAACAGATTACTCTTTATTGTTCAGTATCATCACTGCATGAGATGTAGACATTTATCCTAATTTAGTGTTTAACTATTAGAAGTCGTCTTCTTTATTACGTTTGCCGGTATTGCTACATCTTCCACATTGCTGCAGACCTTGTACAGTAGGTTAAGTGTTGTGGATGTATGTACTGTACTGTATGCGGCGACGGTGCTCAGTATCCATAGATAGAATAATGCCGGGGGATCAGAGCGACGAGGAGGAGCCTGAACAACCACAGTTACATAAAATAATTGGAAGGTTGTATAACTGTTCGATGTTTGATGTTACATGTTTTTGATGGTGCTCCTGCGGCAGAGCTCCACTCTCTCTGTCAATTAAAAACATTTAGTGATTGGAGGTCACATTTCGTCTTCCCACGTACACGTCTGTCACTGTGACTCGCATAAAACAGTGCTTATAATGGTTGTTAAATTTATTCAGGTAGGAGCTGAGGTGAAATGATGGATTTCTTTTGTTGAAATGGGGATACATTAAAAGAGGCAGGTGCATTAACAAGCGCAACAGGGTTTTAAAAAAAGTTTTGCCGTGCCAAACATTGACATTATTGAAACAGGCGGTTTTCACTGCAGACATTTTGACCCCTTTAGAGTGAAGGCTAAAAGACGTACTATAGAATACAGTCGACATATCTGACCAGAAACTTATTAAAGCAGCAGTGGGTAGAAATGGAGCAAATATGATTAAAAGTTATTAGTAAAGTTATTTCACGGTCACTATATCCTGACTGTAGTACATGAGACAGGTAATCTGAAAAAAAATCATGTGCCTCTGTGTCCTCCGATGCTCCATCAGACAACGCAAAGCCAATTTTAGACATGACGCAATTACATACAAAGTCAATGGAAAGACGGGGGTGGATGCAAATTTTCCCATGTGATGTGAATTGCAAAAATAAAAAGGAAAATATTTGAACTTCAGCTAAAAAATTGTGCGTATACCAGGGCTTTATGAAGCTGTTTCATAAATAGGCTATACAGAGACAGGGGGAAATGACAGAAAGAGCTGTAATCTCACACTCCACCACACACGGACAGTGCATCCTTTGCTACCTTGCTTACCACTAATGCACAGTATTGTGTATCGGCAAGAATCTGGCGATATGATAAGTATCATGATACAGAGGTTACGATTCAAAGTATTGCGATACTGTAAGTAAACGGATATATTGCAATTTTTTAATCTAAATTTAGGAAAACTGTCATAGTATAAAGAACACACCGCCATATGCATAAAATCTGAGTAAAAAAAGTTCTTTATCCTATCCCATTAATACAGTGGGATCTGCATTTATCACAATCCCTGTAACATCCAACATCATAGCACTACTTTGAGAGTGCACATACACTGAGAGGGCACATATCTTTGCAAATGTAATAGTATAGAATGAGTTCATCTTTGCATGTAAACTACTGATAAAAAATTCATACAGTGTTTGTGAGAATCGATGCAGTATCACAATACATAATATCGCGATACTCGATATTTTCGATATTTTCTTACCCCCATAGCTGGTACATTGGCTATTTCAAATAAACACAAATGGTCCAATTAATAATAAAATTAATGTGAATAATGTGAGGCAAAAAAAAAATGCTGCTTTCTGTCTGAACAACATTTCATGAGTGGCACTTTGTGTCGAATTCAGTGCCAAGGCAATCAGAATTATTCATTATGTTCAGTATTAGCAACAAATGTATTCCACCATTATGTACTATTATTTTGGAGCCCGTGTTTCTTCACCCTGGCTAAATTTTACCGCAAATGTCAAGAGGAGGGTTTTGAAAATGTACATTTCAGAAATAGGACAGTATTACATACAGCTGATAAAGTAAAGCGGACATCTGCAGCAAAGATACAGAACAGAACAGAAGTCACGTAAACCTGTCTGCCTTTTTCTCTCCACTTCACGTTGCATGGCTTAACCGGTCTGTTAAAGGTTAGAAGAAGAAGAAGAAAAAGAAGATCCAACTTTCCTAGAACATTATATTTACACATAGGTGACAGCTCCACTTAAGGACATGGAGAAGTGTGTTATTCTGAGAATCCATTTCCACTCAAGTGACAATAAGGGTATGAGGAGGAGGAGCTGTGAACTCATGTCTTGGTCTATCTAGTCCTGTGACCATTATCATATCATCAAATCTTTCCATTAGCAACACGTGCACCACTGATCAAACCTGTATTGTACATGTAGAGAATATGTGGCCAACAGTACAAAGGATGTAATAACAGCTGAACAATTTGTTGCACATAAGTACAAATAGCAGCTTCTGAGGATCTGAGAGGTTTGTGATCATGGGTCCTCTCACCATTTGCACTGTAGAAAGACTCTCACAACTAAATATATCCTATGTACGTTTTACTGTAGAAAACTGATATTCTTTCTTATTCTTTTTTCCCCTCCTCATTAGGACATGATCTGACACGAGTCTACTTGTTATCCAGGATTTGCGTCATTGTGTTTGTCAAGCTCTGCATGGATGCCTATAAACAGGAGGAGTTTCACATGGCTGACTTGTCAGTCACATACAGAAGGAAACTGGCCAGGTGTTTGAGTGTGCGTGGGAGTGTTCTTGTATCTTTAAAAGTTTGAGTTGTTCAGCTGCACTCTGTTTCCTGAATGAAAGTTAGCAGACAGATGACACATGTCTTGTTCAACGTGTCCTCATACAATGGTTCATATGATTTCTTACGAAAAAGTTGTTCCTCATTTTTTATGCGTTTTCCTACGAATGTCCAGCAACACATGTTGTTTCCACTCATTGCATGCATTCTGTCTTTTCAAAATAAACTTCCGTGTTCACAGGAAACAACTTGGTTAGGTTTAGGTAATAAAAAACGACTTTGTTAGGTTTAGATAAAGATCAACTTGGTCAGGTTTAGGCAACAAAACTACTTGGTTAGGTTTAAAAAAAAGATCAACTTGGTTGGGTTTAGAAAAAGATTGACTTCGTTAGGTTTAGGTAACAAAACTACTTAGTTAGGTTTAGAGAAAGATCGTGGTTTGGTTTAGAATAACTCCGGAAGTGGCGTTACTTATGTACGCAAGTTACGTGACAAATAAATCAAAGTTGACTTGAGACACAAACGTCAGTCTCCTGGGCGAAAGTCCAGTGTTTTTTTAAACACCCACCCACCCTGACCTCGTCCTGATGCGATGTTTGTTGCTTTTCTGAATTGATTTTGTGGGATATATATGAATTACAGTGCATTACTTTTTGCAGGTATAACTACAAACGCTGTATGAGAACAGCCTGCGCAGTTTGTTTCTTTGTCCCTCCTCTTCTGCTACATTCTCCTATCCCCAGGCCCCTGTATTGCCGTTTTCCTTCCATCCAGCAGATGTCCTCTGACTTTCCCTCCTTTCCTTTTCATCACCTGACGGCCACACCCATCTACACACCTACACGTTCAGCCCCAACAAAACGTAGCAACACTTTTAAGGTACACTGGCTCTTCTCAATTATCGTTTATCATCTCCTCGCTCCTCGCTCCTCCGGCTTGTGACCCAGAAGTCAATCTCAGCGCTCCATCGTGAAGGATTTCCCAATCCATAAAATGCATCTTGAGGAGCGAGACACAAGTGTATCCTTTTGCAGAAGTCTTTTTGGCAGCCGTGACGTATAAGAGGCGTGACAATGGACAGATGATACAGCTGTGCCCATGGCGTCTCTGAGGCAAGGATGTCTCATTTTGTTAAATCTCTGTTGCCTCGCCTCCTCTCACCTTGTGTCTGTTCTATATGAGCTAATTATTTTATTATGAGTATTAGGCCTTTCTAATATGGTGGGGTTTATATACACGTCGCTGCTGACACACCCACTGAACGAGAGAAAACGTATACCTCAAAGCCCGTTGCACAACGTTACACATGTTGTCCAGGCCGGTGTTACACCGAAATCTGTGACCATCCAAATCTGTGACTGCAGAGAAGCCAGCGACATATGAGGTCACTGTTTCTGATGGCTGTCGTCAGGAAATGTGACCCCACTGTTACCTGTGTGTCATAAATACGTGACAAAAACCCCACAAAAATAATTAATTTCTTAAAATGATTTCAATATTTTTTACTTTAAAGATATATTCACAAATCTCTAAAAGAAAAGCGAAAGAGGAGCCCGGTGGGGTCACATTTTGTAAGAAACGGTGACCTCATGTTGCTGGCTCCTCTGCGGTCACAGATTTCGGCGTGACACCGGAAACCGTAGCGAAACGGCTGCACACTGTTTTCAGATTGAACGTATCCCTGCTTCCACCTCACTCATCTGCTCTGCCTGGCCTTCCCCGCCCTCCTCCTCCTCACCTGCATCACCCACCTGCTTCCCATTCCCTCTTGTTAGATCTTTGTTCTGTGCCAGTTTGTCATGTTTCAGCGCGGTTACCTGTCTGCCTGTTTCCTTGCCTGCCGGACCCTTATTGAACTGCACCAGTCTGCCTGTTTTCCTTCCTCTCCTAACCATGACATGTCTACTCTTAAGATCAAGGTAATGAAATAAGAATCAAATAAAAGACATTATCTTGTCATTAGTTGACAGAATTGCTATTAATAATACTTCCCTAGTTCCACAAAGTGCTCCGTATGAAACCCCAAACCCTTTATGTTTTCCAGAAACTCAGTGCAGCCTGACCACTGAACTATGAAACACACGACAAAGCAAATGCAACAGCTAAATAATACCCAGACATATACGTGTTTGACTTCCCTGTTGGGCGAGGTTAGGGATTGCTCCTCGAACCGGAGTGCCTTTCGAAGCCAAGCATATCTAATTGCTGGTCTTTCACCTCAATTTCCTGCACCGACAGAAGAAAATCAACAAATTAGAGAAAAGCCAATATATTGTCTTTACGTAAGGCAGCTTCATTTCACCATGGCAACAGTGTTTTAATCTAGACGGGAGAACATCAGCTCAATCCTGTTGTCTCTGCAGACCCAAAGGTTGAGGTGCAGCGAAGCCTGGAAACAGCTTGAGGATGTTATGGAGAGATAATATATTTAGATAATAGATGCATTGTTATGCTTCAGTTTGTGGATGAAAGTGTTTTGCAAACACACACACCTACACATGGCTCTTGTAATTAACATTATTTCTGACACACCAGGAGATGAACAAATTTCTCCACTTGAAAAAAAGACAAACTGTAATTTGCATATAAACTTCACTGATTAGATATATATATATTTTTTTATTATTTTACATAACAGTGGGTGAATGTTAACTGTTGCAATTAAGATATAGCCACAATTTTCTATACAAAAATTATGCTCACAACAACATATGACTATTGTTGCTGTTATGAAAGGCAAAGTACATACACATATATACACATATTTGGTTTCTCAACAAGAACGTGAATAAGCATATTTCCCAAAATGTCAAAGTATTCCTTTATGTGTTAATAATGGTACTCTTATATTAATTCATAAACTGTATGTGCATTTCCACATGTAGACATATATAGTATGTATTGTATGAGTCCCCTATTTACATACTAGGCCTGAATGATTTCAGGTTATGGATTTTGTGAGATTACTGGCTCAAGCACTATTGATCTGACATAAATCCAATCTTGTTGTCGCTCTACTGGAGCACATAATTCAGTCTCTCCTCTGTGTTCTGTCCTTAGTAACTAATCTGCAGTGTGTATCTGCTCTCCACAGGGTCTCCTGAGGTCAGCTTATCTTTACTCGTGCTCCGGCAGCTTGCCTTACCAAATCAAAGCCCCACATGGTGATGGATGTCTTTTGTCTTTCTGACTCTGAGGAGCAGCAGCAGCAGCAGGTTAGAGAAGAGCATTCACCTCTACTGCACTGATGCATTCGGCTTTTACTTTCTTCAGTTTGAGCCTCGAAGTTAATCTGAAGTTTCTCTTAATGGCTTTGCTCGTGTTTGTGTAAGCGTCTCTACTGCAATGAATAGCACACGTGACAGGAAGTAATTGCGCAACACAATACCTGGGCATGTCCTCGCCTGCTCTCTCGGCTCACTTACTGTGGCAATCTTATCTCTGAGGTCTCTTTCTTCCTGCTGAATAATGTTTTGACACTTATGCAATGAGTGAATTTATGGTAGGCTGATATCAGTTTTACAAAAGAAGAAATTTATACCAATACATGCACAGAAAACACAGTTTGCTTTTCACCATCCACCTGAACAAAAACCCGGGTGTAGTTTGAAACGTGCATCACTGAGCAGAGATATTATCAACAAACACTGAGGCTGAAATACAGAAGCACATTCAACGGGCTGTGAAACCTGTGTTCCCTTTTACTAGACCTTTGTTAAAAACCCAAACTACAACAAACACCAAACTTAAACAGAACCAAATTCTGTGGTGCAGAGCACATAATTTACATCGATCAGCCGTAACATTAAGACCACTGACAGGGGAAGTGAATAACATTGATTATCTTGTTACAATGGCAGCTGGCAGTGGATGGGATATATTAGGCAGTAAGTGAACATTTTGAACTTTGACCTTTGTGTTGGAAGCAGAAAAAAAATGGGCAAGCGTAAGGATGTGAGCGATTTTAACAAGGGCCAAATTGTGATGGCTAGACGACTGGGTCAGAGCATTTGCAAAACTGCAGCTCTATACGTCTAAACTCACATAACCAAACAACCTTTTCCACAGACAGTCACACCACAGATGAGCAAACACATTTGGTTGGAGCAGCAGGCGTTCACCCATTTACAACCGAAGAAATTTAGCTTTGAGGAACACCCTGTACAAATCCTACAAAGAGTGGATGTACAATTTGAATAAGATGTAAAGGAAGAAAAGTTCACTTTACATGGTATATTATCACAAAGTTGACCTAGATGAAATTCATTACATTTCACACTTTTATGTCGCATATCTACAAAGCAGTTTTTAAAAAAAGATAAAATCCTCAGTACACAATATGTTTCAGATTAGTGTCTACACATCTTAAAATCATCACAATGAAAGGCATAGTTACCAGAATAAAGCAGTTGTAAAAAAAAAAGAAGGAATTTCATAGCATATTTGGCCTTATGTGTCCCTAATCTATTCTTTGTAATTTTATTTTATTTTATTTTTATTGCCCTTCAGGTAACTGCGTCATTCACATGTATCATGTCTGCTTTACGGATCTTTTTAGACACATCGTGGACACATTTCCTCTCCTTTAGTGTTCGTCATCAGCATTTACAATATACAAGAGGTGTGTAAAAGCAGAAAATCAGCAGTCATTATTCTTACATGGAAAGACTGCCCCCTTCTGGCCATTAGGATGAAGTGAAGGTTTTAAAAAAGTAATTTCCTTACAACTACCAGTAAAACAAGACTGAGCAGGATATTTGCAAAAATGTGCACAACAGCAGTTTTCTCAAGAACTGTACATTGTTTACTCAGGCAGTCCTCCTCTCCAGTTAAAGCAACACATTCTCATCCCAACTCGTCACATACTGACGCTTTGTCAGACCCCTCGGCATCACTTTTCGGTTGCACTTAACACGTGCTTAATGTTGGGAATTAAATATAAACACTTGATTAGGTTTAGACAACAAAATCACTATAGCTAGGTTTAGGAAAAACAACATGGTTGGGCTCAAAATTACGACATTTTTACAGTGCAAATGTGACTTAAAGCTTCAGTAGGTAGAAATGGAGCAAATATGATTAAAAAAGTTATTTTTATAAAACTGTCACTATATCCCTGACAGTAATGCATGAGACAGGTCATCTGAAAAAATAATCATGATCATAAATAATCATGTTCCTCTGTGTCCTCCGGTGCTCCTAATGGCATCTGCAAGATTTCACAGGCCAGAGGAAAACAACCAATTAGAGCTGAGCTGGAGCCTTGGCGTCTCTGAGCAGCTGTCAATCACTCGCAAACTCCAATCAAACGGTCAAACTAGGCAGCGCTGATCAAATATGAATCAATATTCTGTCACTGTAATGCCTATTTCTCACCTCAAATGTTTTCAGAAACGTCTTGTAGTGTACTGTTTAGCTGTAAAATGAGAAAGTTTGTGACCCGGCAGCCATGTTGAGATCAGTTGAGGAAATACCAAGCACCGCCCACCAGCCGAAGCACAGCCAATAGGAACGCTCAATAGGAACACTCTCACTGAAATGACCTGTGATTGGCCAAAGTCTGCCGTCACAAGCTAGATTTTTTAAAGCCTGAAAACAGAGCCATGAGGAGGTGCAGAAGTCAAGATATCTCTCAGAACACCTGAATTACAATATGCTGAAAGGTTATTATGACATTTTTGCCCAATGATGCCAAAAATGTTCTGCCTACTGCAGGTTTTAACGTTGTGAACGCGGGACACGAACGAACAGCTGATTGTAACGTGAAATTGCAACTTAACGAACGAGACATGAACAGCGGTCTCCTAGAGTAAAGCCTTGTGTTGTTGGACCCATCCACCTCCCCTCCCACCTTGTGTGTCTCTTTTGCTCTTTAAACTACGTCACCACAGCACTTTCCCTGAACATTTACTGGGTTTACATTGTAGTTAATTGAAAGCCTGGTGCGTCGGTATAGAACGCCGACGGCTATGAGAAAGCGTTGGTATTTGACGCCCTGGGGATGAGAATGGTTTTGGAGCAAAAAAAACAACCAACTCTTGTCTTTCCAAAGAAGAAAGTTGCCCGTAGGCTCTCAAATGCAAGAAATTAGATGTTGAAATCATCTCCTATTCATTTCTCCTTTTTTATCAACTTTTCTTTCAACACCTGAATTCTACCTTTTTGTTTCCTTTATATCATAAGTTTCACCATCATGATTTCCACCATGATACAGATCCACTGCAGTTTGACCATGCTTCCTGATGAGTCGTTCGCAGTGAGCTTTTGCCCAATGATAGGCAGTGGCAGGCCTATACCGGTGAGCTCCTTCCCGGCAGAAGGTATCCACAATGAGCATGTGTACGGCGTGCTCAGGTTTCCTCTCTGTACATCTATTGTACTCGAGACATTGTACCGTCCATGATGGTCTTCCTCCTCCTGTGTGCTGGCAGTGTCGGTTAAGTTAACACTTCCCCGGAACCAGCGGACGGTGGCTCTGGGGTAAACTCCACTGAACCAGCACTCAGCACGAGACTCATTGATGAAGGAGTCAGAGCTTTCAAAGCAGTCTGTAAAGATCAATGAGTTTTAGACAGATAATAGAAGACAGCAAGAATTATTATTTTTTTTTTTTTAAATAAATGAATTATAACTCACCTTGTACTGTAACAACAGTTTTGTTAAACTTTGCTCCTTGGGGGGAGCGTAGTTTGCAGAGGTACTCTCCCTGGTCGACGGGCATCACGTTGGGGAGAGTCAGAGTGAGTCTGTGGTGGGGAGGCTGGGCCGTGATTTCACACAGAACCTTAGAGTCAGGTTGGCCCTCTCTATGTTGACACACATTTTTATTACTAGCCACCCAGAATAATGAATTATTGTCCAACTGGCCTGATGAGCTGGCATCACAAGTCAGCGTCACGTTGTCTCCACACCGTGCAGCCACCTGGGGATCGGTCTGGAGCTTCACACCTTGACTGACTGAATTATCAGAGAGAGGGATGACGGAGTTAAAGAACATAACACAATCTGAAGAATGATTCCTGCAAATCTCTTTTAGTCACTATTATCATTTGTCATTCCAATGTTAATTCTAACTGTTTTTTACAAGTAACTATATGGGGATCAGTAGAGAATCTAGGTTCAATTATTATAATTATTTTATTAAAGTAGGGGAGACCAGGTGCAATTGTAACAAGGGGCAACTGTAATATCTCAAATTGCACCAATCAGAAACAAGACAGAATGTGCACCATGCATAATAATGAAACTCATTATGCACATGGTCTGTGTTGATCCCTGTCTGCCCGTCAATGGACAAACATATACTTGACAAAGTTTTCTGCCAAGACTTTTTCTTGAGGTAGGAAAGAAGTCAAATGTTCAATTCAATATTAATTTGTTTTAACTATATTTATATTCTTGGTAGTTTATTTTGGGTCTATTTGTATGATGGTATTAACATGTCATCCCGGCACGTTGGGGTAAATGTAACATTTGACCTCTTCCTAACAGCGACCAACCAAACTCTGGCAAGATAGAGCGAGAAAAAGTCCAGATATACAGTATTACAAGCAATGCCACTCTCTGTTACACAGAGAGAGTGATATGATTAATTGTCGGTTATTGTCAGTGTCAATTTTGACCGATTAAAATAGGTTTGGAGGCGCACGAAAACTTGGCATAAATAGAGCCTGGGCGAGCAGTTTTCCAACAAGTGACACATCACTTAGCCTGTTCGCTGACGCACGGAGCAGGTTAGGACATCTTCATTGGGAAAAACTGAAAAAATGCGATGTCAGGAAGAGGTGTTTTAGTGTTTCAATCAATATTGTGACTCTAACATATAACACTGATGACTGTAAGCAAGTAGAACACAAATACACGTTACCTACGTAAAAAATGTTTCCAAATAGCTCAAGAGGTTTTTGAGTAATGACATCAAAACCAAGAATTAGTCTCCCCTAGTCTGTAGATATTCAGTATCGTTGATTTAGATTTGGGGCAGCTGTTAGACTACGGTCGGGTAAAATAGATTGAGGATCAGGATATCTTAAAGGAAGAAGACATTTTGGGAAACTCACTTAATCACCTTATGGCCAAAAGCTAGATAAGAAGATTGATACCACTCTCATGTATGTGTGCTAAATATGAAGCTAGAGCCAGCAGCCAATCAGCTGGCTGGAAAAGACTGGAAATTTCCAGAAACACAGTTTACCAGAAACACAAGAGAAACTGACTGAAAAATCAATGTTAGACTGTTATAACTGGATGTCTCCTGTTTGCATTTTTCTCTTACAACTTGCTACAACTTGTCTTTTTCCTTAAATCCTAAAAAACATTGCACAATGATGAGCACATATTCTGACTGTAAAACGCCCTGCATAAACTGTAAAGCTTTCAATCAGTTTACAGAAACCTGTTCAGATAATCGTGTGTTTTCATGCACAAAACAAAGCCTCACCAGCAACGCTGACAGCTGTAGCGAACCAGATGATGGAAACCCAGCCAGAAACATGCTGTGTCACCACATCAGAGGAGAAACTCATCACTCCCATCTGTATTGAAATCAATATTTAGCACATTAGATCAAGCAGATAAAAGACAAACACAGACAGCTAACTGCTCGAAACAAGTTTGTGTATACTCACCATGCGTACACATACAGCTGAGAATTGTCTTTCATCCAGTGTAAACTGATATGCTGCTAAAGTTTAGGTCCACTTTATTTCATGTGTTGGAGCTCCTGTGGAAGAACGTTCACTGACTCAACCTCAGTATTTGAAGGGAAACATCAAGTCACGGGGTGTTGGGGGTTTTTACTTGGGCAGGAGTAGGCATGCCCTGGAATGAAGAGTACTGCAGAGTAAGAGTGAAACTGTAGTTCACTGTCTGCGTCACTAGATCCCTCATTACTTATTTTGATATTCACAGGACACCATCTTGGTTCTACTTTCCATTTGGCTGAGCATTTTATTTTATTATGTATAGCCCTAAAAGCTTGTAGAACATTTATTTGCACAAATATATATGTATTATTATTAGGGCAGTCAATCGATTCAAATATTTAATCGTGATTAATCATATGATTGTCTATAATTAATCACGATTAATTGCAAATTAATCACACAGTTTTTATCTGTTCAAAATGTGCCTTAAAGGGAGATTTGTCAAGTATTTAATACTCTTATCAACATGGAAGTGGGCAAATATGCTTGCTTTATGCAAATGAATGTATATTTATTGGAAATATATTAACAACACAAAACAATGACAAATATTGTCCAGAAACCCTCACAGGTACTGCATTTAGCATAAAACATCAATCGTCAAATCACAACATGGCAAACTGCAGCCCAACAGGCAGCAACAGCTGTCAGTGTGTCAGTGTGCTGACTTGACTATGACTTGCCCCAAACTGCATGTGATTATCATAAAGTGGGCATGTCTGTAAAGGGGAGACTCGTGGGTACCCATAGAACCCATTTTCATTCACATATCTTGAGGTCAGAGGTCAAGGGACCCCTTTGAAAATGTCCATGACAGTTTTTCCTCAGCAAAATTTAGCTTTGGAGCGTTATTTATGCTCCTTCATGGTTGGTACCAAATAATTCCTTAGGTTTTCTAGTTTCATATGATACCAGTATCTTCACTCTAGCTTTAAAAACTGAGCCCGCTACAACCTCCGGAAGATCAATTGCGTTAATGAGTTAAAGAAATTAGTGCCATTAAAACAATTTAGCTTTGTTTAATTCTTAGTTAGTAACTTAGATTTAACACGTTTTATTCCCTTTTACTCTTCACACATATTTATTCACCATGTAAACAAGTCTGCGTTCTTTTATATACAAAGCCCAGAGGCTATACTGTATGTGAATATATTTCAAAGGTTTTCCAGTGTCAGTGTTGCCGTTTTCCATCATAAATTGACCTTTGCCCCTGACAATGTGCCGTGTTGCACCATGATATAGTAGGAGTTTAATTTGGCAGTTTCCACTGGTGAAAATAAGAACATGAAGGGTGATTTTTAAGGCTCTTTGAGCCATGGTCGATGATTCATATTTGTCAACAAACACCAGAAAAAAATGTATTACATTTTTGTAGATTTCTCCCTGAAGCTGTTTTTACAACTCTCCTACTTATTGACTTGACTTTGAATGTGCAGATGCTTAATTTGGGACTTTTGGACTACTATATTAGACATGCTTTTTAATCAATTAGAGCCTCTCTGACTCACACTAGAACACACGTCAAAGAAAGAGATATACTCTGGGCATCTGTTACAGACTACATGCAAAACTGAAGCAACATTTAGCGTGGCCAGCTGTATAAGACAAGTACTGTTAAAGGGACTATTTGTAAGATTCAGAAATGCTGCTTAACAGCGACACCTGTGGCCTTGAAATCAACGAAAGTCAGCGTCAAGCTCGCGCTTGCTCGCTCTACATAGACATGAACGAGCATCGCTCAAAACAGTGAGGCGACAGACGTCAGCTAAAACCACAATATCACTCTATATTTTAGCTGCTTGGCAGTAATGTTAGCTGACCAGACGAAGGTCTCTCCATGAATCAATGCTGATCCTAGTGTTGGCTTTTCCTGCTCAGCGCAGGCTTCAGCAGCGGGGCTCCTCAACGAGTTACGTTGTTGCCTCCCGACCGCAGCCGGCAGCCGAAGACACCGGCACCCGGTCGGTAACGAGATGATAACGTAACTCGTTGAGGAGCCCCGTCACTTCACCAGACACGGAAAACCTCTGTTGGTCTGGAGGAGCTGCAGCATTTATTTCTGCACAAACGTCCACTCTACATTCACTAGATATTCTCAGAGCTAAACTAACTCTTCTGCAGTGTGTAGTGAGCGTGCGTTCACGTCTAGAGGTGGAGCGAGACAGCGAGGACACGCGCGAGCGCGCATATGCGAACGCGCATGTGTGCCGACCCGCTACATTTATACACTTAAAAAGTTACAAACAGTCCCTTTAATTTAAGCATGAGATACATCTCTCTTAGTCACATTGTAAGCAGCCTTTTGCACACCTGTTTATTTGTGTATGGTGGTTTGTGTAACGCTTGTTCTCACACTGACTCACTCAAACCACTTATCTCTGGGAGGAAATGCCAAAAACGTGTGACTCACCTTGGGACTGGAAAAAGTGCTGGAAAAACCCCAGTTTGACTTTTGGTGACCTTTGAGTTTGTTATAGATAAATACTTTACAACATCAAAAGTTCACCATTATCTAGGAATCTGCTATTGTTTGTTTTGCTGGGGACTGACTTTTTCTTCAGTAGCTGCATTTTGTTGAACTGTCGCAGCTTGGCCTGGCATGTGGCTGTAATGCCAAAAGCGCAAACAGTTTAGGCTGCAATTAAATACATAAAGGACAAAAATAACGGGCTGATGTCCAAAATCCTGCTGTTACACTAGCTACCCGTTTTTGTGTGTCCTGCTGACAGCAAATCAGTATTTGTGCCGTAAATATTTGATGTGTCTCTCTATACATCACAGCAACGCTTGCACTCAAGATGTATTGGATTTCACATTACATTCACCCTCTTATAAATACATTTCTAAACAACAGAGAGCTCCCACACACATTTTCCAGTGTTACAAGAAATGGTGAAAAAGAGCTGTACTGTGTGTGGACTTGTTATAAAGATAAAAGCAAGCAATCTGCTTGTATCAGCTTGAAACCGGTGGCAAAAACAATAGAAAAGATATCTGTCCAGACATCTCCAAATACCTCAGTGATGTTGTAAAAACAAGGCAAGCATGAAATGACAAGTTACTCTTCCTCACTATGACATTTTCAACTTCTATTAGTGAGGAACCTTTTTTAAATCTAGTTTATATTAATAGAACTAATGCCCCGTTTACACCTGGTATTAAAATGTGATCTTTACCTGACATTATCTGGATGATCACAAGCTGGATAATAACATGTGATCCATGGGTCTTTGGATTCACACCTGGTATTAAAATGCATTTTCATAATCTCAATTATGCCCACATTGCAATTTAAGACCAGGTCTAATTGGGGTCTATATGCATAAGGATAAATATCAAACAGCATTGCATAAATCACATTAATATTAGAAAAAAAATTTAACCATAGATCAATAACATAACCCCAATTTCCAACATGTCTACATGTGGATGATTAATACAGTTTCACATACAGTAAATGCATTTGGCAATTCAATTGAAATTAATTTAAACTGATTTAGTTGTTCAGATGTTGCCTTTATTCTGCAGATCCCCTGTTAATGTAAATGACTACATCGATTCTGATATTGTGTGGTATGATTGCAATATCTTTTTGGCAGCTGATTACCTGAAAATACAGTATATTTCCATACACAAGTATTCAGACGTTTGCAGTTAGAGGTAAGCACATATTCTGTCACATATCTTTATTAATACCCTGAGGGGAAAACATTTTTGGTAGGAGGAAAATTTGGCAAGAATAGGCAGATGAAATGTCAACAGGTTGGCTGCAGGTGGTAACATGATATAATCTTGAACCACACTGGCAAACAACAGCGAATAAGTTTTGTCTTTACATGCAGCAGGAATTGGAGATGAGGAGCAGCAGGTGAGCACCGTGACACAGAGGACGCCTGGTGGACAGGTGAGGGATGACCGAAAAAGAACAGCTGGAGTCACAATAAAGACAGACAGAGATGAAAACAGGTAATGTGAAACACTTTTTTATTCTCAAGAAACTAAAACATATTTACCAGACTATATTTTTCAGAAATGTGTGAGTGTTGAAAGGTCAGGTTTGTTAGTGTTCAGTCAATCTGTTCCTCTCGGTGAAAGACAAGCAAAAGGAGGAGAACACAAATAGTCTGTAGTGGAGGGAGACGAGCGAGAAGACTGATCAGCTCTGAACCTCCTGGAAAAGTTTTCCTTGATGTGTCAGGATCCTGTCAGCACAAAAGAACTGATGAGCACTATTTCAGTCTGCAAAATGATCGCATTTCCTGTACAGCACAGCAGGAAGGCTGAACAAACACAGCTGCAGTCTTACAAACCTTCTATTTTTCAAAGCGCTTTTCATTTATTTGACTTCTTTTAAAAAAGCCCAGAGCTTCTGTATAGTTTTTTTACTTCACAAGATGCCTTTAAACTTGATTATGATATTGTATAAGACACCGTTTGCAGCACATTTCCTCATCTTATCTGTGAGTTTGAAGAGTTCAGGTGAGTGCAGTGACTTTGAAGGTTTATCTTCCTCACTCTTAACACTTTGGGACAGATGCTGCACACCCTAAGGCCTAATCTGATTGGATACGGCTCCAGCTTCTCTCATTACTTGCCACTTTGCTTCTGGTGACAATAACCTGCAAACAGAGATGTACTGCAGGGATGTACTGCGATGGCTGCCAATGCTGGAAAAGCATATATCCTCGATTAAGAATGTATTTACTTCTCCTCTAAATACTTTAAAGCGCTCCTTTTGATTAAAATCCTCAATTGCAATGTAGCTTACTAGTACAGCTACCAGATAAATATAGTACAAAGTGCAGTATTTCTGTCTGAATGTAAAGAGAGAAACTACAGGCTGTGAGTGTGACACCTGGCCAACAGTCAGACAAATCTCCCCTGAAACTCCAACTCGACTGGGATTTTCCAAAAGTCCCCAAAAAGAAATGTATCCAGATTTTCTGGGAAGTTTGCCTTTCACTCAACTGTCACACAACCATCTGTTTATATGCACAAAAAGTGAGCTCATACCTGTAGCCTATATCTATACGTCCCACTTTTTGACAGATGCACATCTTTTCATGCAGTGTGGTGTGAAGATGACAAAGAAAATCTCTGAAAGCTACTTGTGAGGTGCAGCGGAGCGGGTATAGTCCCTCACACAGGATACACAGACATCTATATAAGCTACACATAGATTATATTATAATCGATCTAAGTATAGCAGTATATATTTTATTGAATGGTTATGTAAGTGTGAAGGCCTCTGCAGAGGGAGAAGATATGGAGGAAGACTCCATTTAGACTTTAATGCATCTGAATCTTGATGGAGCTGTATAAATGAACATTTCAATACCAATATTAGAGCATCACAAGTGCTGTGCCATCACTCCCAGTTACATTAATGGCTGTTTCGGACATTTATGGAAGTGTAAAGCAGGTGATCTATCTATGAGCTGTCGGATATCTGCTAAGAGCTCCTATGTGAGAAATAACTCGTTATGTATAGCTGGTGAATGCATCAGGCTGGAGAGAGGGAAATTATATATTTAAATATGCTACTCCCTCACTGTAAGCGGACCAGGCTACCACTCAACAAAGTCACAGAGTTTGCAGCCCTGGTTTCACAATGGTGGAGCAAACTCCCTACCAGGGCCGGCTCTAGCCCTTTTAGTGCCCTTGGCGAAATTTGGATTCCGACCCCTAAAAAGCACAACACACATCAGACATCACAATGGCTTTAAGATTAATTAAGATTTTTATTTTCATAAATAGCTGTATGTTTTATAATATAAATAAACAATTGGTCCCTGATATTGTTGACTTAAAAGTGTTCAGTCAGTTTCACTACAATTTACGCTTTTATTAACAAATAAGTGTGGCCGGGCAGATTAAAAAGTGTGAGGGAGTTACAGGGGTGACTTTTTTTATTTGTCCACCGGCATTTAAAAAAAAATAGTATATATTATTATTATTTTGGTAACACTTCATTTTACAGGTCTGCAAATTTCACGGTAATTAGGTGATAATAAGCAAGTAACCTCTTTGGAATTACTGCCAAATTACCCCAATATTTACCTCAAAATTTATCGAAAATGGCCAATAAAATACAATAAATTCAAAATAATTTAAAATAAAAATGCACTCCCATGATTCCTGCACTTCTGTTGTAAAGGCATGGTTGAATGCACTTATCGTAAGTCACTTTGGATAAAAGGGTCAGCTAAATAAATGTAATGTAGGCTAAATAAAATCCTTTTCAAGTGTCCATGATGGTTGGAGTCAGTCAGTGTCAAAAGTCAGTGTGGCTCAGTGTGGGACTGACAGTCAGTAGCAGGTTTAAAATAATGGCACAAGCTGGTTTCTCTACCTGAAACATGTTGAATGATGTGTTTCGACAGCTGCTTAGAGGAGTGAAAGACTACTGTAAGTCCAAGCACTGTGTGCCCATATAAGCAGTCAGTTCGTTCACTTCTAGTCAGTTTAGCTTTCATTGTGTAATGTGTGGATGTATACTCATTTGCTCATCATTCAAAAATTCATCTCTGCTTAATGTAGACATTTTTGAAATGTAACATTGAACCACCTTGCTGCAGGGTTATGTTTCTAGAAATTAAACTAATACCAACCATCTGATTTTTTTGAGTGCATTTACTAAAATAAGATTAATTTCGCTCATGTTGCTGAGGGTACTAAATAAACAGGTAACCATACTGTAACATTTTATATGAACTAGCAGGTAAAGGTTAGAGTAGCCTACAAATACAATCTTTACCAAACCAATCTAATTAGCTAAAGAGTCACAGTTCAGTTGCTTTAAAAAATATCAACAACAAACATTATAACCTACAGTTTTATATAATCAACACTATCCAGTTCAATAAAATGAACACAGAACAACAGAATATCAACTCTGGCATAATATTGTTAGTAATGTTATGCCAAGGCATAACTGTTTTACTGTTTTCATTGTGGAGGTCCCCTATCCAGCCAAACAATATTGATATTTCCACCTGCTCTCTCTTTTAGTGCCATTTTCAGGTTTTTACACATATCCAGTTTTTTTCTGAAGCAAACTGAAAGTTTTTTTTTTCATTGACTCTGTCAGTCGAGTCCAGAGAAGGGCACTGGAGACAGGAAGATGTTTACTTCTTATTAAAATACTTCATATTTGTCCATCAGCTGCTTTGAGTGAAACTCAGTAAAGAAATAAATGTGGTGAACTGTCCTGCTTAGGATTCAGTCCATGATTTTCAACCCACATTCCTGGCGGACAAACAATAGTGAAAGATGCACTAAAGATACAGTATGACTGGGTTTATTACCTCCGCCAAAGAGGTTATTTTTTAGGGTTTGTTATCAGCAGGATTACAGAAAAACTACTGGCCCGATTTTTATGAAACTCGCCTCGGGTGTAGCATGGGCCAAGGAAGAAACCATTAAGTATTGGAGCAATTTGGCTTTGGTGTAGGTCTGTGCTCTCAGAGTGCCCTTCTAGTTTCTACTGTGATCAAAGCTACGATACTGCTCAGTGCACTTGATTTTCCTCCCTTTTTGTAACACATAAGCCTGGATTTTCCACTTGCATTTCCCAGATGTATATTTCCATGTTAAATGCAAATACGGTGTATAGTATAAAGGGAATGCTTTTAAAAGTTCTTTGTCCTTGGGCGTCTGCTTCTGTGAATCCTCAGTAAAGCAGAGGGAGTCCAAACCAAACAGTGGGAGGGAGAGAGAAACTGCAATGGAAGGAGATACTCGAGAGAGAAGTAGACAGACTGAGACAAAGATAGAGAGACTCAGACAGAGAGTGTCAGTAAGATAACAAATATTGTGGATAATGCAGTGGTGAAGAGGTCAACATGAAGCAGGAGAAGTAGAAGAGTAAGAATAAGAACATAATAGACAAGCAGGATTACTCAGGACTGCAGGAATTCAAGAAAGGCAGAGGAAAGGAAATGAAAAAGAAGACATTAAAGAGAAAAGATAAAGTAAGAGACATATCCAGACAGGATGCTGCTGGTGGTAGTGTCCTTGGTTCAACGCTCCCCAGGTGGCATTATGATTAATCTTTTCATCGAAAGGGTGTGAGAGCTTATCTCAGATTCAATGAACACTGGCTTATCTCTGAGTGTTTTGCTCATTTGTGAAGCCAAAGCTAAATATTAATATAAGGGGAAAAAATGAGGAAAAGGATTGTCTGTCAGTTTGTATAGCACACACACACACATACTCTTACTGACGTTTTTCTGTCACCCAGTCCAGTAATGAAACACTGCAGCCAGTCATTGTTTTGTGTCATTTTGCAGGAGGTGAATGTGATCTGACCAGTGGTGCATTTTAAATCTCAGCCCGGGCCTGTGATGTCAGAGGAGCCAGTCTCTCTCTGGGCTGCGGGCCAAGAGGCAATAGCGGCAACAGGCAGAGCCCAACATACTAAGAGTGAAAACAGTTTCCACAGCAACAGTGGATGCTGCCGCTTGCTGTCCATTAGGCCAACACTGGATGTGGCCTTGGACGACTTGTTGATGGTCACTCTTTCCTTGATGACTTTAAGATGGTACACAGGGTAGACTGAGGTCAAGTCACAATTTGTTTTTGTTATTTTTCATCCGTATTTCTGTCGCGATACCGATAGCGATACCTGGGCCGATACCGAGTACCAATCCGATACCAGTGTTTAATTAATAAGCTGTGTGCCTCGCTGTGTGGAAGTGACTGGGATCATTCTGTTATATGTAAGGCAAAATCGGGCTTGACTTAAACATTGATTTCCTTTCCTTTGTAAAACAAAATGTAACAAATAAATACATAGATATACATTTAGTGAATTGTTATTTATTATTCGAATAATAATAATATTGTACACCAACAACATCGCAAAAAAATCTTCAAAATTACAATTCAAGTGTAAACCTTTTTAATGCAGCAACCAATTGGTCAAAACTGAAACAGGAATTCAAATTCCAGTCAATAATGTACAGTATATAATATATAAACTAGGGATGCACCGATACCGAATCGGATATCGGGTCGATACTGACTCAAATAGCTGGATCGGGTATCGTGACAATGGGGCCGATCTATTACATTTATTCTATGTTTATACATTATATACTGGAATTTGAATTCCTGTTTCAGTTTTGACAAATTGGTTGCTGCATTAAAAAGGTTTACACTTTAAATATAATTCCTGTTAATTATTAAGATTTATTTTTTTTGCCATGTTGTTAGTGAACGATTTATTATTTTAATAATAAATAACAATTCACTGAATTCATTTCTATTTATTTATTTGTTACTTTTGATTTACAAAGTTAGTAAAGCAATGTTTAAGTCAAGCCTGATGTTGCCTTAACACATAAAAGAACGGTCCCAGTAAATGAAGTTGAAAAACCAACGTTTTTATATTAGGAGGAAGGTCATTTTCTCCATGGCAGAATTCTCAAATATATCATAATACCTTCCACTCTAAAGACATCTATCTTGAAATAAATCTGCCAGTATTCGTCTGTACGTTTTACAATGTCATAAAAGCCATAACTAAAGATTAAAGAGGCGTTTCTGGTACTATATTACCTTTGAGATCAGCACAGAGCTGTGGGTGTATTCTGTGTTCAGGCCGCTGGGTGTCGCTGCTGAGCTGCAGTCGGAGCTGTCCATGGTGCTGAAATGTGTCCTGAAACCTTCAATGAAAACAATTTCTTTACAATATTACGTTTAAAAAATAGTGCTAAATATACTTTAGAGACTATTGCATGTTATTGATATAGATAAGGGGCTATATAATGATGTTTTTTCCCTGATTAATCTGCCATTGGATCAAATCAGTTCATGTCATGATGAGTTCACTGCCTGTTAGTATTATGTAGCATCATACACCCCTAACATTGATATCAATCCGACTTGTTTCCAATAGAATCATATTTTTACTTCCTTATACTTGACTAAGAAGCTTTTATTACTACACCTATTCCATCCATGGTGTGTTTTCTTTAAAGGTCCCATATTATAAGAAGTGAGATTTTCATGTTTTTTTTATTATAAAGCAGGCTTAAGTCCTATATAAATACTGTGAAAGTATCGAAACACTCAATCCACAGGGAAATACACACAGCCCGTATTCAGAAACAAGCTGTCAGGATTTCTGCCCATTCGTGATGTCACGAATATACAATATTTAGACCCTTGACACAATTTTAAACATAAACATTTTAAATGTGTCCCAGTTTATTTCCTGGTTGCAGTGTTTGTGAATGTCATCAGCTGACAGGAAGTACACATGGACCCAAGCTGTTGCCTAGCAACGCAATTCTGTTGCAATTCCGTCAAAATGTGCTAAAACGGAGCGTTTCAGACAGAGGGTAAATACAAGCATACTCAGGCTGACAGTATGAGGAAAATAAAAGTTTTTTTGAACATTACAGCATGTAGACATGTTCTAGTAGAAAAACACAAAATACAGGTATGAACCTGAAAATGAGCATGATATGGGACCTTTAAATAAACAGTAAATAAATATATCGTTTTCCAGTATGAGTCGTTAGGTGGCGCAGCGGCTGAGAGCCACTCGCACAAAGAGGAGAGAGTCAGTCAGTCAGTGCTCCATCCACCAACTCAACAGTCATGTGTTGTTGCACCCGGCGCCGCTTTATCTCCAACAGTGTTATGGATACCATCATAACTGATTAAAGGACAGTTCTTATTCATAATTATTCCTCTGCAGAGCCGGAAAGGAGGACTATATATCGACCCAGCAGCTGCTGCAGGATGCACCGGCGGAATCACTGCTGCTGAAGTTGTTCACACACGCACACTGGACGGACAGGTGCTGCTTGGGAAGTTGTCTGCTTCGTCACGCACAACCCGTCAATCCTCCGGACTGTGGTTGAAAGTTATGGTTTTGACGTTGGTTGTCACGCAGGAGACTCGCACGATGCTGAGGAGAGCCGGCGCTTTCTACGTGTGTGGGAAATGATTGCAACCAGCAGCGACCTTTTCATTATGGTGAGGAGATGTCTTCTCACTTTCAAACCGTTCAGGTGAGCACATTTTCCTCTTCAATCTATTCACAGCTTGAACCCCTTTTTCTTTATTTACTGACATGTTAAATAATAACAGGCTGAGTTTATACATTGTGATGGTTGTTTTCTTTTTTATTATGCATCATAAAAAAAACGTATATGATGCAATTGAAAGGAATACCGAAAATCTGCAAAATGCATTTTATGTCTACTTGTTTTCTGCAGTATATATCAAGTTTTGCAAGTTCAGACCGTTCTCATTATTTATTTTTTGTCAACAATATTGTTATTGGAACCACTGGCATTAATTGGAACAACTTGATGCCCTGCTGTGCTGTAATTAACGTTTACTTACACAGCTAAAACTCCCACCACCAGCAGCAGCTGGAGAGGAGTGCAAGTGAAAGTGAAAGCAACTCAAGCAGATATAAACTCATTAAAACTTCCACGTTTGACCAAAGATAGTTTGTACACAAGCTCCAGGGCTCATTAGCATTAAGAAATTAGGAATCACCGTCCCATGGCAGTGTGTGAGGAGTCACACTCTCTCAGGCGTGAAGTTCCCTGATGTTTTACAGCTTTCTGAGTGAATACAGGGGTGTTACACATTATGCTGTCTGCACTGCCCGTGGCTCCAGACCTGATTTAACATGCAACTCCCATGCTGTACGGTTCAGTGGCTGGTCTTCACTGTAGAATCATACACTTGTGTTTCCCCACACAGCATGTAACGCTTCCCTGAACATCAAGTCCCAGTTTTTCATCATTACCTCCCATATTGGATAGTAATATGGCACTATCACTCACTCGGGCTCCAGCTGAGCGACTGCAGACTCTCTGTTGTCAGTTTTTCTTCCCTATAAACATTTTAAAAAAGCAAGCTGTGGTGTACAGAATGGAAGTGCGACAATCTGTCCTGCAGTTCTCCCCACTCTATAAAAAGGATTGTTTCCGAGCATTTTTCTCAGCACGACTCCTGGAGCAGTCTCGAGCTAATCGGCCCAAAAGCATTTGTTTTCAAAGCTTGAGAACTTGAGACGTGTTTGCTGTGCAGCCATTGGCCTGTAATTTAATGCTTTTATTTTGGGTGTTAGCTCACTGAGCACAGTGTGAGGCAGAAAACCCATCCGTGTAATGGTTCATTTGAGATGACACAGTCAAGCGAGTACACAATGCTTTTCTCTGGGTTGATATGAACTTTACAAAAATGTGTCCACGCTCCATGAAGCCTCAGAGTCTCAAAGAGGTCATGCTGACGTTGACCTCTTGTAGACATACATTCCTTGTTTCTAATTTTTCTTTTCATACTTGTACCTCTTTTTCTCATGAGCTCTAACCTTGTCATGCTCTCGTGTCACTTAATCACCCCCTTGACTCTGTCTATCTCCTGCAGGATCTTTGTGGTGGGGATCGGCTTCTTCAGCCTGTGCTTTCTAATGACCTCTCTCGGGGGCCAGTTCTCGGCCAAGAGGCCCGGAGATTCCCCCTTCACGGTGCGAGCCGAAGGTAAGCCCGCAGTTACATGTCAGTGCTGCTCGGTCGCCCCTGACTACAACGGCCTGCCTGCGCTGGTAATGAACAGGCTGGGAGCACGCTGAGAGTTTCGCGGGGCTTCCTTGATTGCTGCCAGGGGGGCTGACAGACCTGCTCACTTTGCTCATCATGAATGCGTCGGGGGGGTGCATGTCGCCCGGTGAGGCTCCATCTTTCTTTTTTTACACCTGCTTTCATCTCTGCTCAGTGCCCACATGACCTTGTCCTGACCCACAATAACTCATTTTTAGTAGTAGTACGAGTAGCTGGAAATTTGTAGAGGCTGAGGTGGAAGTTCTGTTGACCTTGTATGTATTCATGTAGTGCAGATACACTAAATCTTTCATGGAGAGGAAGTAGTTCACCAGTTGAATTACTCTTGTAAAGGCGCACTGAAGCAAAAATAAGATGTTGCAAACATGACTTACTCTGGCAGTGAAGATTTAAAGGTGAAATTTATAATACTAATAGTATTAACGGTATGTTTATAAGACAGTAGACAGTATTAGAGCTGTGGAATGGGATGTAATCATGGGACAGTGGTCATGTTTTGGTTATAAAAAAAAAGGTCTCCTTGACAACCAGCTGATTTACAACTTCCTTTAGACAAATATATTCCTTAAAAAGTCCAAATTGACACTCAAATGTTGCCAGCAACATTGGCCGTGCCTTTCGCAGAGATCAAACAAAACAAAGCCACGGCAGAAAAAAAAAAATCCAAACCATTTCCGAGACACCATCCCTGAGAGAAAGTTTTTATCTTTCCCAGCACGTTGCCTCTGTTTGCGCTATGTGCCTCTGCATATAAACCACTACAGCGCTAGCCATTTGGGAGAGTCAGTGTTAGCTTTTGGACTTTTGTCTCTCACCTTTTTATCGCCGCCTGGCACAATGTTGACACTGCGTGTCATCCTCTGTGGCGGCTACCAGCTGGCACTGGAAGAGGCAATGCAAATGAGGCGAGAGTAATCATTTCATCCTTCTTGAATAATGCAGTCCATGTTCGGGGCCAATCAGTGAATGGCATGGCGCCCTGTGGTTTGCTTGTTGTGCAAGACGTAAAGTGTTGAAATCAATTTTGACTGACTTAAATGATGGTTTTTCTGTTATTAAAACATTGGCTCGTAGTTGGAGCACTTCCTCGGGGAAAATCAGTATAATTCTGAAAGAGTAGTAACGCAGGGGATGTGGTAGCGAGGTGCATCAGGTGTCATCATGGGAAACGACTCACCCATTTATGAAATAGTATATGCAGAGCTGGTTTGGGGAGAGAAAGAGAGAGTGGGGGGTGAGAGGGGTGGAAGACAGAAGAGCTGTCTGATTAATTAACCACTCTAAGGCTGTAGTCAATGGAAGGCATTCGGCCTCTAGCTCATTAAACACTGCCTCGCCGCTAACCACGGATAGTCGAGCTATGTAAATTCTCCCCCTCTCTCTCTGTGTGTGTGAACGTGTGTTTGTGTACATGTGCATGTTTCGGGAATGAGGATTAGCGGCACGGAGTGTTAGCGCAATGAATGAGCTGGGATGAATTGTTCAGTGGAGCAGCAAACTTGATAATACTTACAGTCTCTGCTGCTGGACGCTGTGAAGAGCTACAGGACATTTATGTACACGGCCATGTCGTCAGTCAACATAGAAAATGTGAAAATCTTATAAAAAGCAGTGGTGTGTTTTGAATCTGAGAGTGTAAACAAAATGGCCAGGCTGTGCCGAGAGAAGAGAACCCACCACCACCCTGTTTATTGCTCGTCTTGTGAATGGCAACGATTGCCTGAAGAGCAAAAGGTGTGAAGAAAAATATGTAATTATTGTCTTGCAACCTTCTGTTTCTCTCTCCTCTCCCTGCCCTCCCGCCTCCCTCTACCTCTTTCCTTTTATGTTTCTCTCCAGCTCAGTCTCTCTCACCTGTTTTTGTATTATTTTTGTAAAAAATCTTACCTAAGGTGTTCCAAGACTCTTATACCTGCTTTTCAGCTTTGCACACTCAAAAAAAAGCTCTATTTTACTTACAGATTTCTATGTATAAAATTGAGTTGCACTCCCGAGCCAGAGACACAGAATACCACTGAGTTGCATTTGGATACCAAGTTATATTTCCAGTTTTAAAATGCATGCACTTCCCTCATCACTTCCTTTTGAAGGTACAGGAATCTAATGATGTGGAGTAGAAATATGAGGGGGGACAGAGGGAAGGGATTTTTACCAGAGTGGGAAGCAGGAAAGTGGGAAGCGTTTGATCCTAGATATCTTAAAGGCTCCAGAGGTCTACTGTAGCTTTCTAATAAGCTCTTTGAAGACCACCTTCACAGTGTGTCCTTTTACCACAGGGGTCTTATTGCAGCTTTGCCACAAAGGGAGGAATAGGCCAAGGATGCTTTCAGGTTTTACCCCAGTCAGAGCAGGACTAAGTGGTTCAGATGTTAATGCGTTCTTTATTCCTACCTGCAAGCTCCATTACCTGAACTGTTTTTAGCTGCTGTCCTCGAAGTGAAAAATATGTTTTGCTGCAGGCAAAGAGAGTGTGACATCTCTCAATGAAAGCAGATGTTTTCATCTGTCTTTACCCACCCCCCCTGTATTTAAACCCTTGCATTTTCCCCCTTAAAGGGTGGGTCCATCTGCGGTATTTTCCATTTTTTTTCAAATGTAAACGTCCACTCAGCCGTTAGCAAAAAGCAGTGAGGTTACCAAAGTAAGCAAATCGAAGCGAATCAATAAGGTTATGAATAATGTGAACGCTAGCAGTAGGTGAGTCAAAGTTAGCTGTGCTAAGTTTGGAAATAACTGAAAGGGTTAGTTTGACATTTTTGAACTGGGGTTGTATGTACAGTATATTCCCACTTTCTGTGAGGTCAAATTATTATTTTTGTGAATGTAGTCTGGTGGCTTTGAAGAGAACGGCTTCAGTTCCACGTTGGAAAGGGCTGTCTGACGACGAGGTAACGTGGCTGTGGATGGATGCAGCAGAAAAACATGTTTTAACCACCTTAAAAAGGCCAATCTAAAAAAATCAATATCAGTTTAAATGTACGCTATATTTAGAATATTTTCACAGCTTTATCTTGCCGTCAGATAGCCCTTTCCGACGGGGGGCTGAAGCCTTTATATCGCTGTCTTCAAAGCCACCAGACTCCATTCACAAAAACAGAGACTTTCAGATCCAAACTAACATGGTGTCCACACAGCAGTACATTGCTTAGCTTCCGTCCCGTTGCTTCTTCAAACTGGGAGCATGCCGACCGCCATCAATGTAACGTTAATACACTGACTATAAGTATGTATATACACTGTAAATGTAGCAGCATCATCATGCGGAAACCTACGTCAGGTCATGGAAAAAGTTTTTAGAAGGGCTTGGGAAAATAGCATTGATGCTAAAACATGTACCTCGACCTAATTTTGGATGTTCGGATTTGAATACATAAGGAACACCACTGTGAAGCTACAGAATGAAATAAAAACCTAAACAAAAAAACAATGGACCCGCCCTTGAATTATGCATATCGCCCCAAAAATATGTTGAAATGGCTCTGGAAAGAATAATGAAGCTACATATTTGTGGCTGGACTATACTGAAACTCTGCCTTTTTCCACAAAGTTATAATCCATCACTGAGTCACGTAGCCGAGCATCAGGTGTGGAAGGAGCGTCGTGTTCAGTATCCTGTTCGCCGCGATCCCTTCACAGACTCTGACAGAACTTTTTTTTTTATTTCATGGCTCAGCAATCCTCACTACGTGATGCATGAAAATGAGTCTCTCCAGACATTGCTCCTTGTAAGGGTGTGGCATTTTGCAGGTCTATCAAAGCTGTGAACGTCGGTGCTTCATTTGAATGAAAAATGGGATAAGTAACCTCCCTGAAATAGGAGCCCTTCCCTGCAGCGTGTGTAGATGTTATGAATAAAACAAACTGATCTTTTTTCTACTGATGCTAGTAGTTAAGAACTGGCAATGAATGTGCAGCCGACTGCCCACTCTGTGTTTGACAAAAAGAGAGGTGCGAATTAAAGATGACTGCTCATTGTTCACTCTTTCACAAGCTCCTGTCACCTGCTGGAAAGACCAGTGATTTTCTCTGGGATTGGGAGGCAGGTACGACAACAACAAGGGTTCTACTGATTGTTTCTGCCGAGATGGGCAGTTACTAAATTCAACTGCAAACATGTTTTCTGTGTCTCAGATGACTTTATTGTTTTCCAGCTTCGTGGCATCCTGCATCTTTCGTCATTTGATCTACAACATGGTACCTTTTTTTTGCTCTTGGTGTTACAATAGACACATTTAGACAGAGATTATTCACACCACTGCTGCTTATTAGTCTTCTGTAGGATTGACTGTTGAGAAAAACAGTCGGTGTTGATTTAAATTTGCGCAGAAGTGTTGGTGTAGACCTCGTTTGATTAAATTGTCTCCTGGGGGAAGCAGTGGGAAATTAAGCACTACAGTTTTGATTGTTTCTGTAAATTAGCTGCTGCAGCGTTATTACCTTTATCTGAGTGTGGCCATGAAGTGTGTGCACGCACGTGGACATGCAGTACACACATTTGAAAAGGGATTAATACACGTACAGAGCCTAATTTAAAAAGTGACAGCACCCTGTGCTCTATCATTGTATAATATTAGCTGAGGTATGCAGGTTGATTTCAGCTTCGTTTGGAGCGCATGTACTGTATTGTTGATCAGGCATTCAGTCGGCTATGCAGGGTGAGCCGCAAACTGGGTCAGGAAGTTCACTTCCAGAAGTTGGTTTAGGTAGCGTTTTCTATTCTTGTTGTTTCTTTTGCATTCATGCAAGAATTGTCTTCGTCAAAACAGGAAATATGTTTATGCAAATGCTCATCATATTTTTATGGTTCTGCACAATCGCAGCATAAAAGAGAATAAAACCAAACTCCCGTCCTGGGAAATGATTGTATGCTGTGACATGCTGTGTGTTTCTGGGGTGAATTGAGGAGTGTGTGTTTTTGATAGGGTATATTAGACACTGAGCTCTGTGTGTGAGTCAGCCTCTCACCTTCTAAGTTGCCAGGTGTGTTTGTAGGGCTGCAATGTTTCGGCGTGAAGTTTAATAAAACAACACCACGCTTCTAACTAAACTCATTGGTCTATGTGTGCATACTGTGGGGACCGGGAGGGTCAAAGGAGATAACTAAGGAAAGATTCAGGTTTTAATTGAAGCTACAGAGAAGCATGATTTAAAAAAAAATTGTCACGGTGGTTTCCTCTTTTCCAGGCTGTCAGGTGCAATAAGAGGCCGGAGCTGCATAGAGCATAAGTGACGCAGGTTTTCTGCTCTAATGGTGTCTGGATATCAGTCGCCCCCTTGCCAAAAAGAGTAAAGAAACTCAATCTCAATCAGCCTTTTTTCTGTAATGGATATTTGAATTGGGAGTGAGAGGACATCCGTGCATGTATGTGTGTGTGTGTGTGTGTAAGAGTGCAGATCAGGAGGGAATACATGAATTTATTCTGGTGACAGGTGAGATGATGGAGAGGTCTGACCCAGAGGCCCCTCACTGAGAAAACTAGCCAGCCAGCATGCATATCAGCAGGGATGACAGCACTTATTTATTTGGCTCTCAGTTATGCCAATGGGGAGGAGAAATCAAACATGACACACAGCTGCAATCAATTGTTGATGAATAAATTATTAAATGTAGAGACACGGTCCATTTTATTGAGCTCATGTTAATGTTATATGAGATCTTATAAAGCTATATATATTTTACTGGATTCTGTTGATGATGCCTCGGACAAAATGTCTCCAGTACTCCAACAGTAAAAAACAAAAATGCCCCCCTAACATTGTCTACAATTTTAGTTCAACGGTTCGTATGATATCTTACGAAAAGTTATTTATCATTTTTTATGCATTTTCCTACAAATATCCAGCAACACGTGTCAATTTCAGCTTGTTACATGTTTACAGTCTTGTCAAAATAGAACTCATAATTAATTAAAAACAGGAAACAACTTGGCTATGTTTAGGCAAAAAAAATACTTGGTTAGGAGTAGGAAAAGATCGTGGCGTAACTTAAGTCCGTAAGTACGGAAGTGACAAACATATTAACTTTGACTTTTGGTTTCACACGGGACGCGATCATCGGTCTCTTGGGCGAAAGTCAGGTGTTTTTTGACCCACCCATCCACCCCGACCTCCTCTCTATGCGGCGTTTGTTGCTCTTTACACTTCCTGGTTCACGATCACTTGGATTAAATATGCATTGATTCTGTGGGATATATACAGATTACAGTGCATTACTGTTGGTAGGTATAGCTATGAATGGTGTGTGAGAACAGCCTGTACTTTTGGTGTGGGAGCTTGTTGTTCCGGCAAAGTTAGTAATTTTCAGCAACTTTATTGCTTCTTTCATGCATCCATTATTTTTTTGTACGTTTGGCAGTTTTGCATACATGTGTGTGTGTGTGTGTGTGTGTGCCTAGGTGTATGACTTGTGTGTGGTTGCCAGGCAAGTGCTGCCGCATTGTCCTCATTTAAAGAAAAGTTACTCATACTCAGCAGGCAGTCAGGTATTTTAACTTAAAAGAGAATAAATCATTTTCTGCACCTTCCATTTAAGTGATGAGACACACTTTGTGCAGAGATCATCTGAATATCGGAGTCGCTGGTGGCAGAATTAGCCCAGTGTTGTGAGACGGTGTGTTCAGAGCCTCCCTCTGAGAACATGTCAAGCAGCGTCTTAAATCCTCACGCTGCATGAGGCCCGAGGTGGTGACATGCACTCACTGCCGCTCTCTCTTGTGAATATGATTTTGTTTGTGGCTCTCTATAAATCAATTGAATGTCACTATTGAAACATCTCCTCCAATGACAGACATGCTGATTCTGACTGTGTTTGGGGGATTTTAATGAAATCTACAGAATCTGTGATGACTAAGAAAGATATTCAGTCTGTCATGTTGTTTTTATAGTGTTCTGTGAATTCAGTTTTGAAAGGCCATATCTAAATGAACCATAGATGGATTGATCAATAAAAGCTCAGGCCCTTCTCACTGTTTGACTTGGACCTGTAACACTTCTATGCAAGCTCTCTGGGGAACTTTTGAACAAAATACTAATCTGTCAGTCATGTAAAATGCTTTAGCTGCAGAGGCTCAGTAAAACAGGTTGGGGACTTAAAAGCGTGATTCGCAGACAGAACAGATAAGGTCGTTGATCAGAGCAGAATTCATACACAAAAAGGCTCGGATCGTCAGCCTCTCTGTCCTCCCTCCCTCCAGCCACATTCCCACGTCCCCAAACCTGTTCATTGCCATTCTCTACCTGTCCACCAGATGCCCTCTGACTTTCCCTCCAGTCCCAGTCACCTGAACCTTCCCCGCCCACCTGTTCACCTGTTTCCACTTTCCCTCGTCAGCCCTGCAGCATTCAGCCCTTTTCCACTCATTTCCTGCCAGTTTGCTCTTGCCTTCCAGCCATCTTAACCTGAACTGTTAAAAAGAGGAATTGTCACTGCGCCATATCATGTCATCTGCATCATGTCATTAACACATGCACAGTAAAATCTGCCGAAACGCTCACTAGCTGGCGCACGATCACAGGACATGAAGATGATTGATTCGTTTCACTGATGCGTCCGCAGGGAGGATGTCAACAGAATCCTTTATGGGTGAGAATTACAATTCTGCAATTATTGAAAAGATCTTTAATAAAAGACCATAAACAAATGCTTTCTATTTGAAAAGGTTCAATTGTATATCGGCCGCTATCCAATCGAGCGTACCCAAAAACTCCTGAGCACCAACCCTTTATCTCTAGCGCCGCCTGCTCTAACCCTCCAACATCACAGCTCCAGTTACACTGCACGTGTCACACCCCACAGCTCAAGACACTGTCCTAGCCTTTATTTAATAGCCTTGATTTCCCCTTGTTCCTGTACTTTGACCTATTGCCTGTTCCTGACCTGCTCACCAGCCTTGCTCTCAGGATTCGTTTGCCTGTTCGGACCGTTCAGACGCTCTCTCTGAAATGACCTGTGATTGGCCAAAGTCTCCCATCACAGGCTAGATTTTTTAAAGCCTGAAAACAGAGCCATGAGGAGGTGCAGAAGTCTAGTTTCCCCTCAGAACACTTGAATTACAATATGCTGAAAGGTTATTAGGTAATTTTTGCCCAATGACGCGAAAATGTTCTGCCTACTGAAGCTTTAAAATAGTGTGTAAGGAACATTAGATCCTGCTTGTAACCGTATTCAACATGAATTCACATTCTTCAGTCTTGTCAGCGGTCTTCTGTTGTGATTCTAGCAGCCTGTTAAAGTAGAAAAAAAATTGTGTGTGTCACTGCATGTAGCCAGTGAGTCTCTCCAAGGGCAGCTGTTTATAGCTGGTTGGCCAGTGTTTTCGCAGTGCACACAGAAGGCTACAGTACAAATGGCGATCTAATTGGAATTTGTTCATAATATCGATTGGGCTGTGGCACTTCCGAAATTGAGTCGTTAAAGGAGATTAGCTAGCTGCTAAATCGGCCCTTTATTAACCAGCAGATGAGGAATGACACAGAGGAGGCTCTACATTAGCACACAGATACCATCAGCTCCCGCTTACACCACTGTCAGCGCGCCAGACTGTGCATTGGAGAAAAGAAAAAAAAACACATTAGCTGATGTTTCCCAAGAGGCAGCAGGAAGCAAGCGGAAAAAAGCAGCGTGATGAACAGTTGATTGCAAACATATATAAGGCTCAGTTCTAAAAAAGTAGTGTGTAGGAAGGGTGTTGGGTCTGGGTAATGGTGATTTACGAGCACAATGTGTGCGAGGAGCATTGCTGTGAAGAAATGTGAGTTCTTCCCACACTTTAGCCCAGAGGCTTTGTTTAGATTTAGTGCTGCGAGGACACTGGAGCTGATAGAGGATCCTTCTGAACTTAGCAAATAGTCTGAGTCCACAAAAATAAATGTACAGTAGAGTGGTGCAATAATTGTTTTAGTGATTGTGGTACTCAAGGTTTTGTCTTGTAGTTGCATGCAACAGGTGTCAGAGAGTTGACAGAGTGTGTTTACATGGAAGATACAGTAATATATTACCCTGCAGTGCTTTACTGCTTCATAAATCTCATCCCCTTTTCGTATCCTGTGTCATTCTTCTTTTAAAATGTTTTGTTAAATTGCTGCAAATCTGAACGGGAATTCATTTAGTTTGTCTGTGGAAGGAAAAATTGTTGTCTAACTGCTGAATTATTCAAAGCGAGACGTGTTTAGACCAGTTTGAGTGAAGATATTCTAGAAAGAGAAAATATGTGCAGGCAATAAAGGGAAGAGATTTAGGAGGATATGTGGGCTCTGGACTGCAGCTTTTATTCGTAATTCTTGTTTCTGATGCCGAGTGCTTCTCTTCCTTTTTGAAAGCTTAACAACACACATACACACAGAGACCAATAGAAGTGGTTGGTTTCTCCTCTTGGTCCTTATTTTATTTACTGGTGATGTAATACAATTTCTCCTCGGAGAAAGGTGACTTTCGCTTGGGCAGTGATAAATGAACTCTGACAGGAGAAGTGAGTCTGCACACATTGCAGTTTCTAAAGCCTAATGGGATTGATGAGGGAACGCTGAGAGGTGAGGCTTTATTTTCACCCAACAGCCTCCGAGAACAATATGAGGCTGTTGTTGGCGTTCAAACCGCAAAATAATTCACTCCCCATGTCCCGAGAGTGGCATTATTCATCTTGATTCTCTGGATTTTCTTCATCAAAAGCAACTTTTTTGCTGCTTAGAACTCTGCTTTTCTTGAGCCCTTTGGTGAATTTGAAGTGTGTTAATAATTAGGCTCTGCATTGAGCGCGGAGCTTAAATGTGTTCAAAGAGAACGGTGCAGGATCAGGACCCATGACTCACAAGCGATGCAATGTGGAGACCTGCTTTGACCTTATTGTCTGTAGCTGCAGGCTCATTAATTGACTAGGTGTTTGCTAACGGCATCATCCCGGTTTACCACCTGTCAGGTCGTTAATAATTTGAGCCGAGCAGGAAGACAAAAACCAATACTGTCGGACTAATTTGCCTGTTCCTGTGTTTTTGCTGGAAAGCTGGCTCCTGGCGAGCTGCTGCTTTAGTAGCAACGAAGGACAAAACAAAGTAGAAACTAGACTGAAGTGATATTTTAAAATAAATGGATGGGTTTAAAAATGTGACCATGAGTGCACTAAATCATTTCACAGAAGAAACATGTATTTATTTTAAAAATTGAACAGCAAGCAGTTTGTTTTGTTCCCGTGACCTTGTTTTCTACATTACAGAAAGCCAAATGTGCTTATATAAAATATGACTTTACATAGAGACACACTGTAGCATGCCATAAAATTGAATCTTTCTTTTTTCTTATCACTTGCTTACGACTTTCTCCTTCCTTTTATTCTTTATCCTAACTCTCTCCTATCTCTATGATTTACTCGAGTAATATTTGTCTCACACTATCTATCCGTCTCTGTGTTTTTTCAGTGCTCGGTGGACACGAATCTCGTGGGGTGCTGAGGAAAATCAGTGACATGCTGGAGGTCATCATGAAGAGGATGGATGCTCTGTCTAAACTGGGTAACACCACAGACACCCACAGGCTGGATGAGCTCAGCTCGGCCCTGGACAGGTACACCATCTTGTTTTCTAATGTGTTTCACGTTAGATACAGTTGATATAAAATGCTATCATGAAGGGGTAGGATTGACCCCAGTTCCCTGAAAGTTTCTGAGAAAGGAAGCACATTACCTGCACAATTATTAGGAAATTGCAGTAAACTGAAAGTACTGTGTTCTTCTCATTCGTTCGAGTAATGGCACTCACTATTTCAGCTCATCTCTGAAATAAGGATCATTTTTAAAAAACTAGAGGAATGGAGTGAGGGTGGTGTGTATTTGAATGAAATGTCCTTCATGTCAGTGTGTACCTCAGGCCCCACTCGAGGGGGTCACTGAGTAAAATTCCTTCACCAAAATCATTGTCCGTGTTGCAAGTTCATTCTTGACCTTGAAAACCACCACGAGGTTCCTTTTTGTAGCTGTTCAGGAGCTTTCGATCAAATCACATATTACTTTGCCTGGTTGTATTATACTTAAAATGCTTAGAAAAATAAAAGTTTTAACAATTCCATGACAAACTCCATCTGCAGACGAGGATTGTGTGATATGATCGAAAGCTCGAGGACAGCTACTGAATTGAAGTTTTAGTGAGGTTAATTGGTATACATTGTGTGTAGCTGTAAAATGACAAAGTTTGTGACCTGGCTGCCATGTTAAGAACAGTTGAGGAAATACCAAGCCCCGCCCACCAGCCGGAGCAAACTTTCTCAATTTACAGCTAAACAGTACACTACAAGATGATTCTGAAAACATTTGAGGTGAGAAATAAACATTACAGTAACAGAGTACTGATTCGTATTTGATCAGCGCTGCCTAGTTTGACTGTTTGATCGGAGTTTGCGAGTGATTAACAGCTGCCTATGTTGAATGAACAGCCAATAGGAACGCTCTCTCTCTCTCTGAAATGGCCTGTGATTGGCCAACGTTTTCCGTCACGGGCTAGATTTTTTAAAGCCTGAAAACAGAGCCATGAGGAGGTGTAGATGTATAGTTATCTCTCAGAACACTTGAAATACAATATGCTGAAAGGTTATTATGGAATTTTTGCCACATGATGCCAAAAACATTCTGCCTACTGCAGGTTTAAGCATTCAGTATGCTGTACATGCTGAATAGTATGTATGTAGTCGATGAATTTCCAGGTGCTATGGCTTGTACAGATTTGATCCAATTATTGTGACAGCCTGCCAAAAAGGACTCTCTATTAACTGCCCTAGGACATATCAGTTTTGCTGAAGTTAAAAACACATCATTTCCAGTTTTGGAGGTGGTCACTGCAGTGTTGTCAGCGGTGAAAGTGAGATGCTGTAATAGGAAAGAACAGCGGCTCAAAGCTGTCGAGGTTAAACTTGAGGTGGTCCGCAGAACATTCTGTCTAGCTCTCCAGCTCAACCTGTGTGCAAAAGGTGAATTTCATCGGCAAAGTTATGTTAAGATAAAAACACGAAGGCTGAAGAAGGCCAAGTATGAGCCCTTGGGCACCCCAGTAGAGCAGGTCCACGCTGAGAAAAGAGCCTCGCGCTACGGAAACCCAGTGTTGAAGAAGAAGATATGTGTATGAACAAACCCCACTGCCAAAGAAACTGCCATATACTGTATATATAGGGAAGAGCAGGGGTCTTGCTGGACAAGTTTTGTGTGTGTGTGTGTGTGTGTGTGTGTGCCTTCTGCGGTTGCCGTGGCAACAGACCTTTCCTCATGCCCGCACCTGCTCAGGAGTTTGAGGAGAGGAAGCACCCTCCTGTTTTCTGCCTTTGCTGTTCGTTTCCCTCCTGGACATCACATCCCTCTTCCTCGCAGCCGGGTAAATATCGCTTCTGAAGTCAACTTCAATAGAGCCTGCACTGCCTCTCACACAATAATGTAACCACCAATGTGATAATATATTAAAAGGTATTGAAATACTATTTAAAAATGTACAATATGTCTGGCCACTGTATAATTAATGCTGACCATAAATGATGAGCAATGACAGGAGAGATGCGACGCCTCACCTGGCCTGCTTTTCAAAAAGCCTGGGGGGAATATTTATTGTATTATGGCCAAAACGCTGCATACATTTATATGTGTCTGCAGTTTTAGTTTACTCAGAATTTAATTTTCTCTACAAAAATGCCGCGTGGTTTAACTCTCAGTCATATAGTTTTTACAATCATTTAATTGGCCTCTCAGGGATTAACTGGAAAATGTTACAGTGACAAAGGCCGAATAGTTTTAAAACTGTTCTGGTGGTAACGGCGTATCTCATACTAATACTTCTTGGCTACCCATTTACCTCATTCAGGTGATTAAAAAACTCTGCATGGCTCAAGGTCAGGGGTTGACCCTGGAGATTAGTGTGAGATCTTCAGGCAGGAGAAACTTTGCCCAGCTGATATATCGTTAAAAAAGTAATTAGGTTGTCCTCTTACTCTTCACCAGCTGATAGCCCCTCCTGGGTCAGAGTCCCTGCAGTGTATACGGGATGGTTCTGATCACAGATGTCTGTCTGCACAAGCGAAAGCTTCTGTGCCACTGCATAATAATCATAACTCTGTGTGTGTGTGTGTGTGTGTGTGTGTGTGTGTGTTACTGTAATGTATGTCGGTGTGTCTGTGTAATTGGCAATTAATTTATGCTGACCTGCTAGTTTAAAGTATAGACGAGAGGGTTTGGCTACCACTTGCCTCCTGGGCACCACATGTAAAAAAAAAAATTAAATTGAGGTTTAGGATTATGTTAAGTTATGCATATAAGCACAGTTAGATCGCTGTCCCCTGGCACACTCGCAGAAATACACGCTGCCTCAATGAAATCACAGTTTTACTGCTTGATCTCAGAACCACCGTTCCATTAGTTCTCGTGAGTTTCCACGTTCACAGCTCTTTAATGAGCAATGTAAATTCCAGAAATACTACTACGTAACAAGAGGGCTCATTAAAATATTTAATTTGTGTGTTTGTTGTCATGTAAAACAGGGCAATGATGCAGTAGTTCCATCTATGAATGTTGGTCAATCATAACGCAGGCAGCACACATCATTAAGGTCACAGTTGGTAACTTTGAGCAAATATGATAAAAAACGTATTGTTTATAAAACGGGCACTGACAGTAGTGCATGTGACCGATAATCTGTGAAAAACTAAATCATGTTCCTCTGCCTCCTCCTGTGCTCCTAATAGAGAGGCGAAGTCCCTCAATTTCCGGTGGACCCCATGGGACCTTACTTTGGAAAAAATATGTATAGTAGTCAATGAGGAGAGACAAATATTTTTTTTTGATCCCATTGGAATTGCTCCATGAATCACACATAGGATGTTTGTCAATTTAAAAGATAATTTTGCAAGTCAAGAAAGTCTCAGTACGCCGTGGGTTTGTCGTAGTATCATTTAGTTTTGTGTGAAACCGCTCAGTGAACTACATCTCTCGTCTCGCACAATATATGTCACCAACACTTAGCTATGTTCCACGCACAGATGAAACGTTATCTTACCTGATGTGTTTTATCCAGCGACTCCTGGTCTTTTTAACGGCCGTAAGAGAAAGAACGAGCGAGACCCGTTGCTGGTGTTAGTACATCCCAGTACGAAACACACAGGCATCATAACTTCAGCAAGAAAGACACCACTTACGCTACTTTTGGGTGTGTCACCTTTCTAATGACGTATTTTCACAGACTGATACTTAAACAGTTTTACATCAAACTGACTTTCCTGACCTGCAAAATTATGTTTTAAATTGACAAACATCATACAGACGTAGGCAAAGTTGTTGGTAACGTTCCGTTAAAGAGAGAAAAACCCACAATGGTCACTGAAATAACTTGAAACTGACAAAAGTAATAATAAATAAAAATTCACTGAAAATGAACTAATGAAAATCAGATATTGTTTTTGAATTGTGGATCAACAGAATCATTTTAAAAAACAAACTAATGAAACTGGCCTAGACAAAAATGATGGTAGCCCTAGAAAAGATTGAAAATAATTTGACCATAGGGACATATTAAACTAAGGTGTGTCCTGTAATTAGCATCACAGGTGTCTTCAAACTTGTAATCAGTCAGTCTGCCTATTTAAAGGGTGAAAAGTAGTCACTGTGCTGTTTGGTATCATGGTGTGTACCACACTGAACATGGACCACAGAAAGCTAAGGAGAGAGTTGTCTCAGGAGATCAGAAAGAACATTATAGACCTTCATGTTAAAGGTAAAGGCTATAAGACCATCTCCAAGCAGCTTGACGTTCCTGTGACTACAGCTGCACATATTATTCAGAAGTTTAAGGTCCATGGGACTGTAGCCAACCTCCCTGGACGTGGCCGCAAGAGGAAAATTGATGACATATTGAAGAGACGGATAACACGAATGGTAACCAAAGAGCCTAGAACAACTTCCAAAGAGATTAGAGGTGAACTCCAAGGTCAAGGTACATCAGTGTCAGATCACACCATCCGTCACTGTTTGAGCCAAAGTGGACTTAATGGAAGACAACCGAGGAGGACGCCAAATCATAAAAAAGCGAGACTGGAATTTTCCAAAATGCATATTGACAAGCCACAAAGCTTCTGGGAGAATGTCCTTTGGACAGATGAGACAAAACTGGAGCTTTTTGGCAAGTCACATCAGCTCTATGTTCACAGACGAAGAGATGAAGCATCCAAAGAAAAGAACACTGTACCTAATGTGAAACATGGAGGAGGCTCGGTTATGTTATGGGGCTGCTTTGTTGCATCTGGCACAGGGTGTCTTGAATCTGTGCAGGGTGCAATGAAATCTCAAGACTATCAAGGCATTCTGGAGCGAAATGTGCTGCCCAGTGTCAGAAAGCTTGGTCTCAGTTGCAGGTCATGGGTCCTCAAACAGGATAATGACCCAAAACACAGCTAAAAACACCCAAGAATGGCTAAGAACAAAACATTGGACTATTCTGAAGTGGCCTTCTATGAGCCCTGATCTAAATCCTATTGAACATCTGTGGAAGGAGCTGAAACATGCTGTCTGGAGAAGGCACCCTTCAAACCTGAGACAGCTGGAGCAGTTTGCTCACGAGGAGTGGGCCAACATACCTGTCGACAGGTGCAGAAGTCTCATTGAGAGTTACAGAAATCGCTTGTTTGCAGTGATTGCCTCAAAAGGTTGTGCAACAAAATATTAAGTTAATGTTACCATCATTTTTGTCTAGGCCAGTTTCATTAGTTTGTTTTTTTAAATGATTCTGTTGAACCACAATTCAAAAACAATATCTGATTTTCATTAGTTCATTTTCAGTGAATTTTTATTTATTATTACTTTTGTCAGTTTCAAGTTATTTCAGTGACCATTGTGGGTTTTTCTCTCTTTAACGGAACGTTACCAACAACTTTGCCTACGTCTGTATGTGTACATCATGGCGCAATTCAAACGGGATCAAAAAAATTAATTGTCTCTTGCCATTGACTGCCGTACATACTTTTTCCAAAATAAGGTCCCATGGTGGTCCAGCAGAAGGAGCAGAACTTCACCTCTCTATGGCATTTGCGATATTTTATTGCGCCTGAACAAAAACAACCAATCAGAGCTGAGTAGTCTCTAACGCATCTGTCAATCACTGCTCACAAACTCTGATCAAACTGTCAAACTAGGCAGCGCTGATCAAATATGTATCAAGATTCTGTTACTGTAATGGCTATTTCTCTCCTCAAATATTTTCAGAATTGGTATTTTACTGTGCTGTTAAACGAGAACGTTTGTGACCCCGGCCACCATGTTGAAAACAGTCGAGCCAAAAACCAAGCACCGCTCACCGGCCGCAGCAAACTTTTCTAATTTTTTTCAATAGGAATCGGATTTTATTCCTCAGAGGTCTTTCTCAGGAATATTTAATAATGCATTGCATAAATCCATTAACCATTAATGGAGGTCGTTGCAGTGCATTCCTAAGGTGTTGCGGCAAATGCTAAAACATTTACCCACTTTTCTTTTGAAGTTCATTGTTACACAGAAGGATAACATTTGGTAAGATGATGTCTCTTCTCCTTTGGTGTTTGCAGCTTGTAGAGCAGATGGAGCAGATACTATACATCATGTATGGTATATGCATTCATATATATAACTCAGGCTCTGGGGTGAGATGAAACTTTAAGACTGAGCTCCTGGTCTGAACAAAGTTTCAGATAATTGGCTGTTCTCTGTTTCCTCATAGACACGTTACAGATTTCCCAAATCTCTTAGAACTATAACACTGTCTTGTCTTTATTCTCTCCGCGTTTCATCCCCTATATCTCCTCATCCATTGTAAATATTGCTTCCTGATTGTTTTGCCAACAGCTTTCAGGCCACAGAGGTCAAGTGCAGTGAAACACATTTGCTAACAACCTAATTGTCTTCTGTTTTCATGTCCCCCCGGGGACTCGCTTTAATATGCCAAGCTACTTTTTTTTTTTTATCTTAACAAATAAATTATCTGTCAGTGTTTTTAAAAGCCTTTTTTCGATTTCACGCCTCAAGTTCTAGACAATTAGCATTTCTTCCACTACTTCACGCTCACTGTGAAGGCTGGAAAAACAACAAATACAGCTGGATGGAAGGGAGCAATAAAATAAATATAGTGTGTCCTCTTTCTTTTGAAGGTGCCCTGATTGCAGTTTTGAAGAGAATTAAAAGTCATTACAAGTGTTGTCGCTGGAATAACTTGAGATATTCTCTTTGTCTTTGTGATGTGCGTGATCAGGATTCAGCCTATCGGGCTGGTGGAGCGGATTCAGGCCATAGCCCAGAACATGTCTGACATGGCGGTGAGGGTGGAGCAGATCCTACAGCGCAGCATGGCCAGCAACAGAGGTACGATTTAAAAAAACAAAACACACACACACATCCTGCCCACTCACACACCTGGAGAATACCAAATATAGCCATAACCCCTCAGATGAATCGCCCCCGTCCATTTCAAATCCATCCAATCTCGAGACACTTTTCCCCTCTGCCCACATAAGCCCGGCTGTCAAGCCTGGATCCAGCCCAACACTTGAATGCACAATTTATGTCCGACGATGCTGGTTGATCATATAGAACATGACAGACATTATTCACGGCACATTACCCGTTCAAATAGCAAGCCACTGTTTGTGTCAGGGGTGTACTTCACAGTACGGTGCTCCATTGTTGCTGCCATATCACAACCACACGACTACAGGATGTTTAAAACATGATGATGAATCACTGCCCAGTTAATGGGATCCAGGCATGTCAGCTTTCTTTATTAGCCTTCACTCCCAATTTCTTTATTGGGCACAGAATAGAAATCGGACGGCCAACTTAATTCGCAATTCAATTCCACCCGTCTATTCGCTACGTTGCACTTTATGACTGAAAGCTATTCACCTCACTGTCTCATTAAAATGTATCAGATAATGTGCCTGTTGTCACACTGTCTGATATAATTTAAATAAAGCTGATGTGAACCTGGCTAAGTTTTGACAGCAGCAGGCAGCAGCACTTTTCATCGTGAGAGGTCTGCCGTTATCATGATAATCAGACAGAATGGCTGGCAATTATTTGTCTGTGATTGTGCTCTCCGACGCTTGGCAGGATGCTGGCGGAGGAGCTGCAACCGCTCCTTTAATTAGGCTCACTAGTGCCGGGCTTCGAGGAGAAGAAAGGAGGGGAAAAGGAAGGAGAGGATAGGAGAGGCAGGGAGAAAGAGGAACGAGTGAAAGCGGCGGAAAGAGACAGGAAAGATGGGATGGAAAAGGGGGAAAAAAAGAGGATTTGTGATTTTTATGAATCACACTAATGCAGTCTATCTATAGAAAATCCAGCAAGTGGGATGGAACAGAGACTTGGCCATTCAGCAGGGGAGGCCAAGCTTTTACAGGAGCTTGTTAGCTGGCTCTACTCTCTAATTTATCTCTGTTCATCCCAAAGGCTGCAGGGTATACGCTGTGATGCAAAAGACAAACAGACTTAATGCTCAGGGGAAGCGCTGTAAAGACCTGTTTGATCAATATAAGCCCTGTTCAGTCTTGGGAAGTCCAACGCTAATGATAAGTCTGTCTATATAAATGGTATGAAGCTGGGTGTTGAATTGCAAAATTAAACCTTACATACAATCTGACAGATTCTAGATAATTGATCACAACAGATGCTTTGATTTGATCAACCAAAGATGTAAAAACACAGTAGATATGTTGGATGTGCTTTGCAAGTTTTATAACCGTCCTCTATGTGTTTGACTTTTGTGTCTGTGTGGGGGGTAAAATAAACAACAATGCAGCTTTTGTCCTGATTTGTGTCGATGTCTAATGGGTGTTGTCTTTTTGTTGGCGCGCGTGTGTATAGGCTTTGATAAATACCCTACATTTTTCTTTTCTCCAGTCAGGGACGGAACATTAGGACAATGTGAGGTTCCCAAAGATCCCCGTTATCCCGACTGCCCCAGCAAGATGGATGTAAGTCTTCACATTGAATCTCACTTAAGTCCAAACAATTTCACACAGAGAGCGAATTCCCCCCCACTGTCCTTCCTTGGGGACTCACCTTGGTGGTGGTGCAACATAAATTTTGTATAATAAGATAAGAGGTTGTATAAAGGCGCCTTTGTGGAGAACTGGGTTGTCTGAGTGACAAAGAAAAACAGGAAAAGAAAACAAAAGGTGGTTTTATAAACACGCTGCATACAGTATATCATTTACATCATACTTGCCAACACTCTGGATTTTCCCGGGAGACTCCCGTTCTTTATTCTCCTCTCCCGGGTTCTTCCCAGGGTCACAATTCTCCTGTTTTTTCTCTTGATTTTCACACCCTTTTTCCCCATTTCGTTATATCAACTTGTTTCTGGCACTGCACAGTGTATATAAGCCCTACTGTTTCCGCCTGGACGTCAATAGAGCTACACCAAATGTCGTATCCCGGCGGAAGAGAGCTGTTCGCGACCCAACATGATTTGATCTGTGCTCACCGCACATCACAGCGTGCAGTGCCCAAAGTTGGGCTTTGCTTGACACAGTGAAAGGCGTCGTGGTGCAACGCAAATCGTTAGAAATATTGGGTTTTAAAGCGCGATGGTGCCGTTGTTGCGTTGTCTCTGAATGGGTTTTCAGTGAGTAAGAGACGGAGAGATAAATCAAGAGTACTAAGAGATAGTAATAGTCAAGCAGGGGCAAAAAAAATTATAAAAACTGATGAATATTACCTAGTTTATGTCAGAGATTCACACAAGTGCACGCCAGAGGGGTGAAGTTTCAGTTTTCTTTCCTGAGAATTATATTATTATTATTCAAAGTAGGCCTATTTAACATAAAAATGCTGCTGCAGTGTACTTCAATTCTCTAAAAGTCACCAGAATGCAGGAAACAAAGTCTCTGAAACTAATTTTTTCTGTGGAGGACCTCCAAGTTTTGAAATCCTCCCTATTTTTGAAGTCTCAGGTTTGGCAAGTTTGATATATATATATATATATATACATTGTAAGAATTACAGCCTATATCAGCAGTAGCCACAGCAGAAAACTGCAGTGTGTACAATACAAGCATAAATGATACAGCATGTCCAAAGTGTGCTTCTTTCTGTTAACACGCGTGGAAATCGGTGAAGAAAGAAAAGCTCAGGATTTGAAGTGAAATATGCACCTTCTGTTCAATATATAACCGTAGCTAAGACGTAGTATAGAAAAACAAACAAGGTGCACTGTTGTTTATTCTTAGTATCACAATTATTATGTTTATGCATGAAGTAGGTCTCCATAAATATATGCCAGTCAGTCCCACACCATATGAATGCACTATACACATACAATATGTACAAATTAGAGATAGTTCTGGTTTGTGTGGGCGGTACAAGTCACCTGCTTTAGTATAACCTCACAGTTTCAGGCGTCGTTGAACAGAAAACAACTTAAGTTACGTCAGCAAAACACAGAGGACGCTGTACCCTGGAGGGGGAGTAAGATGGATGCTCCATTAGCTCCCTACCACCTCATGAAAGCCATCCAGACTAATAACAAAACCAGACGTTTTTAAGTACCCTGTCTGCTTCCTCTCCTTGGACACTCTTTGCAGCCTACGGTGCGTGTCGGAAAATTAGTTGACCTGAACGCCGCAAACAAAATCTGCCCTCTCTCTCTCTAACGTCTTCATCCCGTTAGTTACCCTGCTGGACGACCTCGTCGCGCCGTTTTGCTGACTCCACCTGTGAGCGGGAAGCCATGAAAGCTCTGTCGATTATCTGGGGTACTTGACCACAGAGCATCAAAGGTTCATGTAGTCCCCTTAACCTACATAACGTCATATTAATAAAGTTTTTTTTCTGTGCATGTACCTCACATTAAAAGACCAGAGGCATCAAATTGAAGTTAAAATGTAAGAGTGAAGAATGACAGCAGAGAGTTACAAAATGATGAGAGGACACAAGGGATGCGTTTTTAACCAGCCTTTAGTCAAATGTAAGGATTTGCTATTACCTAAGTAGTGCCCTAAGAGTGTTTTTGAGAGACAACTGTTTGGGTTTTTGTCTTCCAGTGGATGCGAGCCCGTTGGACCTCGGACCCTTGCTATGCCTTCTATGGCGTGGACGGCTCCGATTGCTCCTTCCTCGTCTACCTGAGCGAGGTGGAGTGGTTCTGCCCCCCGCTGGCCTGGAGGAACCAGACTGCTACACCCACCCTGAAGCCTCCGCCCAAGAAACAGGTAACACAACATTTCCATATCATAAGTGTTTTAATTTCACAACACTGTTGGCTCAAGAAGGGAAAAAATAGGAACAGAGCAGAGACTTTAATCCAAGTTCTTTGAAAGCAGAAGCAGCCAGGAACACGATAGCCTGTTTCTCAAGTGGGAGGCCAACAAGGGAGCGTGTCCTCGTTTCTGTACGAGAGACTGCTGGTTTGTTTCACACCTGTTCAGAGTGAAGAGAAGATCCTGGGGAAAAGTATAAAACTCTCTTAAATGTTAGCTGGGAGTGAAAAGACCCAGCTGACGACGCATGTTAGTGTGCACTCTTCACGTGCCAAGTTAGTCATAGTCAATAGAGAATTGAGAATGACAAAGAAAAATATAAACAGCACAGTGCAAAAAGGCTCTCAAAAACAAGAAAAAGCAATACAATGGGGGGAAATATCACTTTAAATAAGCAAAATTATCAGCCAACAGATGAGGAAAATTTCACTTGCCAAGATTTTGTAAGACGAGTAAAAATATCTAGTCTCAAAGAATCCACAGACATCTTAAAACCAGTACAGCTACACTAAAAAAAAGTACCGTTTTCTAGATGCAAAGAAAGATTTAAGATTGTTTTCCTCAGTATGTACGGAAATGTGCTCGGATTTAGCAAAAGCTAGTGCTGTTGTCTTGAAATACGGCTATATATTTAGGAATTACATCTCAAAACCAGTGCAGCTACACTAAAAACAAGTACATTTGTCTAGATAGAAATAAAAGATTTAATATATTTTTCCCAAACCTATTAATATCCACATTGAGGTCTCTTTTAGACAAGCCAGCCAAATCACAATTTTCTGTCCCCACAGGATGCTAAACACCAAGGTGCTGTCGAAATCCTGCTATTGTAGATTTGGTAGCCTCACACTGACACCACAGAGTGCTTTTTTACTTATTCCCCCAAGTTCAAGGAGAGCAGTTATTGCTTCATCTTTTGATCAATAGCTCCTGGGAGAATCTGAATAAGTGCACACTGTCACTCCCAGTTTTCATTGCTGTTTGCCTTTCTGCATCGTTTGGTTCTTATTTTCAGCATCAATAGATGATGCATTGTGCTGCTTTCCAATCACTCCTCCCGGTCTATCCCACCGTTCGCCCCTCCTCTCTCTTTCTCCCCAGAGTAATGTACAGCCGGCACGACGGGCCCTGATGTGAATTCATTCTGCAGTTCTACCTTCTGCTCTAATTGCCAGCCTGTATTCACTGAGACTAATCCCAAGGCTTCCCTTGGGTACGCTGCATTTTTTTGCTGTGCCGCACACAAAGTTGCTCTTGAGAGCAATAATTCACCTGCATTGTGAGAGTACAGTACGGCTCTGCATATTGATTTTGTCTTTGAGAGAGTGCGTGCGTTTTTGAGAGAGGCAGACAGTCTGCGTTTGTGCGCATCAGATTCCTCTTCAGTGTATCTCTAAGCCCTCTGTGCTCCCCCATGCAGTTACTCCATTGATTAATACTCGCATGCTGGTATTGCACTGTGATGCAGTGATTATAGTGGGCAGAGGAGGAGATGTAAAATGAGAGCAGACTATTTATGAGGATGATCCAGGAATCCCTCAGGCAACCTGTCTGAGAAGCCTAGCCACAGGGCTCTGGCAGATAACAGGATATGACAGGCTCTGTGTGCTACATACAGTCTCCTCTAATAAAAAGAAAACGGCCTTATAACGACGTTTCTGGTATTCACATTTATAAATCTGAGCCTGTTCTTTTAGTATTTTCTGGAGTAGAACATCTGTACAAGGTCTTCATAAAAAAAAGGAAGCACTGGCTTATGAAAAGAAGTTCTCTACACTTCTGATCCTCTCCAGCTATTTTTATTGTTCCTGTCTTCCAGGCTGCTTTCCAGTCTGACATCGGGGCTCTGCTGGAGAAGGTGGGCACCGGGAAGGAGTCACTGAGCTTCATGAAGAGACGCATACGCAGGATGGCAGCACAGTGGGCCTCCGCCGCTCGACGGCTGGATGACAAGCTCCGCAACCACTGGAGGGAGCAGAAAAGGGTGAATATACGAGGCGCGCACACACAAACACACACATGCGCTTCTGCACACACTGGAGGATGAAAGTGTGGGATGAGAGAACAAGTCAGTGTTGTGGTTTCATCTTTTCAAAGCGTTGTGGTCGCAAACAGACTGCAGATGACGAGCCAGTAAAAACAAAAAAGTGCTTTTCTCACTTTCAACTGATTTTTTTTTCTGTAAGTCTGGAAACATATTCCTCAACTCCAAATTTAGGCATGAAAGAGAGAAAAAAAACTCTTAGTACAGGATGTTTTGGATCAAACATCAGAAAGCCAGACAGCCTTTTAATGGCCACATGCCAGGCTGCTAAGTTACCAGAACAGCAGCGAGTTTGTTGCACTAACATGCTCGTTTATCTTCAGCTACACGGTGTGAATGTTGAGTTACAGACATACAGTAAGTAGATAATGATGCATCGATTGGCTATAGTGCTCTTTCACCACTGACATTTATTACAAGGACATTTCCACAAAGTGTCCAAGAGCGCTGCCTGCTGGAACAGACGTCTGATGAAATGACATTAGACCCCCTCCTGGCATATATATTAAAACCTACAACCTACAAGACACTATAACTTGTAAGGAATTAACCCCCAGAAAAGTGTTGGAAATATCCAGTAAATGTTTCAGAACTTCCCACACTCGGTGATTCAAACTGCTACACTTTCATCCCTCAATTGCCGAGTTATTTTTGCGTTTTGGCGGCTCTTTGATATGTTGATGACACATGATGATTTGTCTGGTTTTGAAATGAAATGCTGCCAGTGGGGTGCCGGCAGTCTTCGTTTGCTTTGAGCTTCTCAGTGTTTTTCTGGTCCAGAATATACTGGTAAAAATAACCCCGCTGTTAAACTCTCAACCAATCAATCAGTCCACTTTGTTTCAGACCCACAGAGATTATAAGAAATGAAATAACTCTAACATAATGTGTGCAGCTTTTAGTCTACCTTATCCACTCTACACTCACATTTATATACAACATAAGGTTCCTCATCACTGCCTGACATGTGGGAGCATTTACGCTGACGGACATATGACTAACACCGTAAAATAGTGTATAGTGTGGGTATAGAAATAGTGTTGCACACACCACAACATCCTCATTGCAACACTATTTTTACACCCACGTTATAGGTGAGCAGTGAATGAGAGCATACAGTAATTTGAAAGATAGAGACCTTCACATCTGTTGAACACATGTGGAAAGTACTGTATGTATTAACTAGAGAATATACAGTAACCCTGTTCATGATATATACAGTATCTTATCTTATCGCCCTGTATGTTTCTGTGTACTGGCTGTGGAAACAAATATCCCTCTGGGGACAAATAAATCTAAATCAAAACATTAAAGGGACACTCCACCCGTTTTACACATTAAGTTCAGTTCAAGGAGCACTAACCAACCTATGAAAACACTTGTATAATATCTTCTGTGGCTGTGGAGGAGCTTTCTAAAGTCTGTAAGAATTACCCCAATGATGTCACAGTGATGTCATCAGGGTTATCTCGGCATGTGCTTGAGACTTCGCATTTTAACAGTTTGCCTGCTTTACTAACTGGAGATGTGGGGTTTGAAAGAAGTGGGCCATTACAAGGCAGGGAAAGTCTAAAGGAAGACTATCCAGTTGCATCGTGGGAAGTGTAGGATCCAGTGTTTTCGGAGCTTGACCCATACTAGGGACTAAAAGTCAGGATATCTCAGCCTCTTTTGGTTCGATTCAGACTTGGGCTGTCAGAGTTAAAATGGGTTCTATGGGTACCCACAAGTCTCCCCTTTACAGACATGCCCACTTTTTGATAATCACATGCAGTTCGGGGCAAGTCATAGTCAAGTCAGCACACTGACACACTGACAGCTGTTGTTGCCTGTTGGGCTGCAGTTTGCCATGTTATGATTTGAGTATATTTTTAATACTAAATGCAGTACCTGTGAGGGTTTCTGGACAATATTTGTCATTGTTTTGTGTTGTTAATGGATTTCCAATAATGAATATGTACATACATTTGCATAAAGCAGCATATTTGCCCACCTCCATGGTGATATTAAATACTTGATAAATCTCCCTTTAGGGTACATTTGGAACAGATAAAACATGTGCGATTAATTTGCGATTAATCGGATTAACTATGGACAATCATGCGATTAATCGCCATTAAATATTTTAATCGATAGCCCTAATTTTGACTATTCTTTTTTTTTTTAATTGTCGCTTGTGAGTGTCCTAATATTAGTTAAATTATGACCAAGCTATTTGACCGCATAAAGTTAATTTTCTCCCCTCTTTACATCTTACATCATATTGTCATTGTTTCGTTCTTTTTACCATTAAATCTGATGTCAAAGTCAGCACCCGAGTAGGAACACACTGTATACTCAACTCCTGCTAACAAACAGCACTGCATGTAGGAAATATAGACTAACCTGATAATTTGTATAAAATGATTCATTACATAAACATTCTAAAATAGGCCCCTGTGTATTTCCTGTTGTAATGTTTGTTAATGCAGTAGCTGACAGGAAGTAAACTTGGACCAAAGCTGTTGCCTTAGCAATAGAATGGCAATGAATAGGTCTATAAAAACAAAACGTAACGTTACCTGGGGCGTTTCATGTCTCTTTTGCCTGAAGCACTGTTCATCTGAGACATCTGTGACTCGTTTACGGAGTATCATATTAATAAAGCACAGTGTTTTATTATGTGTAGGTTTGCTTCTCATAGTGAAGAGACTGAGGACTGTATAGTAGATCTCAGTTTCACCAAAGCGTTTCACTCAGAACATATAGACAGCTCTCCACAAAAAAAACCTCTGTAGCTGAAAAGCGGCTTGATACTCCAAAAGCTTAAATGAAACACGAGGAATGAAAGACTTTAATTTGTAGTGTTTTGCTTTTTGTAAACCAGTTGATGGTTTCCTGGCGTTCTGCCGTGTGTGTGCGTGTGTGAGGTTTTCATCAGTTCCTTTCATCGGCCAATTTTCAGTTGGATAAATCAAAGCCAGTTCTGTTAATAACTCTTCCAAAATGCCTGCTTTGGTGTGTTTGACAGTAATAGTTGCTGTCCATTAACCAGACGCTGAAGGCTTGGCTTCCATCGCTGAAACAGAATTAGAAAGATTTGAGGAGAAGAGAGATGTTATATGGAACGTGTTAGCCAGACTAACATGTTTTTTTCTGCTTCCTGATCTGTCTTGCTGTCCTTAGTGTGCACTGAGTCTTTAAGCGTTAACAACCAGCTCCTTACCCTCTAATACTCTTGGTATCCATTTGATGATTGAGTCGTGAATCATCAGTGGCGTGTTGGTTAATTTGATCAGGTTGGAAGCACAATGATTTGAACGTGATGATGAGTGACCAAACAAACAGTTTGCAGGCTAGGTGGCTGCTCACTTCATTAAACAGCATTTACAGTAAACATACCTGCAAATGTCACTACGGTCCATTTAGATGCTGGTGCCGTCCTCACTCTTCAGCACCACTCCTAACAACAAACTATCTGCCAGTAAAGTTTGTTTACTTTGTCTCCGGTTCTCCTGCCGGTATGGGAGAATAATTTTAACAGGAGTGAGACTCTGTTCGAGGGGAAAACAGACTTTGACACAAGACTTTCTCTCAGCCTGCCAGCTGCTGTCAATCAAACCACTAACACTTTTGTCACTGAGAGCAAAGGGGGCATTTCTATCTTTCTCCAAAGACCTTTTTTTTTTCTTCCTTCCAATAATAAAAACCATTTGCCAATAATAATTAAAAAAAACTTTATTTTGACTGCAAAAAAATAACTAAATGTGATTTCATTTGGACTTCAAACCATCAAGACTCTTTTCACAGTATTCAACAGTAAAATATTTGAGCCCTGTTTATTTTCTATTTATTCCCTTCCTGTCCTCCACCAAACGGGATATTTCTGCCCGACCACATTTGGCATGGTTGTTCGGGCGGTGAGTTTTACATCTGACATGTGTCATACATGTGTACAGCGCTGCAGACTAAACAGCTTTGCGGCTCACACGGGGGAAATCCTTTGTGTCAGCAGTGTAGGAGATGAAATATTGGATTGGATTGGAATTGGTAGCAGAACTGAATAAAAATGGTATTGAACCATATCTAGTTATAAGATTTAAGTCTGAAAAGCACCCATTTGAAAACCAATTTATCCCAGTCAGATACGTACTGGACCACCAGTGAAATCCAGCTGCTAATTTAACTTGACCTCACTAAACCTCATTAACATCTTTTTAAACCAGGCCTTGTTGATATGAAATGAATCTGCAGCTCTATTAAGAAATTGATTTTGGGGGATGGTTCAGATGTCTTTTCTGTTTGCCAATTGGAAGACTAAGGACAGCGTGACGACTGGTATGTCTGTCCAAACAGGTGTTGGAGGGGTTAATGTTGATATCTACAGTAAATGGTGTGTGAGTGAATTCACTCTCACACCACTAAACAAATAGCTGAATAAATGTGCGGTCTAGTGGATGAATAAAATGTTTTTTTTCAAAAAAATTAATTGAGAAAAAAAAAAAAAAATTCTGCCATCTGTTGAAAAAAACTAATTTCATTACATAATTAACAGCCTGGAAATTCCATCCTTCCACATCGGCAATTAAACCGCTCGTGTATCGTTTTGCATATCAATTAGCCCTCAGCGGGCTACGTGCACAGTTCATTGCATGTCTTAGGAGTTGCATTGGTGTGACTATGCTGTCACTCTGCTTTCATTGGATACTCAATTATATTTAAAATTTGCCACCACAGATCCATGCCAAATATCTGAATTTATTCCTCTGAAGCGTTTGTGAAAATTGCTCTCACAAAAATCTCAATTATTCACCACGCAGGAATGGAGATTGTCTGAATATAAAAATAAAAAAATGATCTAAATAATGGCTTGTTCTCTACAATAACAGCGCTGAAATGGTTTAACACATTGCATGAGCACAACACTATGCCGTAGTGCTCTGCACTCTTCTCTTGCCTTGACTTTTCTCCTTTTCATTCTACATTCAGATTCTAGTTCATGTGGGCTTTCTGACGGAGGAGTCTGGGGATGTCTTCAGTCCCAAAGTGCTGAAGGGGGGTCCTCTGGGCGAGATGGTGCAATGGGCCGACATCCTCACAGCCCTCCACGTGTTGGGACACGACCTCAAGGTCTCGGTTTCTCTCAAGGAGCTGCACGGGTACGTTTAGATTTATTCCTCTCTGATCATGTTGTTTTCTCATGTTTTTTCCAAGCTGTAGGCTTCAGTCGATGTGCAATATTCAGCTTTGTGTGGTCATGTTTCTCCCATCCATATTTAATGTGATATTCTGTGGGGCACCAGCGCAGGAATCATCTGTTGTTTTAATGTTTTATTCTCATTATTCTTATTCGTTGAATGGAAACGCTTTTGATTTGTCCGTTCTGCACGCTCTGCGAGGGATCATCAAGCCCCGACCGCCGCACCGTTGTTGCCCACACACTGTTTTTCCGATCACCTTTGGCCACACACGGATAAGCTATCTCTCCTTCCTGCAGAGTGCCGATTCAGCCTGAGGGCTTGACAGCATCTCTACAGTTTGTGCACCTCCTTCCTGCCGCAGCTCACCAGAGCTACAGAGCGATAACAGGCTTGTCGCTTGCCATCACAAACACAAAGTGCTTATACCAGTGGACACACACACATACATATTTACGCAACGTGCCTTCCAGTCAGACAGACGAGGTGGTTTCATCTAAAAATATAAGGCTATTGATTTGGAACTGGCGAGGTGCAATAAGAGGCAGCCGGGTTCCAGTCCTGTCTCGGACATTTTCCGGTGATCTTTCAGAACTGCTTCACGCTGGCTGGTCAGGAAAATGACTGTGTACAAGACGGGATTTGCTGTCAATTCTTCTCTGCCAGTGGGTGATGTGAAGCTGAAGCAGACAGGCTGATGATAATGTGCTCTTGTTATTGAGCACTGTATCCATTGCTGTAGGGAAGAGGTGAGGGCATTGATGAGTTAGAGCTGCCCTTTGATCGCAAACGTGTGAAGAAAAGCTGCCTTGATAAGAATAGACTAGGGAGATCAGTGAGGTGGGGAGGATGCCGCAGTGGGAATGCTTCTGCCGGCCGTGCTATTATTTACCCCACTAATTGGTGTCGTGGTGAATCACTGCAGTCTGTCTCTACCGGGAATACCATCAGAAATGTTTAAAAAAAATTGCAGAAGACTCACAAAGAAGCATCGGTCAAGGTCAGGGCTAATACTTTCCGACAGATGAATATAGTCTATAGCGTGTGCGTGCAGAGAGAGAGACTTTATTGAGTGATTTTACTGGTATGTGTATATTTATATAAGTATGCAGTGGCGTTCCATTAGGGCTGATATTGGTCTCTATTCATCAGGAAATTAAATGTTCAGCCTTAGAGAAAAATATAATGGAAAACTGAAATTGAAGGCAAGTGGATTTATTATCAGGCTCAGACCGCATTCCCTCTCCCCACCGAACGCAACCCAGTGTACGTATCCCACTCTGTTTTTTATGGCCATCTTGAATCGGCCAGTTAATGGCAGATGCTGAACATCCACAAATCCCCTCGCTGTGACTATTAATGAATAGAAAAAGGGGGGAACATTTTCTCTCCATCCCTTACTCTCCCACACGCTATCAAATTGACAGATCGTTATGTGGGTTGTGCTCCCACAGATTCCCTCAGGCTTTTATCTATTTACATTTCCTGCTCTTCACTTTCCCACCCAGGCCTTTCGGAGAGGAGCTTAATACCACTGAACGGCCTGCTGTGGTTCTGAACGCGGACGGGGTTGTTGATATGTTTAGCGTTTTTCGCCGACAGACAGATTAGCCACAACGGGAGCTCGGTTACTGTGGGAGTCAAGCTGTTGGCTTGCATCACATAATTGAGTCTAATTGGCAACCTTCATGCTCTCTGGTGGCTTCACTGAGTAGTCACTTTGGCTCGGCGTCTTTCCTTTGCTGTCCTGCTCAGACAAATCAGTTTTGCTCACGCATCCCTCCTTCAGCCAGAGTCTTTCCTCTACAAGATCCTGCTGAGGCTCTACTGAGCTGCCGTCTCTAAACAAAGACGTTTGAGTCTTTCTCACACACTGCAAAATGTTCTCAAGGGATGAACTGATCACATCCTTCTGGGAGTAGTTGGGATTGTTCAGTTAATGTAATTATTATGAGCCTGATTTTTTTTTTTTACATCAGCCTGTTGCTACTTAAATTATGGCTACGTTCACACTGCACGCATGCAGTGGCCCAAATCTTTTGCACATATCTGACTCAGATCAGTTTTTTTCATAATCGTGTGAACAGCACAAATCACACAGCCCGGTCGCACAAAAAGATGTTTGAATGACACGATAATGTGCAAGGCAAAAGCGTGTAATAAGAACGCCTTTCTTGCTTTAGGTGTGTCATTTTCACGCCATATAGTCTGTATTGACTGCGATGTCATGTAGAATAATAAAGGGGAGAAAGACCACAAATAGCTTAAAGCTGAAGGAGGCGAGGTTGGAGCAAATATGATTAAAAAAAGTTATCTTTTATAAAATGGTCGCTATATTCTGACAGTAGGTAACCTGAAAAAAATCATGTGCCTCTGTGACCTCTGGTGCTCCTAACGGCATCTGCAAGATTTCACATACCGGAGGAAAACATGCGGTAAGAGTAGATCTGAGGTCTGCTGTCCATCTGTCGTCTATGAGAGCCGGCTGTCAAACACTCGCGAACTCCGACCAAACGGTCAAACTAGGCCGCGCTGATCAAATATGAATCAATATTATGTTACGTTAATGCCTATTTACAGATCTAATGTTTTGCAGTGTGACCTTAGTCTGAACAGTCATGTCGACATTCATACAACTTTTACGTCAGTCTAGATCAACATTTGTCACAATTCTGCACTGTGAAACCATTCATGTCATGATCCCACCACTTCTGAGTCATCCACACGCACCTCCACACAGAAGTAGCAGCCATTGCCCTCTTTCTCCTTATCCCCGTCCTTGTTATCATGCAATGTTATTGCTCATCATCTTATAAATGAAACCATGAAAAAGCTGGCTTCAGTGGCCTCCATGTTTACTTCCATACAACAGTGTGCTACGTGTGACGTCTTTGTTATTGTATTTTGCGCATGCGGGTCAGTTCATAATTGTGACCAGTTCACACTGGAATCTGATATTGGCCACATTTAAAAAATAATGCGAACAGCCAAACAAAAAAATCGGATCTGAACAATAAATCAGAATTGAGCTGAGGCTTGCAGTGTGAGCGTAGCAGATGACAATTATAAACCTATTTTATATTACTTTTCTCAAACGTGTGTTTTACAAAGAAGACAGGTAAATTCAAACATAGCAGATGGCATAGCTGTCCAGAAACAGTGATAGGTGTCTTCTTGCTGAATGATGACCTAACTCCCCCGTTGATGCTGGTAATGCAACTCTGTTTTGGTGGCAATGATGGTCACTCTCTCCACACTGAAGTATGTCAACAACTTTTTGATGGACAGGTGTTTTGGTTTAACCAGTGACCGTGTTAATTGATGACTTTCAGCCCAATGCGAATAAGTATGTATTTAAAATTGATTGCAGGCTTTTATGAGCACACCTATACAGTATGTTCTGTTAGTGTTTTCAACAACTGCCGTCACTACGAGCAACCACGATGCATTTGGCTGAAAGTCACCTGTTAAAGCTGAAGTAGGCGAGATTGAAGCAAATATGATTAAAAAAGTTATTTTTGTAAAAAAAAAAATATATTGTGACAGTAGTGCATGAAACAGGTAACCTGAAAAGAATCATGTGCGTCTGTGTCCTCCGGTGCTCCTAACGGCATCTGCAGGATTTCACAGACTGGAGGAAAACAAGCAGTAAGAGCTGATCTGAGGTCTGCTGTCTATGAGAGCCGGCTGATAATATGCTGAAAGGTTATTATGGAATTTTTGCCCAATGATGCCAAAAATATACTGCCTACTGCAGCTTTAACACGGTCTCTCATTAAACCAAAACACCGGCGATATCTATGCCTGCAAGCTATTAAACGTGTTGATTACCACTGGACCGTGGTCTCAATCAGAAATGCTCATGCTTGTAGCGCCCATTTTAAAACTCAATAAACTCTAATCTCTGAGTCTGTCATGGTATCTGACGTTGTGTACATGACCAAACATAACGTAGTGTAAGCATCTAGTGACTTGTATTCTTGTAATTTCTCACCGGTGTAACGTTACACGCTAGGTTTCTCCACTAAATACATGTATCTGGCAACTAAATATTGGGCCACTTGCTAATGTCTTCTACCCACTCACTAATAGCACACAAATCTGGAAAGTCATTTTGTTAAATGGTAAATGGACTTGTATTTATATAGCTCCTTTCTAGTCTTCCGACCATTCGAAGAGCTTTACACTTCATGTCAGCATTCATCCATTCACACACACATTCGTATACTGAGGGCAGAGGCTGCCATGCAAGGTGACAACCTGCCCATCAGGATCTAATTTAACACATTTACACACCGATGGTACAGCCTTCAGTAGCAATTTGAGTACATATATATATCTGTATCTTGCCCAAGGCCACTTGGACATGTGGACTGGAGGAGCCGGGATAGAACCACTGACCTTCCGATTGGTGGACAACCTCTGAGCCACAGCCGCCCCACAAGTGTTTAGGTTGCTTTCGCGATCTTTGGTGTTTAATGCCCTTGCATAGCTTGACAAGCTATTGCTATCGCTGTACTTTTGTTGCCAAACTGCGTGCGCACACTTCATCATTGTTTGCAAGCTGTAAAAGGGTCTACAGTATATGTTGAAACATACACATTTCAAGATGCAACCACTTTCCATAAATATCATTTTGATATTATTGTATTGCATCATTCGTCCTCTGTGTAAGTCTTAGACAAAAGCGTCATCTATAAAAAAGAGAAATGGTAGCAGTGCAGACATTGAGATGTGAGTTTGAAACTTGTTGACAGGAAGTTCAGTCACGAAGAGAAGAAGAAAGATCGGTGTAAACGGAGAGCGGTAGTAATTGAAGAAGAGAAGAAGTACAGTCCTGGGTTCACTGTAATTGAGGTGGCGATTGAAGCGGCCGTGACATCACTTCTGTCAGTAACACCGGCACTTGTCGCACCCTGAGGGGAGGGCCCTACGGCAGTTTGCAACGCGGCAAAGACAGCTGTCACTTCCGCCTGGGGGGATCTCATCTGCTACCAGAGCGACACGGGTAATTAGCCGGCGACAGAGCATGGTGCCTCAACACCTGAGGAGCCGTGGATGAGGGGGTGAGGACGGAGTGAGAAAACAGAGGGAGAGAATAAGGAGGGCAGAGGTAGCTGCAGCTTGTCAGCTTTAGCAAGTTCTGTCAGCAGAGTGGAGAAGTAATGTAACGCACACACGCTGCCACCAAGTAGTGTTGTGATCCAGAGACAGATCCACAACAAGAGATGGTTTAACATGCAGGATGTGAGTGCTGTTGTGTGAGATATTTTGCAGATGGCGGTGTTAAATCAATTATGTCTAGTAGGCTTCACTTGACAGAGCACATTAACAGTCACCAGGTAATTTCACCTTGTTTCTCCCTGCAAACATTGTGTGATCAGTAACCCGAAATAATTCAGCAAATGTCATATCGGGGGTCAATTGTGTCTGTAATCCAGCAGCCTGAACAGTGGGAGTAATGACAGGTCTGTGCAGGGCTTTGTGAAGTGTAAAAAAAAAAATCAAAGCTGTCTTTTTTTCCTCGAAGCTCCAACAAAGAGCCTTATGATGCTGCCAGTCTCAGGTTGAGCCTTTCCATAAGTGCTGATGCTCTCTCACCCTGCAGCTTTCTGATTGATGTGCCTTTGTTTCTATGCTTTAAGATAAAACGCAAAAACAGCAACATTGATAAAAAAAAATAGCCAGCGTAGGCCATAAGTGAGATAACATCATAAGGATACAGCACAGTGTATGGTGACTAATTGAGGTTAACCGTACAGTGCCTGTGTGATATTGCTTAATTTAGATTACTAATTTAAGTGCCTAGATTACAACTGTCTGTGTTTCTAGATATATGTTCCTTTAGGCTCAGTGTTTTTGTTTTTTTTGCAGATTCTCACAGAAAAATAAAGGATTTTTGTTTTAATGACCAGAAAGGTTTAAAGCAATTTTCCCACAGATTCCCTACGCACCCAAAATTGTTATATTTTCTGCAGCATAAGGACTTTGTTTACCGCAGTTTAAGAGAATTAGGTCCTCTTGTGATGTTGACAGCTCAGAAAGTGCTTGCAAAATAAAAACTGAAGAGAAAAATGGGGAGAAAACACAAATGAGCTGCCGATTTTGCACTAGTAAGTAAAAAAACAACACAAAAGCAGTTTGAAAATCTGAATTCACCACAGATGTTTTGTATTATTGATGTTCTTTTCCTCATCAATGCAGATATTTATAGTTTTCCCTTTTCAACCTCTTAACCATCCGACTGACGCTATTCGGTCTTTCAGAGGTTGTTGTTGGCTCAGTTTTAAGGCCAGAGTGAAGATACTGATACTGGTATCATATGAAACTAGAAAACCTAAGGAATCTATTGATACCAACCAGGTCATGCTAGCTTATCGCGAAGTAGGCTAAATAAGGTCCCTTGACCTCTGACCTCAAGATATGTGAATGTAAATGGGCTCTATGGGTACCCACGAGTCTCCTCTTTACAGACATGCCAACTTTATGATAATCACAAGCAGTTTGGGCAAAAACTATGCAGTGTTTTGCATGTAGTACAAATGTATGTTTTTCGCCTATTCTAAAAATGGTGTGTTTGACTATTTCTGCATACTGGGGTTCCTAAACAGTCTTGGAATTACATAAATTGGGTATCACTGTAAAGCTGAGACTCCTGTGGATCCAATGATCCAATTATTGTAGAGACAATTTTTTGAAACGTGACCGACCTCACTGTATAAAATGACCTGTGGTGACTTCTAGGATAATCACAGCCTCATGAAACTTTACAGCCACAAACTAGATACCTAGAGCATTCAGAGGATGGATGGCTTTCCTAGCTAGATTGACAATAAGGGGGTTTCTGAGAACAGAACAGAACAGAACAGAAGTGCGCGCAATCCATCGCCAAACAATGCAATTCTTGCGGAAATCTCCAAATGTTAAAAGTTTTTGATACCAAATCACATCATGACTTTTTCTATGGTGTTCCTCAAGGTCTTGGTGTCTTAATGTGGTATTTTGGAGGGATTTTTGATCATTTTTATCAAATTCTCAAGTAGGAAAAATGGTTAAATTTAGCACCAAATCTATGTAACAAATGGCATCAACCCAAAAATTGCTGCAACACTTCTATAATGTTCTAAGCCCACATACAGAATGAACTAATACATGTTTACTTCTGATTTATGAATAGAACAACTTGTCACATAGTGCTGAGCTGCTTCTCAAATTAATCTTCAGGTTCCCAGCTTTCAAATGATGTACACCACTTCTATGTGACATCTACTGTTGATCTAACCCTCTTGAAAAAGTGGGCGGAACGGTAAGGAGTTAATAAAAGCTGAAAATAATGAGCCGTAATTATACATTAACACAGCTGTTCGACATAAAGTGTTGCTTGTGCGCTGTCATAGCGACCATTTTCGCGAGCTGAATTTGAGCCAGATACTGCACATCAAAGTGGTACATCAGCTGTATCTGATCACAACAGCGTCAACATCTGAGCTTTTCCTCTCCTCCTGTTATCCTGCAGTCTCAAGTGGTCGATTAGCATGCCAGACTCTGTTCCCTCTGGCAGGCCGGCTTCACACACACACACAGTGGCACATCAGCTCCGCTCTCTGCCCACGTCATTCCCGTCAAACTGCGAGCCCTCCCTCCAGCCGGCCCTCGGTAAACCCCTTACCCCCAGCCTCAACCCTTCACATGTACCTGTAAATCTGCCTTAGCCAATTCCCCTCACTGTTGGACGTGTGCACCCTGCAATGCAGTGCAACTATGGAGTCTCCAACACTGTCTCTATCCCTTTTCCCCCAAACTGGTGAGTTGCCATGGTGCCAGTGGCCAGCTGTGAAACAGAGAAATTGTGCCCGGTGGTGGTTGTCAAGTGGTGTCAGGAAATGTATGCAAGTCTCGCACCTTTGTTCTCCTTTTTTGCAGCCTTTCTCTTTTGCAATCCTTCTCTCATAACTTATTTCTCCTCTTTGAAGTCTGAGTAGGTCACTAAAACACAACAAAGATCTTTTTTTATCTAGATAGATCTTTATCCGTTGCCAACTCCAGTGTCGTTCAAAACCTGTTAAAAACACATTTAGAAAAAACATATTCCTTCATCACGATGGACACGGGCCAGTGTGATTAATTCGGAAACAACACTCTGTGATCGCATTTTTAATATTTGAAGAGCAGCTCTAGTCTCATTGGCATCACTGAGTATGCTCATGGACGCGTTTATGCTGCTGAGAGCAATAAACTATATTTGTCATGTTCATCACAGTAAAGCAAAATGTCACCATTATGCAACGGTGTGGCTCTTTTATGTGTTTTTAATAGTTTTTCGATGACAATGGTGCTGTAAATCATGGAGGCATAAGCTGTGTCAGGTTTTGGCTACGCAGACGGAGCTTGTTAGAGGGACACATTCATTGTTGGTTGTGGTCTTTTCATGGGATTTGTTGATAATGATAAAAAGATTAAATAACGCCAGCCCTTATCCTTTAATCTTGTGTGTGCGCGCATCTGTGAAGGAGATAAAGAGAGAACGAGAGATAGAGTCGCTGTTGCCTGCTTGTGTATGCGTACTGTATATGTGTGTGTGCTTATGTGTGTGTTACAGTATGTGTGTACTCCCATTTCCACACTCCTGGCTCCTTAATGCACTTTAATCCCTTTACTCTTCCTTTAAAGTTTGCCCGGATTTGCATATATCCAATTAAACCTCTGAACAGCAGCAGCTTCAGTGGATCTGTGAGGAGCAGAGTCACGTACAGTCACTGTAATACATCTGCTCTCGCATTAAACTATGAGAGGCCATATACAGGGCATAATTTAAACTTAAACTCACACACACACACAGACCATTGAAACGCACATATTTGATACTGCATAGACAAACTACTGGCAAGTGAAACCGCACGTGTGACGGAAAAAATACACAATCACACATACATTTGAATGTATCACAAAATCTTTAAATCTTCAGTATGATGTGTGAAAGTCAATTTCAGTGTCTTAAGCCATGCCAGCGGCGTGACTTTGTGGATGGCAATGTCAGTCAGTCGATCCACCACTTTGGTCCGGACTGAAATGTCTCAACAAACATTGGATGGATCGCTATGTCATTTGGTACCAGGCAGCTACCTCCGGGTCTGAAAAGTGAAGCCAATGAGGAAGTGCCTTAAACTTGCATTCTGTCTAACAGCCAGCAGGGGGCGACTCCTCTGGTTGCAGAAAGAAGTCTGATTGTATAGAAGTCTATGAGAAAATGAGCCTACTTCTCACTTGATTTATTACCTCAGTAAACATTATAAACATGAATTTATAGTCTCAATCTCTAGTTTCAAGTCTTCTTCAATACAGCATGATGTTCATTTAGTAAATTATGGTCCCATTTAGAGTCAAATAGACCATAAAGCAGGGTTTCAGACGTGGCTACCTTGTGATTGACAGGTCGCTACCACGGCGTTGTCCGCTCTAGGTTTTTGTCTTAGAACTTTAACCCTTTCACAGTGTGTTTTTTTTTTGTTCATGAAAGTGAATTACATTTTTGGTCACCTAAAAATGTTGCGTACATTTGTACTTAGCTCCACCCTCTCGTGTCACTTCTGGTTGCAAAAAATCAACATGGCGATGGCCAAAATGCCGAACTCGAACTACGTCCACTTGTTATATACAGTCTATATTTGGTACAGACATTCATGTCTCCCTCATAGTGAATTGTAAACACTTTGTTGATCCCTTAACTTTTGGTTTAGTCTCTTCATCATTTTAAAATTTCAATTTGCCTAATGCTTTGGTTTATGACAAAATACCTGCAAAACTGGTGACAATCCATCATCCTCGGCTGTACTTTGTGTTTAATGCTAGCAATTGTCAGCATGCTAACACACCAAAGTAAGATGGTGAACATGGTAAACCTGCTTAACATCAACATGTTAGCATTCTCATTGTAAGAAAGTGTCAAAAGTAAAGTACAAAATGGAATTTGACTTTAAATTGTCTTGATCCTTTCTCCCTTCTGTAAAGCAAAGTAATCTATATTTTATGGACGTACTGAGGTGAGACCCTGGCAGCTGGACTGCATTATATCCACCTGGCTGCATACTGCACACAATATAGACGACAGAAATACAGCTCCACTGAAGAGCACTTTTGTTTGTGTAAGCACTGAATTGCCTGGGTGTATACCTTTGACGGATGAAACCGCAGCCTAAAGCACCGTCGGCTGACACGCTCTTGCTCATTATCCCGTCTGCTGTAGGGGAACCGGCCGCCATGCCATGTTTCCACAAGGCTGCAGTGCTGACTGAATATGTTCACTGTCCAAAGAAGGATCGATAGACTCTTATTTTGCAGGTATTTGTGTCTGTGGACGCTGAGTTGTGCAGGATGTGTTTTTGAGGCAGGTAGCAAGAGAAAGAGGGAGTATAAGGTCATAGGTCTACGACTACCACTGCAAAAACTTTCATGAAGTGGATGCAGTTTGGCAAAACTAAAAGCTTTCGTATTTTCCAGCAAACTGGTGACTGAAGACGGTCTTTATCACTGCTTCCTGTGCAAGTTTGATCATCTCTGTCCTTCACAGAGATGCTTTCATTGCTATTGGTTTGCTTCTCTTTGAAATATGAAGCTTAAACAGAAGCCTTGACAGTGCTCTTTTTTATATAAACTCCTTTGATCATAGCAAGTTTACATTTTGTAATTCTTAGATATTTAAAGGTGCTGTATACAATATCCAGAGCATTAATATAGCAGCAAACAACTATTTGCTATGTAAAGATATAGTGGAGTAATGTCTACCTGAGCAGAGAATGAAGTCTCTCTCCCTCTGTGTGTGTTGTAATCAAAGCTTCTCCTCGCTTTGTTGACATCGCTGGGCCGCCCACACATGCCTTTTAGTGCATGTTTGTGCCCCAATGGCTAGCTCACGGCCGCTGATCTGCACTGCGCTCACACGGTGGTTACAGCTGATAACGCTGTTCCGTCCAACGGCGCCGTTGCAGAAGCGTAGCCCCCACCCTCCAGTCCACCCACCCCCAGGTTAAAACTGTTAGCTGTATGTATGTGCATATTGCGAGGGTGGAAACCATGAGATGGCAGCGTCATCACGGTAAACAGCAACAGTGGCGATATGAATGGAGTATAGAATTTCAACATTTGCAATATAAATAAGCATGCTGTCAACTTCTGAATCTATTTTATGTTAACAATAAACACTTATAAGACAGGGAAACTATGACATACCTTTCTATTTATAGTTTATGCAAGAGCTGTCCACTGGAACGGAGCAATCCACTAGAACGGAGAGATCCATGACAGGATTTGGACAGCAGCTAGTTTGTAGTTTCCACAGTGAGGCACAGCCCACCAGTAAGGCATCTAAGCCTATTCCCATCCGCACTCTACTTGGTCAACAAAAGTCTAGTACTGTATTTATGGAATTAGCTATAGCTTAACTAGCTAGCTACCAAATTATAATATCCGTACCTGTTTTTGCTGAAATTCTTGACTCGGTCACTTGCAGTTACTGTGTACTGTGATGACGCTGCCACTTCGTGGTTTTTCGGCGTGCCCTTGTAATATGCGTGTACATGGGCAGGTCACAGTATTGTTTATGCCTCCACGCCGGCGATAGCCATGGCCAGAGGCATTATGTTTTCGTGTTGTCCGTCCGGCCCGGTCTCTCCATCCGTCCTATTCTCGTGAACGTGATATCTCAGGAACGCCTTCAGGGAATTTCTTCAAATTTGGCACAAACGTCCACCCAGACTAAAGGATGAACTGATTAGATTTTGAATGGTCAAAGGTCACTGTGACCTCAAAAAACACCTTTTTGGCCATAATTCAAGAATTCATATGCTAATTATGACAATTTCACACAAATGTCTAATAGGATTAAATGATGTAGTGATGACATTCTGGACAGACTTGGATGTAAACTGCAACTGGTTGGCGGAGGCATAAAAACGTGATGTGTTTTAAAAATGGCTGTTGTTCCCCTTTAATAGCTCCTCTATTAACTTGTAAAAAGTAGAAATGTCAACACCTCCTCAGTGCTGCATATGGTGTCCTCACAAGTATAGTATTACAAGTATGTGTTTTTTGTATGTAGTGGTCTCACAGAACTGTTTTTACATGTCTTATTTATATATTATTATTTATATCATAAATATTTATATAATATTATATTTATGTCTTATTTATAAAAAATGTTTTACAAACTGCATCATGTCACATTGAATTCACATCCAGTAAACTGCATCTAGTACAGCAGAGTATTTTACAGATCTGCACACTTACTCTTCTTCTGCTGTACAGTTTTTGTACTGTGGCGTGGCTCCTAAGAACCGCTGAAGTTTGACAAAGCAACACTTTCTCTTGTAATGAAAACAGGCACACTTGATTGCGTTTTTCTCAAACAAAGCACTACCTTGATCCCAACTGAAAGCAGAGTGCTCTGAAGCTGCGCTGTACTTTGTCATAGCAGACAACAAATTTATATCTCCTGTCGTTCCTGGTTTTTGTAACTGCTCTCGACTGGTTTTTATGTATGCCTTATTTCTTCAGGCAGCAGATGCTTTATCGAGACTGATCAAGCCCGTCTGGCTCACTGCACGGAACAGGAAAGAAACAAGGGCAAATTATATCTGAGTGAACGCGGGGGTGATTTCAGACTTCAGATTTCAGCCAAAGCTCTCTATCCTATCACTCACATGCTTACAGTGATAATGCTAGCATGATGATGTTAAGCAGGTGTAATGTTTACCATGTACACCGTGTTAGTTTAGTGTCTGCTAACATTTGCTAATTGGCACTAAATACAAAGTAAAGCTGAGGCTGATGGGAATGCCATTAGTTTAGCAGGTATTTGGTTATAAACCAAAGTATTGGACAAACTGAAATTTTGACATGATGGTGGAGCAAGATGAAGAGTCCAAGGATGAAAGTTATTAAAGTTCATTCTCTGGGGGAACATGAATGTGTGCACCAAATTTAACAGCAATCCGTCCAATAGTTGTTGAGATATTTCAATGAATATAGAAGTTTTTATTGGACTTTATTAGTTGTTATCCACAGTAGACAATCCACAAATGTGTACCATGATCCACAAATATTTCACTATCCACAAACGTGTATTTTTGAATTTGTGTTGTATTAAGTCACATCCACAGAAATATAGAGTGTAACAACTTACTCTGTAAACACACATATTAATTACATATAAAAATTGTATAGGTTTACATGTAAATTGATATATATGCATTTGTACTGGTGGAATTTTTTTTTTCTTAACTTTGCTTTATTTATGACATGCTTTATTTTTAAAACTATAACATTTTTATGTGGATTCAAAATAGGTGTTTACAGGGTAAAATATGCGTATTTGCAAATCGCCCTGTATTTTTGTGGATGTGACTTTACACAACACAAATAAAAAAATACATGTTTGTGGATAGTGAAATATTTGGGGATTGTCTTCTGTGTATTACAACAATACAAGTCCAATAAAAACTTACATCAATAAAAAGCAAAAATGTCAACCTCATGTTGGAGGGAAAAGTCAGAGGATTACCAAAGTCAGCAGGATTCATCCTCTAGTGACCATGAATGCCCGTACAGAATTTCATGGCAATCAAACATTTGCTGAGATAGTTCAGTCTGCACCGGAGTGTTGAATCGGCTAACCATGAAAGAGAGAAGAAAAGCAAAGAAAAGGCTCTATTGTGGCCCTCTTGAAGCCAGCATTTATGCAGTAAGTGCTTGGATGGCATCGTGACAAAGGCGGAATTCAGCACAAATAATGCTTGAAAGCAACCATCCCTCTGTATCTGTCAAAGACGTGTGGTTAAACGAACGTGCTGCATGTCTCAGATAATACGTGTTTCCGCGCGTGAGTCGTAACAAGTACAAGTGTGCAGACAAATTGGGGCGACTCCCCGTTGCGAGACGTCGCTGCCTGGTAGCGTTGAATTCTGTATTGTTCGGTTGAATGGCTCAGCCGTCTCGCTGAGAACACCGATATGCTCCACGACGCAACTGGGCTCTTTCATTATCCCTGTCTTCAGCTATGTTTCTCTTCTGACCAAACTCAAGTCATACAAGCACCCATATATCTTCAGAGAGATGGGAGAAATTACACAGTACAGCTGTAAAATGTCAATCATCTGATCGGTGGTATTTTAGTTGATTTGTACTTTTTTTTATAGTCCTTTTATGGGGAATGATCCGTCATTACTGTTTCAATGGTTATTCAATTTCTCTCAGGGAGCGACAGTTGCCTTTTCTCTTTCTTTCTTATTTTCCCTTTAGTTTTGTGTGTTTCTTTCATCTCTTCTGTGGGATCACAGTGTTTGTTGTTGTATGCCACTGTGCACACTGTTTGGCTCAGTTTGACGCTAAAATCACATCTGCCCTGTCCGCAGGTTTTTGGGGGTCCCTCCAGGAAGAGGAAGCTGCCCTCTGACGGGACCTCTGCCCTTTGACCTCATCTACACCGACTACCACGGCTTGCAGCAGATGAAGCAGCACATGGGTCTGTCGCTGAGGAAGCACAAGTCAGTCTCTCTCTCTCTCTCTCTCTGTTCATATTTCTGTCTTGCCATTTCCGTTTGTTTCCCGAGCTCTAAGTACAGTGTTTGTTTGTTGCATCCGTTTTTTGTTGCCAGTAATTGCCTTTTCTGATGAAATACTTAACTATTGGCTTATTGACTGGCTGGTGTTACAGGCTGGTAGCCACTGGGTGGGTTACTTCACTGTGCATCAGCAAAATTCTCCCTTTGGTTCGTTGCGGGGGGGGATCCAATTTGGCCTCTTTACACAGTGATCAATCAACCAGGTGCAGGCTTCTATCCTCTTCTTTATATGCATCGCATGGGAAAGTTGGAGTAAGTCGTCTGCAGCTCATGTATTTGTAAAATGCGAAAGCAAACACAATTCAGAGTTGTTCCAGGCTCTTTTCTTTTTCTGTAAATTCAGTTTTTTGTTCTTTTCTTCCAGCTGGACAGCACTGGAGCAGTCAGTGTGAAAGCAAATCCTCTTGTTTTATCCAAACAAACAAACCCAAACAACTTTTAATGCAACTCTGGGGAAAAAAAAAAAATATTGACGAAAAAGGAAAAAGAGTAAAAGAGTAAAAGAAAAGAAGTTATAGCAGTGTGAAAATAATGATAATCATGTTGGGTCTAATGTTGTTTTGTTTTTATTCCACATTTTACTGTGAATGCGTAAGAGGAGAAGGGCGCTGCATTCATTAAACAACACATTTCATAATAATTCTTTTGATTTCTCTAAGACGAGGTCCTGGCAGGGCAGCGGTGAAAAACCTCCCTTGATTCCAATCAGCGTCAGTCCAAGGTCAGCTGATCGACCAACGCTCCTCAGCTGTCACAGAGTGAAAGACCAATACTTTAATTTCCTCCTCTGCCCTGACACTGATTAGAGAAGCAAGGCATTGATAAATCTCCGATTGGATTACATCAATTGATTTTTGACTTCCCAGTGTGAATATTCACTGCCGATGAAGTGCTGATGTGATTTTCTTCTTCTCTTGTTGTAAACTAAACACATAATGTCTCCTCTGTTCCACCCTGTTAGAGTTTGATGTGGGAGGACATTAACACAACATCTTCTAAGATGTTAGTCGAAGGAGTGTAATTTATTCCCTGTTGAAGAGTTGCTTTCATATTATCAGAGAGAATTTTAAGCATTTTCCAGTTTATCCAAAGAGACTCACTCACAGGAAGAGAGTTTAGCATCTCCTTAAAATGCACTTAAGAGAACAACACTGGTCCAAGTTGTTTGACTCAAATTCATCTCAGACTTGTCCAGGTTGTGTCATGATGTGTTCCAGCAGAGGGCCCTGTGGTGGCTGTGAAACAAGGCTGTGATTTAAGCTTCCGATGTCTCGTCTTGAGGCCCGTGTAAGCTCTGCTCAGTGAGGGGGGGGACTGGCAGGAGACATGGATATCCATCACCGCTGACAGCTTTACAAACCGGGACTCTGACAACAAGACAGCTATAGTGCTGAGATTAGCTCTCATGGCTCAAAATGAGAAAGTGATTTTACATGGCTGTCATGTTGTTGACAGATTCTGCATACTGTATATGTAGCCGGACATCACCAGACCAAATCGCAAATACGACTTGGAACCTTGCAGTTCATTTTCGATTTCCACGGAGCGTTATCAACACGTGACGTTACACTGATTGACCAGTGACCAGGTCTGCCTGGTGTAAGATGGCCAATCAGAGCACATTATTACGAGCCAATCACAACTCGGGACTTGGCGCAAAGCGGGTGGGAAAAAATAATGCCTTAGCAGACTATAGCGTGCAAAGATGAGTTGGTATATTAAACTTTTGCCAAATCTTGTTGGAAGTACAGCAAACACATCTTTCTTCTCAAGAAAAGCTTTAAAGGACCAGTATGTAACATTTTGGGGGATCTATTAGGATCTATTAGTTCTTCTACATGCTTGACACATGGGAGAAGATCCAGTTGGTTGCAATCTGCAACCTCACTGCTAGATGCCGCCAAATCCTACACACTGCAGCTTTAAATGCAGTTGATTGTTCATTTAGTAAAAATATACCATCCAGTTCTTTCAATGCTGACACGATAGCAGCTTCAACATAAAGTTCCATAATCAGCTGCAGCCATCTTGGTTGTTTTCGAAAATGCCTCAGCAATGCTCCTCTTTACGGTCTTAGTCACAAACACGCCCCGTATTAGATAAACGGTTGTGATTGGCCTGGCAAGGCTCAGGCTGCTGGAAATCTGTCCAAAACGGAGGAGGACCAGACCTGTAGGCTACCTCCAGGTCTGAGATGTGAAGCCAATGCTGAAGTGCCTTAAACTTGTATTCTTTCTAATAGACCAGCAGGGGGCGACTCCTCTGGTTGCAAAAAGAAGTCTGATTGTATAGAAGTCTATGAGAAAATGAGCCTACTTCTCACTTGATTTATTACCTCAGTAAACATTATAAACATGAATTTATGGTCTCAATCTCTAGTTTCAAGTCTTCTTCAATACAGCATGATGTTCATTTAGTAAATTATGGTCCCATTTAGAGTCAAATAGACCATAAAGCAGGGGATGCTTTAGGGCGTGGCTACCTTGTGATTGACAGGTCGCTACCACAGTATTGTCCGGTCTGGCAGTTGTCTGCGTTTTCATCTTAGAACTTTGTAGCACTTTGGTCGCCTAAAAATGTCTTACTCAGCGTTTAGTTGTACTTTGCTCCCCCCTTTCGTGTCACTTCTGGTTGCAAAAACCAAGATGGTGACAGCCAACTCGAGGCTTCAAAACGTCAGTCCACAAATCAATGGGTGACGTCACTGTGACTATGTCCACTTCTTATATGCAGTCTATGGACCAGACGCATCTGCCAGAGCAAATAAAACATGAGCTCGCAGATTCGTCTGGCTCTCAGGGAAGCATATATAATGTGCTACATTAGGTGAAATAAACCAAACTAGGTGGAATTATTTTTCCCTTTTGTTGCTCAATCAGGTGGAGACTGTATTATTTGAAAGCAACAGATAACTTTGATCTAATTTTAGTGCTGTCTATTTTTTATACTTTGTCCCAGGTGCCACATCAGAGTGATTGACACCTTCGGCACTGAGCCTGCGTACAACCACGAGGAGTACGCCACTCTGCATGGCTACAGGACCAACTGGGGCTACTGGAACCTTCACGGCCAGCAGTACATGACCATGTTCCGTATGTGGGCTTTAATTTCTTTAACACAGATTTTCTCTTTGGTTATACTGAGGTTGTACATCTGCTTATGGGAAATGGTCTGCATGAGTTCTCACAGATCATATCAAAGACATGAAGTGTTTTGATTTGTGTTTATGTTATTGAGAGTGCGAGTAGATTGTGCGGGTTTATACAATCCTCAGACCGTAACAGACGAGGCTTTGGTCCACAAACGGGTCAGAGAAATTGTTCAGAACAGCTGTGCCCAAACAGATGCCTAAAGCCACCTGCTGTGAGACCAAACAGCACCAGTCAAACACACAGAGAAATGTACAAAAAAACGAGCTTTCACGGCGCATTTGGTGAAATTGGTGACAGAAGAAACTTCAGCTGTTTGTGTAGTCTCCGATTAATTCAGCAACAATCAGCAGCCCCTGCTGTTTCCACAATACTGGCTGTTATCACAAAGCCAGGCACTGTGAAAGTTGTCAGCTTTTCATCTCGGGTTTGAAAATTGACTGAAAATACGGTTTCTTTCTCCTTCCCACTTGACATCTCCCTGCTGGAGTAGATTTCCTTTGTGTGCGCCACCATTCATAGCGTTGTTTTGTGCCCTGAAAGTTGTAAGCCGTGGCACATTAAAGCTGCAATCCAAAAGTCTTTGAAGGTAAAAACTATAGAAAAGATGATGGAGAAGAGTGTCGCTTTTGGAAAGTTGTTTCACCTCATTGTTGGTATGCAATGAAAGTCAGCCAGACAATTGATGTGAATGCAAATACACTTTATTGTTTAACTGGTGAAGTTAGCAGTGGCATCGTTTTACCACACTGATTCATTCTCATAATAAAACCGTATGAATTTCGGCTTTACAGAATCCCCTCCGCTCTCCTTTTGTTCTGTATTCTCTACATACGCAGCAGTGAGTGTGGATCTCCACAGCAGGTCCTTTAGTTCAATCACTTTTTTTTGTGAGACATGAAATTGGACTTGTAACGTTGTGTTGCCAATTGCTTTGTTTGTCCTTGGCAGCCCACACTCCAGATAACTCTTTTATGGGTTTTGTGGCGGAGGAGCTGAATGAAACGGAGAGACTGAACATTCAGCGGAACAAGGTTAACAATATGGCTGTTGTGTACGGTAAAGAAGCCAGCATGTGGAAGGTCAGTATTGCAAAAATAACCCCTGCAAAAAAATAAATTTAGCACGTTTTTTATTGCTTGTTTCTAATTTGTGAGAGGAGACAGTTCAGTTTCAAAGCTACCGACTGAATCTACCATATAATGCTTTTGTGTTATTTGGTAACTTTAAAACGAATTCAAATTGATACTTTTGGTTTGTTTTCTTTTTAGTTTGGTTCGGTTTCACAGTGCACAAATCAATGCAGACCAAATTTTAAAAAAAATATTTGCTGAGGGACGCATACGAAGGAGCGATTTTATCTTTTTCATCTCTAGAGCTGCCACTTTTATACAAGGACTGACTGATAGTTTTAACACGTTGACTCGGCACTGATCTACTGTACACATGAATCCCTTCTCCTCCAGTTTATCTCGAGTGACTTTATAAAGGTCACTATTTTGGTGGACCTTATTTAGCATATTCTGTATGTTCTCTTCAGCCCAGATGTCAAGCAAACATCGGACTTCATGTTAACCTGTCGTTTACCTGTGTCCATCTCAACAAATGCCCGCACTGGCAGCCTGCGTTTTGGTTCGCTTGGAAACGGTTGTTTTGGACCGCACTAGAGTATGATTACTGCGTTCAAAACTGCCCAAACGAACCGCACCATAGTTTGATTAGAACGGTTGGCTTGTGAAAGCACCCTAAGAGACACAAAGAACGCTACATGATTCTGTTACGTGTGATGCCGTTAGGGCTGGGTATCATTTAAAACTATTATATTACCATTAGCAATACCAGAACACTTAAAGTGATACCGATACCAGTAGAGTACTTGATTTGATACCTTTTTTTTGCTCTCTACCTCATTCAATACCTTTTTGTTCTACTTCCTTTGATACCGTGTCGTACTTTCGAACATTTTGGTGGTATCTCGGCACGCTGAGCTGCCAACTCTGTCAAATAACCCACGCTCGACTTCACCACACCACAGACTGTATGGGTTGTAGCTGTGTCACACGTCGCGTTTAATGGAAAAACGCTTGCGGTGATTCGCTGCGAGCAAAACCATGTTTTTGTTTTTTTATCTGGGTCAAAATGGATAGAATGCAGGTATCGTTTGACTGGAGAAGTTTCAATACTACTTGGTACTGGGTTATTTTGATCGATACCCAACCCTAGATGCCATCTTGTGTAACTACGGGTTCAGACAGGCAAATAAGTATGGATCTGTTATAGAGGAGCAACAGGACATTTCACAGCTCTTATGAGAGGCTTCATACTACCTCTTGGATCGTTTCACGTGACTCTAATGAGTCTCGTTAAGATGTCCTCTTACCACCTTTTAGTAGAACAGACTAAACCTCTAAAAGAGGTGATTTTCAGGAGAGAGCGTGTCCCATTTCTCTTGCAAAATGTCATGTGCATGTTGTCACGATACTGGAATTTCCTGAAATACCTTGAAAAGTATCGATATTAGATAACCATTTTCAATACCACGGTGGAAAATTGACCCAATATTAAGGGCATACAATTTTAGATTTTTATTTAAGGATAAATAGCAGTGTGTGTGTGTGTGTGTGTCAACTCGCTGTCGGAGAGAAGAGAGAGCAGAAAGCTCAGCTGGTACCCATGTATCAATTTTGGTGAAAATGAGTATTGAAACCGTTTCAAATATTCAGTATTGATATGTATCAATACTTTGATATTTTGGACAACACTAACATATATCATATTGTAAAATGTCTTACAAGGCAAAGGTGCATGAGGTGAATTTGAGTCAAAAATGGTGCTCCCTCTTGGAGTCATAACTTGGACAAATCTGAACACACACACTTTATACACATATTTTTAGATTTAGTGTGAATACACCTCCAGAGGATGCCATTATTCGATTTCCATCATGAATACACATCTACTGTATAAATCCACTTATAAATCATAGAAAAAAAGACGCTCCGTAAAACTCCAGAACTTACCCGTGAAGTAGTCCAGTGATAGTTGTCTCTACATCTATGGGTATATTGCAAACAGGAACTGCTAATAGCTTATTCGCCCCCCATCCCCCCCAAAACCACTGTTTCATGGAAGTCATTATACCCCTACGCATGACATTTGACTCAAACATAGACAGATTTAATGCATATGCTATAATTGTTGCATTCACGAGGTTCTTTAAAACTGATAAAATCCTGATAAATATAAAGTTTGGAAAACATCACTTTCCTTAGCAAACCTTCACGATGTGCACTGTGAAACACCCACTACATGTTCCATTTCCTCCAAACAAGTTTCTCCACCAGGAATCTGGCCTGAAGTGCGATGGTAGAGGAACAATCGTTTTTGTTTAGAGTAAATTTTCCCTTCGAGCTACTGGCAAGGTTTTTTCGTTCTTACTGTAACTTTGAAGTGTGCTGCAGCCTCCCACAAGGTTTGGTTCACTTCACTGACTGCAGCTTTGTTCTTACACCGACATAACATTCACTGTTTCTCAGAACAACTCGAGCTGCAGTGTAACATTTGTGCAACCGACAGATGTGCGATGTAAAAGCCGGTAGTGTCGGGGTCTCTCCAGACAATGAATCCCCCCTCGTTGGGAGCAGTCGCTTCCTCCAACCTTTTGAGGTCCACATGAGAGATTTGGGACCTGTAAAGGTCCTGTGAGAGGAAAAATGACTAATACTTCATGTCGTATTCTCTCTTTTCCTCTACACCTGCCCCTCTCTCTACTCCACTTCCCTCCTCTTCATACTTCTGTTCTCACACTGTTCTATTCTGTATTCATCATCCCATGATGCATCATTGATGGATCCACGCAGCTGCAAGTAAGTCCACCTGCTTTTCACTGGCATTATCGATTCTATGAATACCAAAAAAAAAGACTTCTGCTTCACTTTTCGTTGCCTAAAAAATCTATTCCACTCCAGTTGTGTTGGTATGGATTTCTAACTTTTGAATGTCAGCTCAGTAAACAGATATTTTAAAATATCAGACTTGTTTAGTGACTTCAAATATGTGAAATATCTCCCAACATCTAGATCTATTACTAAAATGTGAACAGCTTCTGTAATGTAACACAGAGGAGCACCATAAAATACAAAAATAATAATTTAGATAACTTAATGAATGAAGTTGAGAAGGTTTGTCCTACTTTGTTTTTCACGAAAGAAATGGATCACAGTTGTAATTCATTGTAACTCACATAAATCCAAAATTTAGATTTTCAAGAAATTTTGGGAGGAATATCACTTTAAGTAGAAGAAAGTGTGATTTCACCTCCATGATGCTCGAAGACATTAAAACGGCCCAAGATGAAAAACGAGGAATAACACTCAGATGACATTTATAAATGATTTATGCCTTGAAGACATAGCATTAGTGAATAATTCATAACAATCCCCCAGAAACACTTTTTTTTAGGTAAACTAATTCAGTTTTACGTCAGTGAAATGATTCAAGCAAATTGTCTCCGCAGGGCAACACAGAAGATATACATTGATTTAAGTCTTTCATAACTTCAGAGCTACTGGATAGTTACCAGATAGTTACCAAAATGATGATGTCAGTGCTAACAAGAGCAGACTCAGCTCATTAGATCTGCTTTCCTCATTTCCATTAGCCAATATGTTTGCTCAGGCTGGGATGATACTCTTGCCCTCCCCAACACCTCTGGGTTTTTCTCCTCTGCCCTTTCAGGAGTGGATGTGTGTAATACTGATGAATCTATTCAATTCATTTAACTGTTCATGGCGATGTCAGTGCTGCAGAGGAAACTTCAGTATGTAAAGTAACTATAGTAAAAAACAATAAAAAGCATACAAGCATAACTTGCATCAAATATTCTGTCTGTGCAGTCCAACTAGACGGTTAGCTTAATGCAATGCAATGCTTTAACTTTGAACTAAATCACCATGGCAAATGCTACTTCAAAGATGGCTCACACATTATATATGTCTGCTCTTTGATATGTCAGTTTTCAAAGCAACATAAGACCAATAACATCTCTCTCAAAGTTGCCAAATAATCTTTCGAAACTGCAGGTCAAATTATCATGAGGCTACTTCTCACTTGATTTATTACCTCAGTAAACATTGTAAACATGAGTTTATGGTCTCAATCTCTAGTTTCAAGTCTTCTTCAATACAACATGATGTTCATTTAGTAAATTATGGTCCAATTTAGAGTCAAACAGACCATAAAGCAGGGCATGCTTTTCGGTGTGGCTACCTTGTGATTGACAGGTCGCTACCACGGCATTGTCTGGTCTGGGAGTTGTCCGTGTTTTCGTCTTACAACTTTAACTCTTTCACAGTGGGTTTTCAGTTCATTAAAGTTAATCGTAACCTTTTTGGTCGCCTAAAAATGTCTTGTTCAGCTTCAGCAGTGTCACTTCTGGTTGCAAAAAAACAAGGTGGCGACGGCCAAAAACCAAGATATCTTCGGAAAAAAAGCCAAACTCGAGCCTTCGAAACGGCAGTCCACAAACCAATGGGTGGCGTCACGGTGACTACGTCAACTTCTTATATACAGTCTATGAGGACAACAACTATATGCCACACAAAGTGAGCAGTCAAAGGCTAAAACTAACCAATAGGGTTCTGGTGCACTGAAAAAAATCGTCCCACATTGTGTAGCAGTGTTTACAATGATAAAGCAGTCACTTTACAGTGTCCCTTTTTAAGTGTTTAACTCACCTTGTGCCTGTTATGTCTCAAAGGGAAAGGAGAAGTTCCTGGCCATTCTGCACCGCTACATGGAGATCCACGGGACGGTGTACTATGAGACGCAGCGTCCCCCGGAGGTGCCCGCCTTCGTCAAGAACCACGGTCTGCTGCCTCAGCAGGAGCTGCAGCAGCTCCTCAGAAAGGCCAAGGTGGGAACATCACTGAGGCTTTCCAGAGCTTAGAAAATGTTCAGCGTACACAAATTCTGGCTCATAATGAAATGCTTAGTTGAAGTTTTTATGCTGAGTGTTGACCTGGATATGAGCAGCTCAGTGTATAGACTCACGATCTTCTCCTCCTTTCTATTTTCCTGTCAAGCTGTTCATCGGGTTTGGCTTCCCCTATGAAGGTCCCGCACCTTTGGAGGCCATAGCCAATGGCTGCATCTTCCTACAGCCCAAGTTTAATCCGCCTCACAGCTCTCTCAATCATGACTTCTTCAGAGGGAAGCCCACCTCCAGGAAGGTAGATTCACCCGTCTTTATCTTGGCCATCTCTGCACCTATAATAGTAAATAAATATGCATAGAGTATACAGACTTCAATTGTTGTTTTATTGTGAATATATCCCATTTATTCCTCCTCAGGTGTCCTCTCAGCATCCGTATGCAGAGCAGTATATTGGCAGGCCGCATGTCATCACTATCGACTACAATAACTCTGAAGAGTTCGATGCGACCATCCGTGAGATCATGAGGATCAATGTATGTTAAGTTATTGGTGCTTGCCATCCAAACTCAGCTCTTCTCATTCAACAACATAATGGCCTTCTAATATTGTAGTACCACAGCACACTTTACACTGCTGCATGATGATAATAATCATAGTAGTGTGCTCTTGCACGTTTTATAGTCTGCTTTGACCCACTTTAAAGCCCTCAGCCTTTAATGGAGCTCTTAATCATGGCCTCCTGCATTACAGCAAAATGCTTAGCTGGCTCCCTCTCCGCTCTCCGCGCTGCTAATTGCTTGAGATATTGAGCGGCTCAGTAGGTAAACTGCGCCCCCCACACCTGGGTTTAAATGGCAACCTTCCAGAGGCCAGCCCCACAGGCCGTAAGTATTGTCCGCAGCAGATCATATTAATCAATCACGCTGCGCTCAATCTGTCGCCAGAACAACACCGAGTCGCAGCCAAAGCCCCTCGCGGTGCCAAGATGCATGTGTGCCTCTACCTGCCAGGTGTGTTAAATAGACCTTGTGTTTCCTGCTGATAGAGGCAAAATTAAGTACCAGTTGTTGCGCTTGGTAAGTGCTTAAAAAGTGGATCCTGGGGGAAGGAAAAACAAGGCTAATCACAAAGGCTGACTGGGCAAGTTTAATCTAAGATTTAAAAGATTAAATGAAAGTAAGGGCAGCTTCATTTCCCATGATCTTCACTCACATACCTGATATGTACATATGTATTTGATCTAGACACAGTTGAAAAAAAGTGCACATCATTTGTCATTGTGGTTGATTGATAAATTATCACTAGTAAAGATAAAATACTACTAAATACTAGAGCATAAAAAAGTGTGACATTTTGGGAGAGACCCTTGTTTGCTTTTTTTTACTGAGGGTAAGATGAGAAGATTGATTGATACACCTCATACGTACGCAACCGCTAGCCTGGCTCTGTGCATCCGCCTACAGGGCTGAAAACACCGAGACACATGGCTAGAAATGCATCACCCGCAAAACCATTGTTTTCCTATTGTAGGGAGCGCCTGGCCTGCGCTCTTCTCTTCGCTGCATGTCTTGTTTTTTTTTGTGTTTTTTAGACGTGCATAAAACTTTATCCTCAACTTTTCAGCACCAGGCGCGGAGTCGCACCGCTCGTCAACGTCCCAGCGCTCATCAATGTCCCACTTGGCTACTGTGTAGGCTACTGTCTTTGAGAGAGAGAGAGACCACATTTTCCCGTTAATCACATTTGATCACCCGGTTGCAAGCACACAGCCCCGCTCCACAGGCGCACCGCTGTTTCGCACGACGCGCTTTGCCAAGGCGTTTTTGAAACAACCGCACCTGTAGCGACGTGTCTCAGTGTGATCAGCCCCCTACCAGCACCTCTAAAGCTCACTAATTAACACGTTGTACAGTATGTTGGACAGTATGGTAACTTCCTGCCTCCGCTGGTTGCCTGGCAACTGGTCACTTGGGTTACACTTTGGTGTTTGTACTAATTAAACAAAGAAGATATAACGTGTTAATTAGTGAGCTTTAGAGGTGCTGGTAGGTGGATTTTATTACCTTCAGACAGAGCCAGGCTAGCTGTTTCCAGTCTTTGTGCTAAGCTAAGCTAACGGACTGCTGGCTGTAGCTTCATATTTACTGCACAAACATGAGAAAGGTGTCGATTTCCTCATCTAACTCTTGGTAAAACAGCAAATAAGTACATTTCCCAAAATGATGAACCATTCCTTTAACTTATTTAGCATTTGGATAATAGGAGTTCAGCATATGTAATGCAATATTTAAGTTTAATGAGATACGTTGTTACAGTATATATATTCAAAGCTCAGCTTCTTAACTTAACACATTTTTAAGATACGGTTTGTTCGTAGTTGCTGCTGCTCATGTTGTTGATATTAGATATAGCTTCTTCTATCAGCGAGCTCAAGAGCTGCCTGCTGGTCTGACACACTGTTGCCTCAGATTTTAATGGCACCATGGCAACAGTGCATGATGGAAATGAGGAAACAGGCAGCGGATAAAGAAGCACTAAAAAAATGTTTGAGACACCTGCTCGGTCTTACCCACCAGCTGAGTTTGTGTCCCTTTTTTCTGGACATGGCTGCACCCAGCATAACTCACCTCACGAGCGTAGAAGACGTTTCATTTTATCGTCACTGATGATGGCATGAAATAATGAATGTTGCTCACGTATTTTTGTGGCCAAGCAATGCAATCAGTTTAGGTATACGAATTGCACAGTCATTTTACAAATGTTTTCCGTTGCTGAATTCAAATCACCCTCTATGAAGCATTTTTCTCCCTCTCCCTCTCAGATTCTATTATATAAAGATGCCCGAAAGGCAAATTGCATTGCGGAATATCTGATGAAGTGCCAGATACATTTCATTAAACTCAGATGAAATAAAGTAATAAGAGAGTGCTAAAAGCAACACAACACTAAAAGGAACCATTTATCAATTTGAAAAGCCTGAGTGCTTTAGTGGCCTGATAGTAAACAATAAGATCTCACTTTAGCTGCATTCATTGTGCATTTCACATTCTGCACCGAGGATCCTGACAGAATGTGTCCTGGTATATTTAAAAATTATTGATGTCATCAAAATAGAGTAGGTTTCAAAATGCAGCTATTACAGTAATATAAACCTCCTTGTAGTCTTTTTTCTACACCACCGTCAAAAGTGTGTCCTCCCGTTGGCGTGTTCTCTACGACACTGTGAGCATAAAGCACTAGAAAGAAAAGGAAAAGCTATTGATCAGTGTTTCTGTGATTTTGAATCCACTTCCTGTCGTCAAAGAGTCACACAATGAGTGACAGGCCTTAACAGCGACACTGATAACTGCACCCAAAGGACCCCAAAATGCACAGAAACATCAGCCCCCTCACCACTGGATGACCTGTGGTCCGCTGTCACTTTAATCCGTTGTTTGACGTATTGATGTAGTCGTCACTAAAAATAATGAAATCAATTTTCAAAGCTGTCACCTGTGATGTATTAGGTCATTGATTTTAATGTGTGGCTTGTGGCATGATATAAGCCTCTCACAATTACGCTAATGAATATGTCAGCTTTGATTAACTATCAGATGCTCTGTTCCTGTAATTACAGTGGCTCGGTTCTGTGGACGCACACACACATACACACACACACACATGCACAGACACACTCTTCCCCCACTGTTTCTTCATCTGTGTGCACACCTGTGTTTGCAGGTGGAGCCCTTCCTGCCCTACGAGTACACCTGTGAGGGGATGCTTGAAAGAGTTCACGCCTACGTCCAGAATCAGGTGGGTCTCAGATCTCAGCCGAATCAGCAGGCATGCTGGGTAAGGTCAAAATCATGTAATATAAGTTATTTGTAGGTGCATGTGTTGCCTCCCAACAGATCAGGTTGGTTGCAGTTTATTGGTGTGAACAGATCATAGAAATAGAAACGAGATGAATTGTTCAGCTACTTGTGTCTGACTCAACTACTGTAGCTGTTGCATGTGGTAACACCCTCGAGTAACCTGTGTTTATAATAGACTAGTGCAGTGCAGTAAATGTCACTGAAACTATTTCAGCTTAGTTAATAAATAATTAGGGCTGTCTAACTTACTGTAACACGTTAACGCAAACTCGTTTTAACGTTAAACTCTGTTTTTTTTAACGCATTAACGCAACTTGCGATTTTTAGGGTTGTAGCGGGCTCCGTTTTAAAGCTAGAGTGAAGATACTGGCATCATATGAAACTAAAAAAACTGATGAATCAATTGGTATCAACCATGTCATACTAGCTTGTATAGGAGGACACTAAATAACGCTCCAAACTTTGGCTACATTTTGGTGAGGAAAAACTGGCATGGCCATTTTCAAAGGGGTCCCTTGACTTCAGACCTCAAGATATGTGAATGAAAATAGGTTCTATGGGTACCCACGAGTCTCCCCTTTACAGACATGCCCACTTTATGATAATCACATGCAGTTTGAGGAAAGTCATAGTCAAGTCAGCACACTGACACACTGACAGCTGTTGTTGCCTGTTGGGCTGCAGTTTGCTATGTTATGAGTTGAGCATCTTTTTTATGCTAAATGCAGTACCTGAGAGGGTTTCTGGACAATATCTGTCATTGTTTTGTGTTGTTAATTAATTTCCAATAATAAATATATACATACATTTGCATAAAGCAATTATATTTACTCACTCCCATGTTGATAAGAGTACATGACAAATCACCCTTTTTGAACAGATAAAAAATGCGTGATTAATTTGCAATTAATCATGATTAACTATGGACAATCGTGTGATTAATCATTATTAAATATTTGAATCGATTGACAGCCCTATAAATAATAATAATATTTTACTGTAGTTGAAATTATAATTACGCTATAGCTTAATACAGTATAGTGCAGTTTACAAGCACAGTCACGTCAGTAGTGCAGATAAGTTACTTAGCCACAGCTTTGCAGTGGTTTCAGTGCATTTCTAAAATTTGAACGGGCCTGAAAATAAACTGTAGGCTATCAATGCCTAATGTAACAATAAATATTAACAATAACAAATAACAATATTAAATCCCCTTTACGGTACCATGTGGAGTTTTCCGCTAAACAAACAAAAGTTTCTATTTACATTCAGCGTTTCTCACCACGACGCATTGTGTGTTTCCCTTGAGGTCTGGCAGACGTGTTGAATGCCTTTTTACATCCTTTGTGCCCTGCAGTTAGTTTTTTTTTTCTTGCACCTGAGTATCTTTGCCTGGATGTGCTCTTTCTTCCTCATTAAACATTTGCAAAGCCTGGTTCGTCTTAAAAGTTTGAAACCTGCATTGCTTTCATCCATGTTTACTAGTCAGTGGAATGGCTGGAACACATATCGCCTCACATAAGAACAAACAAAACAGGGACCCACACATAGAAACATTGCTCCATACTGTAGGCTTAATAGTGGCCAGAAACTCCACAGGGACCCTTTAAAGTATATGTTGCATTTGTTACAACAAATATAAGCAAACACATGAAACAAATGTAGATAGCTGACCACAATAGCTACAAATGGAAGCTGTGATTTAGACGCTGTCATATTCTGTCATATACAGTACATACATATCTGTCATATTTTAGCAAAAATACAGGTGTTTGTAATGTACTGTGCTGAGCATATGTACGCATGTGGAGACACACATTAAACCAGGCTGTTCTCATACACCGTTCGTAGCTATACCTACGAAAAGTAATGCACTGTAATTTGTATATAACCTACATAATAATAATAATACGTAACTTCCGTAGTTATTTTAACCCAAACCACAATCTTTTCCTAAACCTAACTAAGTAGTTTGGTTGCCTAAACCTAATCAAGTTGTTTCCTGTGAAGACGGAAGTTTATTTTGAAAAGAGTGTATGTACATAATGAGCGGAAATTGACACATGTTGCTAAACATTCGTGGGAAAAGGCACGAAAAATGAGGAATAACTTTTCATAAGATATCATACAAACCATTGTATGAGGAGACGTAGATTATATATAGGAGTGGCATGAGGAGATTCTTTGGCTTGCGTACTTTTCTTCAGCTGACACAGGGTCACTCAAACTTAACGTTGAGTATTCATTTATATAATTTGTGACTGATTGATCTGCAGTTTTAGCACAGATTATTTAACCCTTAGAAAAAACAATTAATTGTCTCAAATTACTGAAACAGCTGTTCTAGCCCAGATGTACTGGCTTTGCTTCCTTAGACTCTTTCTAGTGTGGACCAGACACTTCATGTGGAACCGGGTGAACACATGTGTCACTCCTGACTCTCCTGGCCTTCTCCTCAAATCAATTTTCAGTTTCTCCATTTCAATAACATGTTTTGATGGTAGTCAACACAATACAAGGGTAGAATATGAATGGGGGAAGGAAGTAATGACATTTAAGCACCATGGACCTGTGCTCATGAGGTCAGTCTTGATTGTGAGTCTCCTCAGCTTCTTTGTTGACAGGAGAGGGGAATTAATTGGCTGTGGCATGTCGGATCCTTGTTCTTGAGCCAATCCATTTATTTTCTCAAGTGTTTGTGATTCATTTTTAGTCGTTTATCATTTGTCATCTCTTGGAACAGATGCACACACCGCACCTGCTTAAATGTGCGGTGGTGTCTGATTTGATTTCAGCCTGTGTTGGGAGGAATTCAAACAAAGGTTTTCACAAGTTCCAAGAAATGTTGGATTAAATGACTGATGATAATAGCTTTAAGAACTGAAACGGCAACTGTATTTTTACAACTGCACAAGGTCTCCTCTCATTAAAGCATTCATATGTCCATTATATTAAACTATTTTATTTAAGAAGTTCCCTTTCTGGGATTTCTTCGCCACAGTATTTATTCCCCCGGCTACACTTCCTGGGTCAGATATTAAATTCTTTGCAGGCGGCAGCTCCAAGCGTAATAGACTAACGCGGTGACTAATATTTCTTAATGATGGTCCTCGAGGAAGGTGATGAAAGACAAAAGTAATGCTCATACATAAATATGGACTTATTATCCAACCTTTTACGCACATCAAAATGAGAATTCATCAATAATTAAGATATGATGATATTGTTCATTTTACTGAAATCCAGGGTGAGTACTCAGACAGTAGTACAACCAAAAATAAAATACACACACACACACGTATACACGCACACACACACACACACACACACACACACACACACACACACACACACACACACACACACACACACACAGACACACAGACACACATTTCTGTACGGTCTATTTACAGATGTTGTCCTCTGGTTCATCCATCATGTTGTGATAGTTGGTATAGTGTCTGACAGTGACAGGTTAAAGAAATGTGTTAGCCTCTGCTCTGACACCATCTCTTCCCAGGCTCTCACACACACGCATACGCATACTCAATGTGCTGTGACTGACTGAGACTGTGACCGTCCTCCTGGCATGTACATTGTCAGCCTCCCAACAGACTCTCCTCCCTCTCTTTTCTTCCACTCTTCTTAACCTTCTCTTCCACCATTTCCAACTTTTCCAATTTGATTTCTAACTTCTCAAGACACATACAACTCCTCGTTTTTTTTCTACCGTCTGGCTGACTGTCGCCCTCGTTATCTCCCACAATGACTTCCTCTCACCTCCAGCCACTGGCAGAGCTCCAGTCCCACTCTAACCCTTATACAACCCACTCTTATGGCAGCTCAGTCTCTTCCCCGGTAAACATTTCACACTTCTACCTGTCCTATTAGCATTTGTTTTTGTTGTGTCCTTATAACTGGGGAGAGAGCATTCAACTGAAAAATCACTTGATGGACATTTCTCGTTTGGTGGAGGTCAAACACACATTTAGAGAGGAAAGAGACAGAGATGTTTGTGGAAAACAATTAGCGAGGACGATTTGTCGTGACGGGCTGTGGGTGTGTCATCCATTGGCATGTAGTGGTACAGAATGACAATGACCAGCTGTCCCTCACAGCAGGAGATTGATCCAACTAGACAAACATAAATCTGAGATACGTGATTGGATGAACATGAAACCTGCCGATGATGTCACCATTCCCCAGTATATGACAGATCGACATTAAATGGTGGCTCCAGTGAAATGGGATAAATGCTAATAGCCGATGTAAAAGCTTGATTTATTATTATAGTGGGTGTAGCAGGGTCCTACTGACCCATATCTATGAGGATGATAACCACTGATAAGGCACATTTAATAATCTGATAGCAGTCTAGTCGGCTGGACTCATAGTGTTATCAAAAAGACATCATTATAAAGTTGCTATAATCACATACAGTATAGATGTATATGCCTGGGTTAATGATTACCAGAGAAAATAAAACTAAGAATTCTGGGAATTTTCTCACAAGCTCCAAATACAAAACCAAATACATGCACACATAGAAATAAACTGGATGAATAAAAAAAAACAGTATAATTACAAATAGTAGCATCTCCACACACCCCTGCTATCCATATCTGCCTCTTAACCTTGCCCCTTTCCATGCCTCGTTACATTCTTGATGAGCTGTACTGTATGAATGTGTGTTAGTGTGTGTGTGTGTCACAGATGTTGTCTGTGTTTAGGAGTGGAAATGCAGCAGAGATGGAGAGATTGGAAGCATAGTTATTGCCTGCGGGCGCTGGGAGCCTGTTTTAATAAAGGGGTCTGGAGGCCAGTGGGACATGTCAGAGAAATGTTATTACCTAGGTCTTATGAATAGTCCCAGCTGGAGGGGGAATCTAATCAGGGCTCTCACCAGAGTCTAATTCTGCCTCCAAACCATCATTTGTTATTGGGTGGCATAACTGTATTCATATCATTTCCTGGAAGATTGACGAGGACTTGTCAGCTCTGATAATCACCTTTTGTATCGTAACGGTTCTTTTATTATTTCCTCCATCAGCTGTCCAGACGCATGTGTTGCAGAGCTGAATGTGTAATTTGTCGCTGCTCTGTAGTGGAGTGTCGAGTTTATTTTAGCTGACGGGTCAAAGTGTTAACAATATAACACTGAACATATTACTGATCTGGGTCACTTTATCTTTGCACCTGCAGGACTTTTGTTCCCCTGAAGCTCCGTTTCCTCCGGTAAACTCGTCTTGGCTGAGCGGCCCCGCCAGTCCTTTCATCCTCCTGGCCAACTCCAGCATCCTAACATGGGCCTCCAACGCCAGCTCCTACACATCCTGGCCACCGCTCAGCGCGCTGCGCCTTCTGGCTTCGCTGGAGGGCCAGTCGTGTGTGACGGCGTGCCAGAGTGCAGGACTCATCTGCGAACCTGCCTTGTATCGCTTCATCAACATTAAGGAGGCCTTCAGCGCGTAAGATGACGGATGATTTGTTAATTCACTACGCACAATTTGGCACAGTTTTTTCATTTGCTCCTATCTATGCATATAGAAAAATAACACTGCACTGAATTTTAATTAATCAGAATGTATCGGAGTAAAAAATATCTTTTTAGACAAAATAGTTGAGATTTTGAAATGCTTTAAATGATCTTTGGATGTACATTTGCATTTTAACTTCATACACATGATTTTGATATACATTGACCCTTTTCCAATACAAAATGAAACTCGCTGTTGCGACGCACAAGCGTTCTCAGGCGCCTATTTTTCAGGGCGCAACAGCTGCGCCCCGAGAAGAACACAGTTCAACATTTGGAACGCTGCAGCGTGCACCACATGTCATGTGATGAGGAGCAACCAATCACAGCCGGCAGATAACTTTTCTTTCTCCCGTAAATCTCAGTCTATGGTAAATATGGAGGAGAAGTTAATAATTTTAGGGTACGGTTACCCAGATCTTTATGATCTGTCCCACGGACTATTTTACCTAAGGGATTTATGGTGCTGGAAATCCATTTATCTTTGTTTTGACTTTGTTTAGTTTAATCAGTGAGGCTTTTACTGCTATATTACCGCAACTTCATTATCGTCATCGCAGCACGAAGGTTTTGGTTGCTTAGTAACTACTGCATCAGTAGTGCAGCCACCGAAGCACCTTGGCACGGCTGGCGTTTTCCACGCATTTTTAGATGCAACATGTGTAGCGGCTCCTAAAGGTGCTGTATGTGAGATTGGGAGCATTTCTATTGCCTCCGCATGGCTCTCAACATGGTGACAACTGAGCCGGCGGCTCGTAACTAACGGTGCTAAGAGCGCTAACAGTGAAAACAACAGCAGCAGTGCTGACAGAGCTAAGTGTGTTAACCCTTGGGGGGAACCGCAGGGTGGGCGCTACGCTCCCGCAATGTCGGGACGGCGTTATCAACTGTTACCGCCGTATGAGAGCAGTGGAGAGTGGCGGCCATGAGCTAGTCAGTTGGGCACGCTCACATGCACAAACATGCACTTAAAGCATGTGCGGTCGGCCCGGCGATGTCAACAAAATGTGGAGAAGCTCAGATTACAACACATAGAGGGAGAGCGACTTCATTCTCTGCTCAGGTAGACATTAGTCCTCTATATCTTTACATAACAAATAGTTGTTTGCTGCTATAATAATGCTCTGGATATCGTATAGAGAACTTTTAAACTGTGTTCTTGCCCAATGCACCATCCATACTATTGACTACGTCTTGATTAATTTGAACTTCTTGAAATGCTCATTCTGCAAAACAATAAATTGGACTAACTAAGTTTCCCTCTCCACAGAGTCACGGCTCATTTGCACTTCAAAATGATGCAGCAGCACAAACTACAGAAGAAGACACTAGCTCACCCTTTCCCTGTCATATCTCCCTTCATTCCTTGAGGCTCGAGATGCAGCCCTGTCACATTAATATGAATTATATTAGTGTGATTTATTAGTGGAATAATAATGTATAACCTTTAAGTTGCATCCTAATCTGTGCCCTCCTCCTTACCTCCCCTGTGTCTGTTTCCAGGCTGGACCTCCAGTGTGACGGGGTGGAGTCCGAGACGAACCACCTCTTCCCTGCCTTCTCAGCAGAGCACGCCGAATGTGGCCTGCAGCAGGATCCGCTGCTGTTCAGCTGTGCCGGCTCCAGTGCCAAATACCAGCGCCTTTGCCCCTGCAGAGACTATCGTAACGGGCAGGTGGCGCTGTGCAGAGACTGCCTATGACCAGAGGAGGATCTGTGGATGGAGACTTTTTTCTAACCGAAGAAAGGAGAGTCTACGGTGAAATGCTGTATTACATAAACTCTACTCCTTTACCTCTGAACAAGGACTGGCTGCCAAAATTGTAAGATGGTTTTACCTCTCAGGGAACTGCATGATTGTACTTTGAATGTGGTGGGTTTGAAGCCTCAGTTTAAAGGTTTACATGGCTGCATTAGGACCACAGTCTTTACAAAGGTCACAATGAAACGTGTCATTTGATGGATCAGTTAGATTAGTAAAGAAATCATGAGCAATCAAAAGGAAAGCTTTGATAAAAAAAAGAAAAAATATTGCAAATGCTTGAACTTCACAAGTGTGTTTACTCCGTGTTGTGTGAATACCTACAGTATCATAGTGGAGTTTGGATATTTGTACTAGATGCACCCAAAGCCATTTACACCATGTTGAGATGTACTATTTTACATGTCCTGTAATGAATATATTTGTACATAAGTGTTGTTTTAATAAAATACAGGGAGAAAAAACAGTTTGGGCATGGGTGGGAATTATTATAATGAATAATTAATTTGCTTTTAGATTGTAAAATTCTTTCTAAGTTATAAGATATCATCAATCTTTTATGGACAATTTCACAAAGCAAAGTGTGGGTAAATATCCTAATTACTTCCTTCAGATTGTGATTTATGTGCAGAGCTGGCTCAGACTCATTTGTTTATAAAGCAGTCTTCGGATACAAGGTGACAATTCTTCAGCATCGTTTTTACTCCAGCCCTTATAGAAATTAATATTGTGTTGTCTTTTGTACATAAACATATACTTTCTTTAACAGCAGAAGCAACTGTGAGAATTACAGAGGCAGACACCAACCTTCTATACAGAGATGAGCTGCAGCATCACTGAGTGACTGATGTCTGGTAGCAGCTGATAAAATTACTACATTACTGTTGGAAGGCAGATAGGGGCACAAGGTTTAAAGTATAGGTTCACATTTGATCAAATATATCTGAAAGGATGGTGAAAGGTGTTTTCGTCTTCTGGGCCTTTTACACAGAACGCGATTTGCGCTGCGTTCGCTTGGTGGGTTCAGTGCACATCACATCCGTTGATGCGCAGCGAAAAGCCATTGGAAATAATGAACACAGTGGTACCATTTCACAGTGTGCTTTAACTTCATGAAAGTTATATGTAACATTTTGGTCACCTAAAAATGTCTTATGTAGAGCTACAGGAATGAGTACTAAAACTGGAAATGAGTTAGCATGCCGGTTCCCTCATCTGGAAGTCAATGGGGTTTTTTAATGGATTTTTAGTTTGATGCCTGAAATAAGGTCTGCGGTTAACACAAGCTGAAGAGATTTTAACGTTTTGTTCTCAGATAAAAAATAAATCAATAAATATCCCACTTGTGATCTTTAAAGGGACTATTTGTAACTTTCAGAAATGCTTGTTAGCAGCGACACCTGTGGCCGTAAATTCAACGAAAGTCAGCGCCGGGCTCGCGCTTGCTCGCTCTAAATATACCTGAACGAGCATCGCTCAAAACAGTGAGGCGACACACGTCAGCTAAAAGCACAATATCACTCTATATTTCAGCTGCTTGGCAGTAATGTTAGCTGACCAGACAAAGGTCTCTCCATGAATCACTGCTGATCCTAGTGTTGGCTTTTCCTGCTTCAGTGCAGGCTGAGTGCAGGCTTCAGCAGCGGGGCTTTGCAGCGAATCTCCCTGCTCTCTCCGCCCGCAGCCGGAGTGAACAGGGAGACACCGGCACCCGGTTGGTAACGAGACGATAAAGTTTTTCGTTGCAGAGCTCCGTCACTTCACAAGACACGGAAACCTCTGTTGGTCTGGAGGAGCTGCAGCACAAACGTCCACTGTACATTCACTAGATATTCTCAGAGCTAAACTAACTCTTCTGCAGTGTGGAGTGAGCGCGCATTCACGTCTAGAGGTGGAGCGAGACAGCGAGGACGCGCGCGCTGTCTGAGTGAAGGCAAGCAGGCAAGAGGAGACGAGGCTCCGGCCACACGCGAACCCGCATATGCGAGCGCGCATGTGTCCCGACCCGGTACATTTATACGCTTAAAAAGTTACAAACAAGCCCTTTAAAGCTTTTATATGTCTTTAAAAAGGCGGTTGCTAGCAAGTGGCTAAATGAGACTACTAAACGTCATCACGCCGACAAGTCAGTCTTTACAGCCTCGTTGTCTATACTAGTGCTGATGCGAGCGCGGTGTAGTTTGTTTATAGCATAACGTTAGCTTTTTACTTCTGGCGATTGCATTCACACTTCAAAAATCATAAAAGTGGTGTTCATTTGTGAAGATTATCTTGCTGAACAAAACGTGTAAGTATCATAAATGTTTGTTTACCACAGAGCTTATTTTCTGCAATAATCCAAAAGCCAATGGAAAAATCCCATTGGCCTTTTGTAGAGAGAACCAGGGTGATGCTAACTTCCTGGTTGGCTACTTGGCTCCACCCTCTCAAGGTCACTTCAGCTTCCAAAAAACCAAGATGGCAACGGCCAAAAACGAAGAAGACAACGGACAAAATCTCAAACTCAAGACTTCAAAACGGCAGTCCACAGACCAATGGGTGACATCACAGTGACTACGTCCACTTCTTATATACAGTCTATGATTGAAACAGTTTTTGGTTGCTGTTATTGTTCCTCTTCGTACTGAATATGAAGAGATTCCTTCCTACTGTAACACAATTCAGCTGTAATTGATGCCCAACATGACCTCATTCTGTGCAAATGAATTCTAAACTTGAGCTGAAGCTAATATGAGACTTTAGCAGTTGAAGTCAAACAAATGAGAGAGACATCTTCCAGTTCTCATCTTTTCAGTACATTTCCCCAGACTGTGTTTTCTCGCTGAGCTGCTGCTGCAGAGGAACAGTAACAAATACCTGTGTGATTTATCTACCTCAGACTGCTGAAGCCTCATATCAGCCTTTAGAATTCATTTCGGCACCGTGTGGGACTGTGGATTTTGTTCCCCGTCTCTTACAGTGGAGCTGTGCTAGAAAGAAATCTCTTCACAGTATGAAGAGGAGGGATGATCACAGCGACCGAGAAACTGTGTCAGTGCACAAATGGGAATGTGAGTATTGTATTAAGATAGACTTGGAAAAATGGGACCCATATCCTTTAAGGACTAGGCTGGTAAAAAAGATGAATATCACCTGAGGCCTACAGGAAACTGCAGCAGAGTTTAATGACTGAGGACTGTTGGATTTAGTCCTGTAGATTTAGCACAATAGGACTCATTTCAAACTTCACAGCATGGCGTCCAGTTATCGTGGGTCACATAGTGAAAGGCACATTGAACACCACCAAAAATGTTTGCCTGCTTGAGGCGAAAACGATATATAATGAGAAAATGTTGGAAACATTTTCTTTTTCAGTCAGTTAAAGGCTGTAAACTCCTGCTGCCCCCCAAGCAGGTAAAGTTTAATGTTACTCCAAGTCGCCCACTCACAACATACAGTCATTATTTTCTGAATTTCAATTTATCCACGTGTTTCGGCTTCTTCACACAGTATGAAATATGGTCAACATTAGCAAACAGGACAGTAATATCTCCCCCAAATGATTTAATTCTCAAAAAGGAGTCATGTTCCAGATTTATATGGCCAATATTTATTCAAGCAAACCTGTTCCAATCATCTGTATGACAGTAACATCTGTAGTTGATGAATGAAAATGTCATCGCAACATAGAGATACATTTTATGACTCAAGCTTTTCCGTTCTTCGGTTTTGTTTGTCTTGGCTCCATGAATGAAACCATTACGTGAAGTAGAACATTTTAACTCACCTTTACACATGGATATTATAATATATTATGCTCAGAAACGATGCAATGTCACTAAAGTCGTTATCGTGTGAGCCGCTGCTCCACTGGAGCTGAAACCCTCCACTAAGATAAGAGGATTTTAATGAGACGTCCTCAAAAGACAGAGCTGGAAAATGCCTCTTTTCATTTAATGATGGTGCTAGTGTCTCTTTGACTGATAGTAAGGACCATTTCACAATATGCCCATTTCGCCTCCCCAATTCATAATCTCTGAACTAATATTGAACTTTCTCTCAGACACTAAAGGGAAAAAGAATATTAAATAATAGAAGAAATGTGTGTGGTAGCAGCAGTAAGAAAGCCTTTGAATCTTTTCACAGCTTTCATGGTGTGAATTCAGGTGCTGAACAAAAACTTTGTAAAGTTATAAAGAATATAAATTGCCTTTATAACTTCAGCGTTTTCTGAAATGGTATCTTTTTCTGAGTTAAACCTACAACGCAGCACCCAGAGTTAAGTATTTTTCTATTCAGCTACACAGCGAGAAAAAAAAGCCCACCTCTATTTCTACCTTTCACCACTTAAAAAGTTTCATTAATTTCCTGGCGAGAAAGAGCTGCCACAGTAAGAAGCCATTAGATGCTGCAGAAACCACACAATGATGTTTTTTACATCCTGCAGATAAAATGTTTTGTCCTGACTACCTGTCGATTTCTTCCTCAGACAGATACTTCGCACCCTGCTGTGGACCAGTCTGGGACTCTGCGTGCGTTGCCAGAGAGATCGGAAGCTCAGCGGTGACTATTTCAGGTAACACGGTGAAGTGCGGCCGATGAGGCGTTTATCATGGAAGGAGAAGAAGCCTTTTATCTCTCTAGCTGTGGGAAATCTTTGCTGGCCAAAAGATAACAGTATTACACAAATAATCAGAAAGAGTCACAAGAAGAATAGAGGCCAGTATCTCCAGAGTCTGTCACCAGAGAGTCTACGTCTATGTGAGAGAAAGTCTACTTGGATGTCAAGTCAAGTCTTTAATACATTCACCTAAACCTAACCTATACCAAACTTAAAATATTTGTAACTGATATTACTTGTACAAGCCGTTGTTCTTTGTGGTAAATTCTGAATTCTGAGATGTAAAAGAAGACTGACAGGGCAAAAAAACACAGCCGATAGCCAAACTTTAAGGGAACAAACATTTCGAGAGATCTATTGGCAGAAATGGAACATAATATTAAAGGTACAGTGTGTGGGATTGGTGACATCTAGTGGTGTGGTTGCAAATTGCAACCAACTGAGAACCCCTCCTCTCACTACTCCCTTTCCAAGTCTGCGGTAACGTGAGCCGCCGAGTGCAAAAACGTGGTAACTCCATTCGCCTTGCTCAGAGGCCATCTTTACCATAATAACACCACTCAGACGGTCAGACGGCGGCTGGCGGTACCACGGTTTTACACTCTGCGGCTCACGTTACCACAGTTTCACAAGCGTGTCAGAGAACTACGGTGGCCTTCAGGTAACGTGAAAACATGAAAGGCTCTCTCTAGAGCCAGTGTTTGGTTTGTCCATTCTGGGCTACTGTAGAAACATGGCGGACTCAGTGAAGAGGACCCGCTCCCTATGTAAGTATGAAGGGCTCATTCTAAGCTAATGAAAACACAATGATTCTTAGTTTCAGGTGATTATACACGAATGAAAACATAGTTATGAATATTATATTCCATTTCTGCAAATAGATCCCCCGAAATGTTACACACTGTTCCATAAATATCTATGTTACCTTTAGTGTATAATCACCTAAAACTAAGAATTGTTGTTACCTTAGAATGAGCCCTTCATATCATACAGAGTGGGTCCTCTTCATGGAGCCAACCGTCATATTTCTACAGTAGCCCAGAACGGACAAACTAAACACTTGCTCTAGATAGAGCCTTTCGTATGTTTGCGTTTTTCGCGTCGGTCACCGTAGTACACTCCTACACACTTGGCACATGAGAGAAGTTTCACTTGGTTGCAAGCTGCAACCTCACCGCTAGATGCCGCCAGATCTTACACACTGTACCTTTAAATGAATTAGAAGAGAAAGCAATCTGTAAAATGATTAAACATCCCTCACAGATTAGACCAACTTGCACATGTACTTGAAGCTGTTGTGCGCAATCACAGCAACATGAAGCATGTCACGAGCACCCACTTTCAGTTTTACCTCCTTAAAAATTGATTCAGATTGTTCCACTTTGCTGCAACATTCTCCCAAGTTCCCCGATCTCAGCAATGAGCTCAATGTTAGCGTCACTGATAGAAACGATAAAGCAAGCTGCGGGTTGTGACAGAGTTAACACAAGCAGAATAATAACTATTCACACAATTACACAGCGTGGGCCCTGTCACATTCACACGCATGAATGATTTGTATATACTGTATGTAATGTTTTGTATAACTAGCATGCGTTGGCTGTTTCAGTGCTGCAACAGAACAACTCTCACGGCGCCGTGAAGGTGTGTTTTCTTCACGGTGGCCATGACACAGTGTGATTCATGGCATGGCAGGCCACCTTTACGAAAGAGAGAGGTCACGCAGGCCAGCATTAATCACTTTTCTCCACGCACAGCAGCAGCAGGCATCTTCATCCCTCCTCACACTCACCTCCTCACCAGTGCCCTCTCTGCTCCCCTATACTCTCTTTTTTTGTACTTTCTCTATCTATCCAAGTTCTTCTTTCTTCTCTCTCTCTCTTTAAATCCTCACCTCATCTCCTCAAGATTAATATTTTTTTTCTTTTTTAGACGCTGAACCCTTCTCCATGACCAATTACCCAGCCGTTACATGAATGCCGTGTATTTGATACTCCTTTCTTATCAATTCTCTCTTGAGCTCGCTCGTGTCTCTTCGGCTCTTTAGTATGTGTGACAGAGTGGAGACTATAGATGCCCTGCCACCGCTGCCTCCCACAAGGATAAATGCATCACACATAATGACTCTGTGCCCTGCTCTTTATATGTTTGTGTGTGTATGTGTGTGTGTGCACACTGTATGCGGATGCCTTTCTCCATAATAATAGGTGTCTGAAAAACTGACACGTAATGGAGTGCGCCTGTTATGACTAAAGAACTGCAGAGTGGAAGAAATATTAGTCAATCTGAGAGACCGTTTTAATATAAACTGTGATGCACCAGGTCAGTGATGTGTGGATAGGTTTTACAGATATATGTTGTAGTTTTATTACATGTAGTGTTAGCAGTTTAACAATAAAGCTCTGCAGTCATATGTAGATCTATGATAGCTCAGAAATTACGGGAAGAAACTGATCGTCTGTCTCTTTCCGCCACCTTCATTTTTTTTCACTCCTCCTCAGCTTCTTCATCACGTTTGAACGTAAAGTTCAACAGCTGTTAAAAAACAACCGATTGCTCTTGTTCCCATGCCACTTTATTCCACGAAAACACTTGATTGTAATTGCGTTCTCGCTCATTATGCAGATTAATTGGCTGGTTTTGAAAATGTAATTTGTTGCACCTCTTCTTTTGTGCTTTCTGCTTCTCCCCACGTTTGGCTGTGATCAATTTTGCGTTTGCACTTAACAACATGAATAAGTGAAATGGAAACATGCTCAAGGTCTGTGTGCCTGTTCTTTGCAGGATTGGAAAGCACCTGAAGTAACAGTACTGCTCACCACTAAAGAGAGCTCTGCTGCTGTGTGATAAGGCTCTCCTGTCTACCACAGTCTGCTTCATTTCAACTGAACCACAGGCGTCTCAGGTAGGTGTGAGGGGGCAGCGCAAACAGAGTGAATATATCGAATCAGAATCACAAAGGTCCGTGTTGATTTTTCAGCTTTATATCGTCTGAGCCGAACCAATATACACACACACACAAACACACGCACACTATACTTGACGCACTATCTGCTGCAACTCCCCCAGATGCTGTTAAAAGCTGTTTCAGGTTAAAGTTTGCTAGAAATCCCATCATTAATGTAATCTCTGTCGCGAGAGGCATAATTATTTAAACACTATGGAGGTTTTATCTGACAAAATTGTCCAAAACAATGCGAAATGGGTCACTCGTAGTGGGCAATATCCAGGTCTGAAAAGTAAAGCCAATGCTGAAGTGCCTTAAACTTGCATTCTTTCTAACAGCCAGCAGGGGGCGACTCCTCTGGTTGCTAAAACAAGTCTGATTATATAGAAGTCTATTAGAAAATGAGCCTACTTCTCACTTGATTTATTACCTTAGTAAACATTGTGAACATGAGTTTATGGTCTCATTCGCTAGTTTTAAGTCTTCTTCAATACAGCATGATGTTCATTTAGTAAATTATGGTCCCATTTAGAGTCAAATAGACCATAAAACAGGGTATGCTTAAGGGCGTGGCTACCTTGTGATTGACAGGTCGCTATCACAGCGTTGTCCCATCTGGGTGTTGTCCGTGTTTTCGTCTTACAACTTTAACCCTTTCACAGTGTGTTTTCAGATCATGAAATTTAATCGTAACATTTTCGGTCGCCTAAAAATGTCTTATTCAGCGTTCGATTGTACTCCACCCTCTTTATCACTTCTGGTTGCAAAAAAAACAAGACGGCGATGGCCAAAATGTCGAACTCAAGGCTTCAAAATCGTAGTCCACAAACCAATGGGTGACCATCCCGGTAAATACGTCCACTTCTTATATATACAGTCTATGGTAGTGCTGAACCTAATAAGAATTATCACCTTATTCTGCAGCCTTTCTCCTCGGCTATATTACAGAGCTTTAGCTAGTTTTAACTCATTGTTTAGCTGTCAGCTCACAACTTTACTGTTTAGGTTCACTCTATCAGCTCTCATAATGTCGTTTTGCCCACAGCAGGCAGCTGTTTTCAGGAAAACTGGTGAACATAGTGGGGCATTTAATAGCTAAAGAGCTAAATATATCCCTCAGGAGTTGGTAGAGACCAAAAACAGAGCTAAAAGAGAGTGAATATTGGGCAGAAGCACGACTCCAATTGAATGATCATCACTCTGTAACTGCTCGATGTGTAAATAAGCAATTTAAAAGCTGATGATGTACAGTATCAATGTTGTGTTCACAACTTGTTTCCACTTCCAAGTGGCCAAAAAAAACAGTTATTGCAGGTTTAAAGAAACAATATTACATTTTTGAGAAACATGCTTATTTGATTTCTTATGGAGAGTTAGATGAGGAATTTGACTCACTCTGATTAGTTTTTGGCTAGGTGCAGGGACTTTGGTTTTTGTTCAGATTAAACAAAGAAGATATAATGTGATCATTAGTGAGCTTTCGAGGTGCTAGCAGGCAGATTTTGCTCTCTTCAGACAGAGCCAGGATAGGTGCTTTCCCATTTCCAGTCTTTATGCTGGCTGAAATAAGCTAACTGGTTGCAAGACAGTGATTAAGTGTATTTCCCAAAATGTTGAGTTATTCCTTTAAATTGCAGCAGTGGCAAAGCCTGGCTGGAAAGCAGGCAAGGGTGCCTTTATGTGCGAGTATATTTTCTCCTTAAATTCAATTTTGTCCTTAAGTCAGAGGAGAGTCAAAGTTATGAGTCCTGGGGAAATCCTTTCTCCTATTTGTTCCGTTTCCAGCCTCCTGCTGACGGAGTTAAAGCCTCCAGGCGGCGCCTCATTCTGCGGGATATTCCACCCTCTCTTACATTATAATGGACCCATTTCACATTAGACCTATCTGTATGCATTTCCTCAGTGAGTGGCAGTGTGGAGCACAATAAGAAGTCAAGAGGCTACTCCACAGTCATTGTCTGTTACTGAGTCATGGCTCCCACAGCCAACTGGCAGCTCCCAGACTGCTGAAACCCAGACTGCATCTGTCACAGCTGTCTCAGTATCGGTGCAATTGCAAAGGCCACTCCATTACTGAATCCATAGAGCCGAGTGTGTAGCACAGTAGACATGTAAGAACCAATCCTCCACAGTCTTGTGTGGCGGCTTGTGACAGAAAGAAAGGGGCCGGCTGTCTGTGGCACAGCTTTTAGGTAGATCTGAGAGGTTCGTGACTGTGTGCACCTTCAGTTCCTGACAAATAAGGGAGGCTGAGAGAGTGAAAGGAGGGAGATGAGAGTGAGAGAGAGAGAGATCCCTTATAGACAGTCCATCCACCCTGTGACCCTGTTGTCTGAGTGGACTGTCAGGTTGATTGAGACGCTGTGGGCGTATGGGAGGAAAGTAGAAAAAGTCTTCCTGCAGAGAAAAAAGATGAGAAGACAAATGATTGAAAAGTAGGGAAAAGAATCAAGGCAGATGGATTACGGGCTGGGGGGCTAGAGGAGTCTGGAAAGAGAGTAAAGTGGGAGAGAGATGGCAGAAAAAGGAAAAAACAGCATGTGTTCATGACAGCTTTTATTAGGGCGTCTGTGGGCAACTTCAAAGTAATCTTCTACAAACGCCATACCAAGGATGTACAGTAAAAGAGCAAAGAGGTCTCAAATGGGAATCCTAGAAAAACATGTTGATCTTGGATCGTGTTGTTAGGACCTAGATGTAAAAAGTTTTTGCAGAGATCAAAGGTATCGTGCAGCGTTACAGCCAGCGTGCTGCATGTTCTTATGAGTTATTCAGTGAACTATGGATTGATGCAGGAGGAGGTGAGAGGGCTGCAGCGTCGGATCAGAGCGAGAGATGGAGTTAAGAAACTGCTGCATCAGCATTGAGACTTGTAGTTTGTCCCTGAAGCTAGAAAAGCGAGAGAATGGTGTATGAATGATTGTGCTTACTGTAAAGGGTCACATTGGTCAAAAATACCTATGGGCAAAAAAAGAAAGTGCAGACAAATAATGTCTTGCAAGGCTGCTGCTGCTGAAAATGTTGAGCGAGAACAGTGTGGTGTGTTTAGATGTATAGTATAGTCATTTTCCATATTCAGCTTTCCTAGCAGAGCTGGTTTAAAGTGGCATTGTGTAATATATATTTTAGTTTAACTAACATTATCAACAGAGTGTCAAAAAGTTACAGTGTTGGAGAGATATCTAGCCCCAGCCCATCCTGTCTTGTAATACTTGTACCCCGAGAGGCAATAATGAGTCACTGTAGCGTCTAGTCTGCCCTCAGTCCAACATGAGAGGACGAAGAAGTAGAGCTACCATGACAGCCCGTTCTCAGTTCCAGGGCGTCAAATATTGACTCTTTGTCACGGCCGTCGGCGTTAGAGACCATCGGCGCTTAAGGCACCCTATGAGACGCACAAGGCTTTTCATTAACTACAATGTTAACCCGTCCGCGTCAATATTAAACGCTCAGGTTAAGTGCACCGGGAGAGACGCACACCGAGCAGGCAGGAGGGGAAGTGGATGTGTCTGACAAACACAAGGCTTTCATCTAGGAGACCGCTGTTCGTCTCCCCCTGTGTCACGTTGCAATCGGCTGTTCGTTCGTGTCCCCTGTTCACAATGTTCAGTGTCATTTTCACTGTATAAACCTATAGCCTAGTAGTTTTAAGCCCAACCATGTTGTTTTTTCCCAAACCTAACTGCACTGGTTTTGTTACCTGAACCTAAGCAAGAGTTTTTGTTTACTTCACAACATTAAGCACGACTGAAAAAACGACAGCGAGGGCTCGTTAAGCAAATGTTTACTGCGACCGAAAAGAGTGATGGCGAGGGGTCTGACAAAGTGTCAGTGTATAACAAGTTGGGATGAGAATGAGTTGGCCCCAAGAGTTTATCAATCACATTGAGGGAAGGATTTAATTCAAAGTGGCAGAAAGGAGAAAATGATTTGTTTTAATTTCGTCCTACAGGAGGCTGCTTCGCCAGGAGGAGAGTGTACGACAGCTTCGGGAGACGGACCTTCGGTTAGCAATTAGCAGTTATCTCGAATTCAGCACTGGGGGTCTGATACAAGGGGACTGCCCAGACTCCCTGCACAGCAAACTTTCTGTTGCTGCAGTCACGGATTAGACCCAGCATGACTCCTGACGCTCGAGTTTGTGCTGGCTGAATTTGAGTTGAGTTGCTGCGGCCGCTAACTGAAGGTCCGTCTCTTGGAGCCGTTGCATGCTCTACTCCCGGTGGGGTGCATGGTCTCCTGGCCACGGGGAGGCCGAGACAAAGGTACGGGTCATTTTCTCGTTTCTGCCACTTTGGATACAATCCATTAAACAAACTATCAAAATGTACACGGACCGTACATCCCCTGGTTGGCGGCACAGTAAACACACAGAATGCTTAACGTAAACTATAGGCCAAAGCCACACATGAAGATTTTCAACAGTTTGGTTGAATTTTGCGTATTCTTGTTCCGTTGTTAGTTAGTAGTTGGCTTTTTTTTTTTTTATAACTGATGACTGTAAATTTAGATTGTATGAACCCAGTAGAGGTGAAATGCTGTCCACTATTTCATTGGAGCATGTGGGCAGACATTACACATTGCCCCTTTAACTGGCTTCTGAGGAGCTAGTGACAGGGATAGTTATATTACAATATAATTAAAGATGCAGTGGGTAGAAATGGAACAAATATGATTAAAAATGCAATTATTTTTATAACATAAGTCACTATATCCTGACAGTAGTGCACAGACCGGAGGAAAACAACCAATCAGAGCCAAGCTGGAGCCAAACGGAGATCAAACGGTCAAACTAGGCAGCGCTGATCAAATATGAATCAATATTCTGTTACTGTAATGCCTGTTTCTCGCCTCAAATGTTTTCAGAAACATCCTGCAGTGTACTGTTTAGCTGTAAAATGAGAAAGTTTGTGACCTGGCTGCCGTATTGAGATCATTGAAGAAATATCAAGCACCGCCCACCAGCCGGAGCACAGCCAATAGGAACGCTCTCTCTCTGAAATGACCTCTGATTGGCCAAAGTCTTTCGTCACGGGCTAGATTTTTTTAAAGCCTGAAAACAGAGCCATGAGGAGGTGCAGAAGTCTAGTTATCTCTCAGAACACTTGAATTACAATATGCTGAAAGGTTATTATGGAATTTCTACCCAATGATGCCTAGAACATTCTGCCTACTGAAGCTTTAAAGCTGGAGCAACATATCAGACAGTTTTATTACCTAGTACCTAAAATAGAAAAGGAAGTTGGATTGCTCCAAAATCCACCTCCTGAAGTTGCTTCAGACCCCGGCCCTCTTAAGTGACCCTTCGCCCAGCCACTGCCACAAACAGTGATTGTCCAATCACAGCTTAGCAACCGTAACTAGGCACAGCGGGCATGTCAAGCTTGGGATTTCTCCACATGTTGCTCTGGTGTGCAAGGGCTCCAATGATTGTAACACTCTGTATCTGAGGAGTTTGGAGGTTGTACTGTTTCTATTTGGTCTTTACTAAATCAAAGAATGTAATGATTATCTGCTCAAACATACGCTACAACTCTTAACATGCCCAGCTAACAGTAGTAACCAAGCATTATTTCCAAAGGCAATAAGCAATATTGTTGTGTGGGGTCACCAGGTCACATTACAAAAAGCACTTGTTCAACACTGGAGGCTTCAAGAGATTTTTCTAGACAAACAATAACTGCTCTATCCTGCTCTTTAGTTGATTTTGGGAAGTTTACACTCCAGCAACTCCAGTATGTTACATTACCTTGTTGTTGACAATTACGTTACGTTATTCTTCATCCCCAAAGCTTTTTTCTGTTGTAAAAATGATTCATATTGTTTAAAAATGTGTCTAACCATAGCTGATTAGACATCAAAACATCCAAGGTTTATGTAAGAAGACTAAATAACTTTATTTTATTTATAATATTGTACTATAATACTTGGGCTCTTAAGCTCTACTCTGCAATACAAGAACAATGCTGTCTCTTTATTTTCATGTCTTCTTCACGGATCAATAACTTTTTGCTTTAGCCTCAGTCTTAGGAGTCATGAATGAGAGCGCAATCTCTCATCCATTATTTCTTTCATCGGTCTTTCTGGAAAAAAATGAAGCGTGTTTCTGGGATAACAAGTTAACCGATCGTGAGAAACATTTCAGTTCACTAATAAACTACAAGTATATAGCTTGAATGGCACATGTGTCCTCATTACTGTGAAATGTTTTAGCTCTCATTCAACAATAATAATGAATGTAAATCTATACATGAGCTTAATTTCTACCCCCAGGCTTTTCCTGCATATCCATCTATACCTCTGCGTCCATCTGGAGTACTTGTGAAACTGGAAGCGTCTCTCTGTGAGCTTTCCCGGCTTCTTATGCGCAGGCCCTGTCACAGATGACGTCCCTTAAGCGGCGTATGGCCTCGCGCCAAAACGCACATCCTGCGTGGTAAATGATTAAGCTGTTTACCCATGATTAAAGATGTTCTTTCTGCCCGAACGCTTCAGATGAGTACCTCGGCTCACTGTTAGCCGGCACAAGACGATGTTTAATAAATGATTCAACGCTTGGCTAATCAATTCCCCTGACTTCCTGTTTGTTGCTGTGGATTAAACCCATGACTCAGTTAAGGGTTGGATGATGGAAAGTGTTGTGGGTTTAATGGTGAGTCTGCCCTTGTGGGACAATTGAGCTGACCTCTGTGTGTTTTTGATCTTTCCAGATGAGTAGCAGCAGAGAGTGCTCGCAGGCAACTTTCCTATAGTTTCTCCAGACTTTATTTTTATGTCAGTACCAGTTTTTTAAGAGAGGTATAATTGTCTTGCCAGTTGTCTCTGCAAAGAAGAGTCTACAATACAATACAACGTACAATCTGTATGGTACTGTATATCAGCTATTTTGAGAAAACTAATAAAAGGAGCTGCAGGAGATACTTATTCCAATCACTTAAGCTACATGCACAACGTACAGGTTGACAATGTAATTACAGAGAATTGTTTCCTGAGCTGTTAGATCTTCGTATGACACTAAAATCAAGTGAGGTGTGAGTTTAAGTGTGATGACAGACAGTGCTACCAGTGCTTGGTGCTTGGGTGGCATCATGGTGAACAAATAAATCAGAGTGGCATGTTACTGTCACATCTCCTTGCTATAATCGCCCACTTTGATCGGCCTTAATTGATCTCATTTGAGCTGGTTAAAGCTTCCCTCTGCGCTGACGGACACAGCTGCTGCCTGGCTTGTCAGAGCTGACTAATTACATGTCACCGCCGCCATGTGACACCACTGGCAACATAGTGTGACCTCACACCAAAACAAAAATCTTTGAGTTCCTGCACACCTGAGGATTACTGTTTGGCTTTTTCCTCTTTTTACCGTCATCTATCTGTGAAGCGCGACGTGTGCTGAGATAGTCGGCAGCTGAAAGCAGAACACCGCATTGAATCTTCTCCCACACACTCTGCTGTCTGTTCATACGGAAGAAGAAATGTTGATACAGAATATAGCTGGATGTCTTATGCAATATTCTGCATGGTGATATATCTTTGCTGAAAACGACAAAGAGTATAAAAAGAGAATAAGGGCTGGGGGAGGCAATGCCTTCCAGGTTAATAAAACACACTTCTACCCAGAGGTAGTGTTTTAGGTGTGTGAATGAGTATCAATTAAACGAGACCTTGAAAGAAACTCATAGTTTAAATTATAGCTTCAAGTTAATCTAAATCAATCACTAAACTCTTTCCCTCCACAGATGAACTAAGAGTCATTTAGTCAAAAAGGAATAGTTTGACATTTGGGAAATTTGCTCGTTCGCTTTCTTGCAGAGAGCCTCCGAGCTCCGAGAGCAGCCCAGTTAACCTGAGTCTCCACAGCCCAGCTCCACGATCAAGGCCCAGCCAGACCTCAAGCGTTGGTGGTTCCTGCGTTGGGGGTTCCTGCGTTGGGGGGTTCCTGCGTGGGGGGTTCCTGCGGTGGTGGTTCCTGCGTTGGGGGTTCCTGCGTTGGGGGTTCCTGCATTGAGGGTTCCTGCGTCGGTGGTTCCTGTGTCGGTGGTTCCTGCGTTGGTGGTTGCTGCGTCTGTGGTTCCTGCTTAGGTGGTTCCTGGTTAGGTGGTTCCTGCGTCGGTGGTTCTTGCATCGGTGGTTCCTGCGTCGCTGGTTCCTGCGTCGCTGGTTCCTGCGTCGGTGTTTCTGCGTCGAGGGTTTTTGTGTTTGTGGTTTCTGCATCGGTGGTTTCTGCGTCGTGGTTTCTGCGTCGTGGTTTCTGCGTCGTGGTTTCTGCGTCGGTGGTTCCTGCGTCGGGGGTTCCTGCATCGGTGGTTTCTGCGTCGGTGGTTTCTGCGTTGGGGGTTTGCGTCAGGGGTTCCTGAGTTGGCGCCGACACCTGTTCCTGATTCCCAGTCGGCGGTCTGGCTGACACCACTCCAAGATGCAGCAGTCACAAGTTCCTGTTCTGTTCTCCACTAGTCCAACCCTCAGTTGCCCTCCCTGGCCTTAAGTCTCCGCAGCAGAATTTCAGTGTCGGCAGAATTTCAGTGTCGGCGGCCTCCAGGGTGGTTCCGTCACTGTCTTTGTCCTCCAGAGGTGTCCCGTCTCTGACCTCGGGGGCCGTCCTCCGGGGCCCTCCTCCGGGGCCGTCCTCCGGGGCCATCCTCCAGAGCGGTTCTGCCTACGTCGCCGACCTCTGGACCGTCCACCAGAGGTGCTCCTGCCTGTCTGATCGTCCTCCTGCTCGTTCTCCAGAGGGCTTCCGGCACCCTAGTCGCCCTCCAGACCTGTCGTCTGGCCGTCCTCCAGAGAAGTTCTGCCCCTCTGCCCTGCCCCCAGGCCGGCCACCTGAGATTTCCAACTCCTTCCTTCGGCTCCCAGGACACCGACCCACCCCCACCCCTGTTCCAGGTTAATGGTAAATATATCCAAATACATTTTTCTGTAATGTCATATGATTAATGAAACATTCAGGCAGAGTTTATGCCTGACTTCAATTATTTAAACCTTGTTCCTGTGACACTTACAAGCAACTGGTGACCACCTGAACATGAACACCTGATAAATTCTACATGTTAACATGGTATTTCCAGAGTTATCAAGTTAAAAATCTCCATTAAAAACAGACACTGAATAATTGAGGTCCTGAATGGGGACGTAGCAACAGAGCCAAGAGAAGATGACTGATATGAGATGATGATCCCTCCTTTAAATCTCCTGAATGGGTTCTTCTTCCCTCCGCAGCTGCCCAACGTCTTACTCATTTGAATATGAAAGGGCACTGGAAGCATACATCATGATGATTGATTCTGAGCAGATTGAGGGAAGAGTCATTTGTCATGTTGTGCCTCAGACTCCAGAGCATTGCAATCTGTCTTTATATGAGAAGACCAACACGTTATAGATTTACTAATGAATTAGCGATTCAAAGATCATGATTACACCCGGATCAGAACTGGCAACCGTAGCTGTCCGAACACCTGCACCTCACCTATCAGCATTGCTCTGCTAGCCTAACGTGCCTGTTCAGCCGATAAGCCTGTCGTCAGGCTATTAAATAGGCATTATCAGTTGCTATAAGCCCTATAAATGTGGGTCAATAGGGGCATACTCTACCCACTAGTAGGTTTTATCATCTATTTACATGGTAGATCATAGAAAGAAGGTATAAAATAACACAACAGCAACCTCTAGTGACCGTAGTAATTATGACAGGAACAGAAGCAGAAGTCAGGCGCTGTAGTATAGATAGTGTGAAACTCCATTAAGGGTGGAGGTCGGGAACGATGGATGGTACACAAAACACAGGCTTTTCACCCAGACGACCAGAATTTGCATCCAATGTGAAACGAAAAATGTGTAGTTGTCTTTGTGTTCGTAGTTATTTGAACCCAAAACACAATGTTTTTCCCTAAACTTAACTAAGTATTTTTTTTGCCTAAACCTAAATAAGTTGTAGTTTTGTTGTCTAAACCTAAAGAAACCTTTTTGTTTGTGTTTAAAAAGTGACGTTTCATTCAGTTCTACGTGTTAGTACGTGTTGCTTTTCAGTTTCACTTTCACTTTTACAACGTAGTAGGCGTAGTAGGCCCCTGAAGACCCACATCTATGGTACTTATAGCAACTGAGAACGCCTATTTCATGACCTGATAACAGTTGAATCGGGTGGCCTGTTATAGCAGCCTACTACTTGTGTCTGCAGCCTTTCTCCAAAGATGTCCCAGGTTTTGTAAAGTATGCTTCCTGGGCTAACATGCTCGTTCAGCTGGAAGAAGCATGAATGCAGCATCTGTTGTAGTGTTTTCAGGACAGTGTTGGATGTGTGGGATAGCTGGTTGCCTCCCTCATCTTGTTTCACTGTCTGTTTCCTCCATATCCTCTTTAATCCAATGTTGGAATATATTGCTCTCAGACGTAATTATTTTAGTCCGCTCCCAGGCAATAATGTAATTTTCTGTCTTACAGTGATTTTAGAAGGCTAATTTTAAGCTTTCCTGCTCTGCTTGATGTTTCTTTGAACGAGTATGCACTTCAAGAATCTCCTTTTCCTCTTAGATGAGAGGCATGGGATTTCATAAATCACACCTCATTTCTCTTGTTTCACAGTTTATCCTTGGGGGTGTACTAGAGGCTGGCGCGGTTTGATGTGGGGTTTTCACCGAGGATGGATGGGATGTATTTCATTAGCCTTTGCGTGTACGCTGTAGTACTACTTTCCGCAAGACAGATATAAAGTATAACTCCTGACAGACTACATCATCGCAATATCTTTGATTTTTGAAGAATGTCAAAGTAAAACATGACCTCTCCTTTGTATACATAGACAAATTTGTTATCTTAAAGAATTATAGATGAACTTCTTTCTGCTGTTCTTGTGTAATAGAATCGTAGTAGGCTACTTCTTCATGAGCGAAATATCAGTTAAATCTGCAGTGGGTAGAATTGGAGCAAATATGATCTTAAAAGAGTTATTTTTATAAAACAGTCACTATATCTGTGTCTCTGTGTCCTCCGGTGCTCCTGATGGTATCTGCAAGATTTCACAGACCGGAGGAAAACAAACAATCAGAACTGAGCTGGAGCCTGCCATCTCTGAGCAGCTGTCAAATTTGTATTGAATAACAATATGCTGAAAGGTTATTATGGAATTTTTTCCCAATGATGCCAAAAACATTCTGCCTACTGCAGGGTTTAATTTATCTAGGACAGACATGAATCTACAGCAAGTCCAAGACTTAATTAGGACGAAACAGTAATCTATTTTTATCAGCCAAACCCCAAAAATCCACCTCATGTTGGTTTCAGCATTTTTTAAGATTGGATTCACGAGTGTGCTGAGCAAAAAAAGCACGGAGCTCATACACAGGGTTAGTGCATGTGGGTGGAAGAGACTACGCGAGGAAATCTTTCGCTGTTAAAAAAAAAAAAAAAAACACAAGCAGCCATTGCATTTATATTGCAACAGTTGAATTAAATAGTTACATGATTTCTTTCCACTTCAATAAGATACTCAATAATGCTTGAGGTTCAGACAGCTCATGCATAAAAAGCCCTTCTTCTGAATGCATATAAAACTAACAGAGCAGAGTCATTCAAACATACATTATACACACAATTATTGTTGAAGTGGTTTGTTTTGACCTTCAGTCTACAACAGGCATTTACACCTGCTGGGAACCAGAATAAGAATAGAACATTTAGTATTAAAAACTTACACTACACGGCACTTAAGAGACATACTGGAGGTGCTTTGAACTGTAATATTAATCTGACATTTGACAGTGTGATGGAGCTGCAGGCTACGAAGGAAGCTAGAGAGTTGATGTTTTATTCTGGAGTGTATAAGCTTGATCCCAGCCTAACAGCGCTGATTCACAAGTTGTCCCGGCACAGAAACACAGGAGGTACAAAGAGATGATGGTTTTTTTTTCACCAATATACATTCTGTCAGTCATTTTGGTTAATTTATTTTCACATATAACACATTACATCCAACGCCCTGCTGATTTCTTCTCATCTTCCAATTATTGGTAATGGACTGAGGACCTCAAGTGGACGGTTAATGAACAACACCCCCCCTTTGTGAGAGAAATGTGAAAGAAAAAACTGTCATGTTAGTGGTGTTTACCTGTCTTGATGTAGCTGCCGCTGTCATCCTGTCTAACCTACAACCTTCCCGCTCAATTAAAAAACAAATCCCTCTCAGGATCTGGCAGGGGGTTGAATCACTAATAAGCTTCCCACGCTTGCCCCTTGTAGTTTGACCTTTAAGCTGTCGCACTAAGTGTGTTGGTGTCTTGTCTAACCAGCCGGCAAATCTTCAGATCAGCTGTTCATTACTGCAGATGAGAACGTTTTCATTGGGGACGGACATGTATGTTTCTCTCTTTGTAGATATATGCATGGAGGATTAATGATTTTTTTTTTTTACGAGATATGATATGACAATCTAATAATAACACAATAAAGAGGTAACATGAAAACAAAGAAAACTACTGTGATAGTGTTGCACCCATTAAACAGCATTGAAAGCTAATTAGCTGTCAGGGCTGAAGTCTCAGAGTCACCTCATTGAAGTTGAAATGTGCCTTCCGTTGTTATTCACAGACAGATCACTTCCTAGTTTAAATAGCCGCTCATGACAAACAGAGTTTGTGTGATCTGCTATACAATATAACACATTCTTCTTGGATGCCTTTACTTCAACAAGAAATGAAGGTGAATAGCACTTCAAATCTCTCACCCAAGCAATGTGATGCTGTTGAATTTGATTTCAAGAAAGAGCGCTCTCTGTGTCTCTCCCTCCATCAGCAAACTTTGCTTTAATAAGCAGATGATACAGATCAACAGATCAATCTGTGGTCTAATTTGTATTGATACTACTACTGTACTCGCTGGACGTTTCAACCATTTATCCATTACTTGTAACTAACTGAAAGTTGAAAATTTAACTATTTCTACCATTTTGACAACCGCTTATCAGCATCACAATTTCTAATCTTATTTGGCTGTTTAGTTTCCTCCTTAAAGGACCAGTGTGTAGGATTTAGGTGGATCTATTTGCAGAAATGGAATATTATATTCATAGCTATGTTTTCATTAGTGTATAATCATCTGAAGAATGTTTTCGTTAGCTTAGAATGAGCCCTTCATGTCTACATAGGGAGCGGGTCCTCTTCACGGAGTCCGCTATGTTGCTCCGCCGTGTTTCTACAGTAGCCCGTGTTTTTATGTTACCAGAAGGCCACCGTATAGCTCTCACGCTTGTGAAACTGTGGTAACATGAGAGGCATAGTGCAAAACCGTGGTATACCGTCAGCCACCATCTGACTTACGTTGCGCCTAAAGTAGTGTTGTTATGGTAAGGATGGCCTGTGAGCGAGGCGAATAGCATCTTGGAAAGGTGAGCGGAGGGGAATTCAGTCGGTTGCAATCTGCAAATCCTACACACTGTACCTTTAACACAAATATGTGGATATATCTCTTTTAATCAAATCACAATTTCTATGTTTTATTGAGTTAAGTTAATTAATTGAGCTTTCCCTCCTGGCAAAAAAACCCTGCTTGGGATCTGTCCTTGAATAGCCCAGTACCTTCAGTAGCCTAGTTCTCAAAATAAATGGGCACACACACACACACACACACATATATATACAGATACAGACTTTTTTTCACGTTGAAAGTTGGGTAGGAATGGGTCAGAGGGGGCTTTAATTGAATTTTAAATGCTCTAACTCACAGCGCTAAACAGCTTCTGGACACATTCTGTGCTCGTCTGAAAATCATTTTAAATTCCTCAAAGTTAGGTCTATTTTTTTTTTCTGAGATGGTCTTCATTTTAATTCAAATTGACTTCTTCCCTGAGGTGCATTTCCTGGAGAAACAGAGGAGGAAAACAGCAAAGTTTTCAGGAGCCAAATGAAACTCACTCAAGCTGATAGCCACAAGCAACCTCATCAGCATTACCACCTCACATTCTACTCGTGAAGAGTTTAAATTACATTCAGAGAGGAAACAAACAACTACAACGTTGATTGATTTTGGTTGATATTTATGAATATAGATCTGCTATATAATGATCACTAGCTGGAGGTCATATAGCCATTTTATTCATGAGCCTTGTAATGTACAATATTATTTAACAGATCCTACTTTCTGTACACATTATTCTTTCATTACTGTAGCTCAACAGCTGATGAAAAGAGGTTTATTCATGCTCTGGATTACCAGTGCATGAATAAAAAAGCTGCATGCATGGTTGCATAATCTCCAGGAGAGTTATTGCCAGAGGTTTCAGCTCGACAGTGCCTGAGGTGTGTTTAGTCATTGTGAGGTCTGGAGAGAAATACATTGAGTATGCTTTAGTCATTATTAGAGTTAATTAGACAGGAGCGCTAAGAGGATTCTATAAAAGGATGATGAGCTCAGAGAGGTGATGAGCCAAGCTGAGAGGAGAGACGACCAGCAAACTTCAGTGTTCACATTTAACTTTGTTGGACTATAATTACCTCAAACAACTTAGAATATATGTTAAATCAGGAGGAACAGATGAGTCATTGTGTTTGTGATACGCTTCGACTCGGCGGCGGGATATGGCAGGATATGGATTTCAAAGTAATCGCTGTTGTCATTATAGAGTCAGGGATGCTTTTTATGGTCCTTGATCATAATTAGAGTAGCAAATGGAGATGACACCCCAACTTTTATACCCTCAGTGAACCAAAATCACCCACTCAGGAAAACACAACACGTTCTCAACTCAACTCATCATATACTTACGCTTTGTCAGAGCCCTCGGCGTCACTTTTCGGTCGAATTAAATACGTGCTTAAAGAGACCTCTGCGTCACGTTTTGGTTGCAGTAAACAAGTTGTTAAAGAGCCCTCTGCATCACTTTTTGGTCGCAGTAAATACATGCTTAACGAGCCCTCTGTGTCACTTTTTGGTTGCATGTGCTTAATGTTGTGTATTAAAGAAAAATACTTGCTTAGGTTCAGGCAATAAAACCATTATAATTAGGTTTAGGAAAGACCTTCATGGTTGGGCTAAAACTACTACGTTTGTACAGTGAAAATGTGACACAGGACACAAACAAACAGCTGATTGTAACTTAACGCACGGGACACAAACAGGATGATGAATGGTCGGTATCTAACGCAGACGGCCGTGACAAAGCGTCGGTATTTCATACCCTGGGAGTTACAACGGGCTGGAAAACAGGGAGACATATTGAGGCGTGCGGGAAAGGATCTGTCCTGACGTACAGTCTACCTATGGCTTCATTTTATATTTACAGTCAGTCCGTTGTAACAAAACCAGGGTGATTTGATTTTGTCTGACCATCACCATTAAAATTGCAGCTCAATTGTGAGAGTCAAAGCTTTAAAAAGGTAAAAAAGCCAGAGAAATACACAACGGACCGAGAAATGAACCCAGATCTCACATCTTTTGTTGTATTTTGTGAGAAAGAGCAAGATGACTGTGCAGTTGCACCAAGGTGGCTCAATTCTTCATCCCAAACTGTGTGCAGACAGTTGCTGAGAGCAGGTTGTTTCATGGTAACATTATTCTTCGTGCCTGAGGCTGTTTAGGAAAAAAAGAGCTTATCTGAACTCCACTTCCCCCTCTCCGGATGTCCCCTGCTGGACTTCCAGTACCTTTTGTAGGCTGCCAGATCCAGAAGCTTTGAATCCCACCCCCCACAGATGCTGCTTCAGGAGCGTCAATGGTGGACCAGCTGCATCTCCCTGGAACAGCTAAGTGGGCTGCAACAAATGCCAAGATGCGTAACTCTTAAAACACAAATAAATGCAGAGTGATTTGTATCTGTAGGTCTGTATCTGTGCCTCTAATTTACCACTCGTATATCCATCCATCATCTGCAAATAAACACAAACAGTTGTGCAAATACATTGTCATATTTTTACTCAAACATCCCCATCTGCATGGCTTAATATCATTCACAATTCTTATATATATTTGCAAATCGTCAACTTGGCATTTTTAAAAGGAAATGTATTTGTGAATCTCAACCGTGTGGATCCTTTTGAGACTGTGAATACCTTTACAAGATAATTTTAAAATGCTGTTATCGTAGTGTCAATCTGTATTCACTGTAGAGGACAGAACTGCATGATCAATGTGATACAGTCAGCTACATTTGCAGGATTAATCCCTAAAAAGCTAAACAGCGACGAAGTGATAATACCGCACACCTCTATGACAGAGCGTTAGACATAATGAGGCCAAGAATTGAATGTAAATTTAAAAAAACATGTATTTTGTGAAAAATAAACAGCAAAAAGCAAGCAAAGTTATATTGACACCTACTGTTACACCTGCAGGGTGAAGAACAGATGTCAGGTGCTGTGCCAACTGGGCAAGCAGCTGGGTGGAAGCTTAACATTAAAGTAAAATTAATTTAGCTTTATTAAGTCCAACATAAATTCCTTGAGTCTTACGTCAGGCATCTGTATCATTATCAATTAATTAAAGTCTCAACTTCCATCATGGGAAGACTCCACGGATGGATTATCAGCAACATTTTGCAAGTTTACCATCAATCTAAAGTGGTTTAAAATGACGTAATTAAACTTCACTAAGGCTGTAAATAAAAAGAGGATGTCTTAACCCTTTCCACATTCAATAAACAATAATATAGGATATTGTACAATTATTATTGTCACACGGACAGAAAAGCAATAACCCTCTACAGCACCTCCCATCTGTCTAACAGAGAACTCTCTGCTTTATAGTTTCTCTCTCAACACTCCTTTCTCCGTTTTGCTCCTTCCTTAACCTTGCACATCGGTTTAGTACCTTATTTAAATTTGTATTTAATGACAAAAAAACTGCAATACATTTTCACACTTTGCTAATGTATACAGTATGTTATTCTATGTTTGTATTTCATATTTTCTATGTCAGTTGTAGTATAGTCTGGTACATTTATAGTGTATTCTAATATATTCTTTCTATCTATCTATCTATCTATCTATCTATCTATCTATCTTTCTATCTATGTATTATACAACATAATATATGAAAGCATCAACGGAAACTTTTGATGCAGGTTATAGCAGATTTATTTTGTTGTTTATCTTTTTGTTTGCTGCTAATTCTAAATTGTACACAGTAGGCCTACATTCAGTGCTCGTGGCCCCTGGTCCTGGGAGGCCTAATCCATCAATAATTGACTCTACTGGGCAAAGTTATTGGGGTAACAGTTAATATTTCAAATTTATACATATTACTTATAACTGCTCTGCTGCAATCAAATCAATACACTTGTAATGGTATGTAATTAATATAGGCTAATTAAGAAAATATTAAAAGCTTCCAAATTGTCTTTACTGTATGACCCTCAAAATATCAGTCTTCTGTAATAAACAGTCTTTAGTAGATTAATATTGGTGGCTATAATGTGTCAGTTTTTGGACCTTTCACAATAAAACGCCTGAACTTTGAAAAGCAAAGTGTCACCCTGACTTCCTGTTTGTGTGTCGGAGGCGGAGTTATAACAGTCTGTGAGCTACGGGAGGACTAACGGACACGGACCGGTGGAGTTTCACAGTTTTCGGGGGTTTTACAATGCGGGAAACTAAACTTCCCCCAGTCAGCTGATATTATGGAGAACTATAATAATAACAACTTTAGGATAAAACACAGATAGTTGGACTCAGTCAGTGACGCAGCGTGTATATTTAACGACCACTAGGACTCAACCTGCTGTAAGTTCCTGTTTGCTCGCTGCTTAGGCCGCTTCTCACTCAATATACGACTTATAGCCTACACTATGTTTAGTTTTTATCCCTCTAAATACTTCATAAGCTGTTATATTATGTAAAGAAGACAACTGTTGTGACTCTTTTTCTTCTTTTACGGTTTAAAACTCAACTGAGTCACGTGAACGTCTCGTTGTCTCTGCACACTCAGCTCATCTGTTTACATCAGAAACACAGAACAATAACCCTGGTAAACTGTTGTTATGCTTGCTTTAATGTCTATTTAATGTATATATATATCTTTGTGTTTATCTAACAGAGGCTGAGAGAGACAGCTTCCACCATGGTGCAGGAGTACCAGTCCCCTGTGCGGGTCTACAAGGTCCCCTTTGAGTTAATAATGGCGGTGAGTAGCCTATGTTACAGGGGGCAGTTCATTTGTAGCATTCCCAGTCCATACATCCATACATCCATACATACATACAACAGACAACCAATAGTTAGTTAAGTCAAAGGGATAAAGGACTTGGAGTAAGGACTATATGTGCTTTATATTCAGACAGCTTCTGATCAGTACTTTGCAGATGAACTGAACTGGAGACTGCATCCATCCATAGACAGTGTGGCTTTGACCCTTTACACTTTAATCATATTCTGCTCTAATTGAAAACTAACATATTATAAACATAGAAATATATAGAGTGAACAGGATTCTCAGTTATGTTGCAGATTATACAGGAGAACCAGACACTTTGAGAAGAAAACCCTCTGCAGCCTTGTCTGCCTCCCAGGGTCATCTGTCTGTCTCCCTCTTAATATATACACTTACCTGCAATGAATGCTTTGTGTTGAGTGAATCGGGCAGAACATACTGTATCTATACACTCTTTTATACTGATGCTGTGGTAAATACCTACAGTAATGTGCAGGGTGTTCTGTGAGAAAGCTGCTTATTCAACTTAAGCCTATATAACTGTTGTAAAGGTTGGCTATTTTATGTGAAGTATTGGTAAAGGTACACATGTTATAGAAGCATCTGTAGCTAGGGATACAGTCCCAATACCAATACCGAGTACCGATCTGATACCAGTGTTTAATTAATAAGCTGTATGCCTCACTGTTTGGAAGTGACTGGGATGGTTCTTTTATGTGTAAAGACAACATCAGGCTTGACTTAAACATCGCTTTCCTAACTTTGTAAAACAAAATGTAACAAATAAATACATAGATATAAATTGAATTAATTATTTATCATTAAAATAATAAATCGTACACCGACAACTTGGCAAAAAAATCTTAAAAATGAACATTAAACCTTTTTAATGCAGCAACGAATTGGTCGATACTTAAAAGGGAATTAAAATTCGGTAAAACTTCATTTTACAGATCCGCAAATTTAGTGGTAATTAGGTGATAATTAGCAAGTAACCTATTTTAAATTTCTTTGGAATTACTGCCAAATTACCCCAATATTTACCTCAAGATTTATCGAAAATTACTTTATTATAAACATTATTTAATAATTATATGCAAAAATAGCATATAATGGTTAAAATACGGCCCTTGGGCTTGAGAAGCGGCTGTCCGCTGATCTTCATCGGAGGTGGAAAACTAATAGAAAACACATCTGATCAGACACAAATCTCACCATTGTGTGACTTATTCTCTACACAAATGTAACCTGGAAGCTAATGTAACGATTCAGGGAGTTTTTTTAAGAAATTTCAAACAAGTTATTTGCTAATTATTATCTATTTACCAGCAGACATGGAAATAAAGCAGATCAATTAACTTTGTATTTGTTTCCTGGAAATGTATTAAATAAATTACCAGCTATTGGGAAATAGCGGAATATAATGATGAAATAATGTTTATAATAAAGTGATTTTCGATAATTTGAGGTAAATATTGGGGTAATTCCAAAGAAATTTCAAATAGGTTACTTACTAATTATTACCTAATTACCATGACATTTGTTACCCAAAATTCCAGCATATAATGTATAAAGTATATAAACGTAGCACTGAATTTAATAGATCGGTCCCAATGTCACTGATCTGATCCAGCTATTTGAGTCAGTATCGGCCCGATATCTAATCCGGTACCGGTGCAGCCAGGAGTTCTTGAGTTATTGTGTATGAATGCTCCCGTTTTAAACAAACTATTGGTAATATTTTATAAAAAAACACCTTGAATTTCTGGATTGAGTTCGTCAGCTGAATATTTTCTAGCTATATTAATGTAACTGTTAAAGTATTTATTGCTGTAGTATTCAACAGTCCTACCAGGGGAATGCTTTTAAATAGCAATGTAGATCCCACTTTCCAAACATCTACTTGCCATATGATAAACTAGTGGAAAATGTCCCTGTCGCAACAGGAGCTCTCTGTGAAACAAAAGTAGGACAACGGTAGAAGGAATGTACATTTCAGCAAGTCTGTTTTCACTCTCTTGCTGTTTTTTCCTGCTCCCTGCAGTTACATATTAAGCCAAAGGCTTATGCAATATATCCTCGGAGCAGGGGTAAAGACCGCGATGCTGCGGTGACACTTTGTAGACTAGAACTCCTTCACAAAGCGGTCCAAGTTGACACCTACACAAAGCTTTATTTCCAATGAAACATCACAGGTCTATAATTAATCTTGCATCACTGCATGTTATTGAAAAAGATCTCAAAATAGGCCTTTTGTGAAAAGTAAATCATGTGAGAAGATCCAGGCCTCGACAGCCTAAAGGAGCGAATCCAGTGAATAGTCTGCCCCCATTTATCTCTGGGCTTTCTCATTAGTCCCTTGGCTGATATTACTCCAGCTAACAATCAGCGTCCTGGATAGTACAGAATGTTCAACCAGTAACATCATTGTTGTTCCTTCCATGATACATCTTAATATGTCCCTGTGTTTGTATGTAATAGTTATGCTAAACTACCTGCGCGTGGTTGACACCTACAGAACTGCATTTAATCAATATCCCCTAAGGAAATAAAGTGTCTTGCTCCACACCCATTAGACTGTTATTGGCCTGCTAATGTGAAATATGACGGTGGAAATGTCCACTGACAGTTTCTACTCGGCTCATCTTTTATATCCTGGGCTCCCATTATGCTTCTATGCTTATAGCTCTGAGAGGAATACGGAGGACAAAGACATCAATTTGTCTGCAATCAGGGAAACATATTGTTACATAACACCAGTCAATGTTGCTTATTCATCAAGGAGACATTTCCTATTAATTTGCTTAGTTGATATAGTCATCTAATTGATTATCACATGCTGTGCTGTATCAATACAAGAAGAATGCGTGTGTGCGTGTGTGTGTGTGTGCGTGTGTGTGTGTGCGTGTGCGTGTGCGTGTGTGTTGCTGAAAGACCAGCACTTAAAGTGGCAATACATAAGATTTCAGTCCTGGTTGACTTAGAATTTGGCTGCGTCAGAAATCACATGCTAAGCACTACGTAACAAGTGTACTAACGTTCAACATACTTTTGTGTGAATAAACAGTAGTATTTTACTTTTCGGTCGCACTTTGCAGTAATTTACGTCGTCACTTCCTGAGAGCCTCCCTGCCGGTTGGAGACGTGTAACCATGGTAACCAGTGCAAACCTCATGTGACCAAAACGATGATTTGTGAGAATCATAAAGTCTGAACTAATTTCAAAATATATCAAGACCAGCAAAGTGAAATCTTATACTTCAACTGAAGCATTATTGATGTTAGAGAGCTGTCCGTCAAAGTCTGTTATGAACGTTGTCGTCACTACCACGTTGCATTATGGGATATTTATGCCGGTGTAGTGTCCAGCGTTTGCATACTGTAATGTTTCACTGGACATAGTAGGCAATTCGCGTACTATTGGTTTCAGACATACTAAAAAATCTCACTTACTGTTTTAGCGTACTAAATAGCATGTTAGTGTGGAATTTGGGACGCAACCATGAGCTTCAAGTTTTCAGAATTGTGTGCACAGTTACATTTTTTGTGTGTATACTAGGGCTGCACTATTAATCGAATATTAATCGCAATCACAATTTTGGCTTTCCACAATTAAATGAGCATGATCGTCCACGATATTGCCGTTTAGAATGCTCCACTCATAGAAAACTCTGCTACATATCAAATCAAGCATTTCCTAAACTAACAGCCAGCCACCAGGGGACGATCAAGATGTTATGGCTTCACTTTTGGGGAGCTGCCACACCACAGCACGCTACAGCAGCAGCTTGTGAAAAACTTTCAGGAATTTTGTGGCTGCAGTCCAGAGTAGAAGATTACTCGTTTTAAACGAAAATGCACTAAACTCAGGTGAAGAATCTTAATTTTAAGTGTTATTTTGATGCAAAGATTTGCACAACGTGAAAGTGAAAGCATTGCTCTGTTTATTTAATAAAAGTTCTGTTTTTTTCATTCTGAGAGATGCACTGTGAATAAGGATCAGTCTTATTTCGATGCAAATATTTGTACATTAGCAGGAATGTAACACAACATGGAAGTGAAAGCACTCTGTTTATTTAAATGTTAAAGTGCAGAAAAAAAACAAAAACATCTGTTGTCCCTAAAATCAATGAATAATTGTGATAATAATCATCATCTCAATATTGATCAAAATAATCAGTATTATCATTTTGGCCATAATCATCAAGCCCTAGTGTATACAATGGAGAGAAAAACCTATAAAACAGCATTTTTTTCCCAGGAATGTCACCACAGATGTCTGTAATACTGCTATTTTATCAATATCTTTCATCCGTGGACCATACACTCAATCATCATTGTGTTACCTCCTTCAGTAATAGATAGTGACATAACAGACATTTATTTAAATGAAAATCTTCAAGAGTGACACTTAAAGTGTGAATTCGGAGAGGAAATAAAACTATTGAAAATTCAGTCTTTTATTTGTTCCTCAGTCTGCTGAGTCACTGCATACATGTAACAGTTTAGGTTGTCAGTGGTTTCCACATCAAGGACTCAGAGTACTCCATGGTGAACTCATTTATTGTTACTCTAAACATTGAACAGGAGCTGTCTGTCTATATCCTTGGTTACTTGTTAATATTTTATCAACACAGTTACATAGACTGAGGACTATTTTTGCACGTCCTTTAACAGCCGCTCAGTGACTAAATCAATATTGACAGGTGAGGTGAGCCCCGGTGTCATTGGCTGTGGACAGATGGTCATGCAGCATGCTGTGGGCAGTAAAGCATAAATCACTGCTTGTAAAAGCTGCCACAGCAGCAGTTTGTGTTTCTATAAACTGTTAAAGCCACTAACTGTTCCTAACTAGACACAGAAATGATGTGCTGTAAATCTCACGCTGTAGTCCCGAGACCTGCAACAGTATAGTTTACTCTTCTGGCAAATACAAGTGTCCATAATGGGGCCATTCAAAGCAGCCTTTCCTGTCCAATCAGAGAGCTGCCTCACAGTGGGCCAGACAAAAGCAAAAAACACTAACTGGGAACAGAATGTACAGAACCAGGCACACCAGTGCTGCTCCAAAAAAGAAAAGTACAACAACAGTATGACATCAAGACTCGAGAATCTGCACATTTTTTTCACATGTGATGTCTTTCCTCCCCCTTTCAGGCCTATGTGAGGCGGTTCCCAAAGTCCCATCTGATCCCAGTGTTTGTGAGCAGTGAGATCATCAGCGAATGCCAAAGCAAGGACGGATCCACGCTGGTCACTGAGAGGCGCTGTGTGATCGACATCGAGGCCCCACGGCTTCTTAAACGGGTACCTCTCCTCTGACCTTTTACAGAGCAGGAAACAGTCACAGCAGTTGATATAATCTGATCTTTTGTTTTGAAGAACAACAATAGAAATGTTTGCCAAGACTGTCAGAGAGAAGCAACTTTAAAGATGGTATTTTGCAGAGGTGTAAACTCAAGTCAGACTAGTGTTACAAATTTGATGACTTTAGACAGGACTTGACAAAATCAACACAGACTTGCAACTCGACTTGGACTTTAACTCCAATGACTTCACTTGGACTTAAGACGTTTGACTTGAAAATACTTGAAACCTTCCCCCCAAGCCCAAAGTTATGTTATTTTGAAAGTCTGCCACGAATCAATTCATTTCCTGAATCAACTAATGTTGACATAATTCATTCCCAGCTAGTCAACACTTAATTCCCCAGATCCACTTTGTTTGAACCATAGACTGTATATATCCAACAGCATCCAATCATGTTGCAGGATAGAACCACGAAGAACGTTACATTACTGAGCGCCAGATGGTACCAAATGATACCAAATATGATTTTGTCCGCATATAGAAACAACGCAGTGGTCAACAAAAAATGAATTTGACCCGCAACAAATGTCGGTCAAAAATTACAGACTGAGACGCAAATGGCATTACCTTTGGTGAAGAGCGCATTATGACTTGTTTAGGACTTGAAACTCAAAGTTTAGGACTTGGGACATACCTGTCTTGACACCTCTGGTATTTTGTGGCAATGTTGCATTAGATTGCATGCATTTCAAAGATTGTTTTCATCGACTCATTGAAATATTTTAGTGTAAACCATCAGTTTCTTTTTCTGTATGTAGATTGCTGGCGTAGACTACCTGTACTTTATCCAAAAGAACACTCTGAACCGCAGAGACAGGACGCTCCACATCGAGGTCCGCAACGAGACCTTTTCCAGCAGGGTCATTGTCTGCGAGTATTGCAACTACACAGTGAGTTTTATTCCTTTGTTGTTGTACTTGTTTTATTGTTTTTATAGAACACTTTTACAATGCCTAGTATAAAAAAGAAGTCACAGACACAGACAGGATGCCCACTGCTGCAAGTGCATACCAGTAAAAATCGTCCTTTTCTATTCAGCTTGTGTATTATTAATCTAAATGATCCTCTTATAGTGTGCCAAATGAGCTAAACACTTGTGTCAACAGGTGGAGTCTTTAAAGTCAATGTAGTGTGACTCACTCCAATAATACCTAACCGGCTGAAACATTTCCACAACATAACCCCCGCCAGCAATATTGTTTCTGCTGCGTGTGATTACTTCAGTACATAGTCACTTCATCTGTGATACATGTTTTTTGATTTATTATTAGGTATTTTATCTCTGCTTTTGTACTTGTTGTGACATAAGTGAAATAACAAGTACTGTAACATGATGTTTCAGTGTCCATAACACATTTTCATCCTCCTCCACAGGTACATCCAGAGAATGAGGACTGGACGTGCTTCGAACAGACAGCCAGTCTGGACATTAAGTCCTTTTTTGGCTTTGAGAGCACGGCAGAGAAGCTAGCTATGAAACAGTATGCTAGCAGCATTAAAAAGGTTTGCATCTTTTAATCGTCTTTAACTTTTACATTTGTGGAAATCTACTTAAATTGCGTTTTCCCACAGTATTTGTGTTCTTGTGTTAAGTAGGTCTGTTCTTGCTTTACATGTATTTACCATAGTGTCACATTAAAGAGGACCTATTATGCTTTTGTTTTCTTCCCTTTCCTTTAGTGTGTTATATAGGTTTTTTTTGTGCATGTAAAAGGTCTGCAAAGTTACAAAGCCCAAAGTCCACGCCAAAGGGAGTTACTCTCCCCCACAGAAACACTGCTCCTGAACTGGCTGAAACGCCTTTCTCGAAGTCCCGCCTTTTCTTTCGTAGCGTGATGATGTCACCAAGTAACACATTAGCATAATACCTGCCTAGCGGCTAGTTTGGCACGCCCTCAAACAAAGCTAGTTAGAGCGGAGCTGCAGCGGAGTCCGAAAAGTTTGGTGCAGTTGACCAATCAGAGCAGACTGGACTTTTTGAGAGGTGGGGGGCGGGAGATCAAACAGAGCGTTTTCAGACAGAGGGTGAAAAGAGGTGCTGCAGCGCAGCCAGTATGAGAGAAGTAAAGTTTTTTTTGAACATTAAAGTATGTTAACATGTTCTAGTGGAAACCCAAAATACAAGTATACACATGAAAATAACCATAATGGGTCCTCTTTAACCTGACGTCTTGTCTCCTTCCTGTGTTATAGGGTAAAGAAATAATTGAGTACTACCTCAGAGAGCTGGAGGAGGAAGGAGTAACTTACATACCTCGTTGGACCCCCCCTGTTGTCTCTGGCACTGCCAGGCTCCAGCCGCTGCCCCGCTCCACTGCCAGAGCCATCCCAGTGAACAGTGTTGAGACTGGACTGGACAGTAAAGAGCCGGCCTGTCCCACAGAGCTAGTGGCTGGCTCTCCCGACGGTCAGTGTTTACTCACTAGTCGCGAATAAGTATGGAGTAACAGCCAACAGGGTGAAATAGCTTTAAGTCTGTAATTAATAACAGGAATGTAATAATGGATTTAATAGTACTAATATTTTCCTCGAGCTTTTAATCTCACACCACTAACCGTCTTTTGGCACTATTTCTAAGAATAATAGTGCTAAATGTTGAACAGAAGCAAACAGGGCAAAGCTTACAGAACCAACTTAGTTTATAATTTTTTGTCATTTTGAAAATGCAACATATCCTCATACCTAAACGACAGAATAGGTTGTTAGCCAATGACTTCCAAAACAACATATACTGTGTAACCGTTGGAGAGTACCATCGAAAGGTGCAAGTTGTGAAGCGGTCACAGTTTTAAACATGTGGTTGACATTGTGAATTGAAACTGAAACTACTTGGTTAGGTTAAGGAAAAGATCTTACTGTGCGTTCATGTACCCATACTACCATACTATTTAGTATGCCAGAAAAAGATGTAGTGTTTCCCAATACATACATAGTATGTCAAATGCAGTAGGAGTATGCCAAAAATACCAGGATGTCCTACTACATCCGGTCATACTCACTATGGTCACTAGAGGTCTCTACCTAATATTTAACATAAACATGGGTCGTAATAAGCTGCTCGCACGGATGACTTGTACGGACGTTTTTTGGGTGAGGACGTCTTGTATAAATACACTGCGGTGTCAAGCTCCTGATGTCTCAGATTTATGCATACAATATGTACTAACTTTACACTGTGCATGTGTTTTGGTCTGTAGACAAGTTGGATGCCGACTACATCAGACGTTACCTAGGTGATTTAACGCCTCTGCAGGAGAGCTGTCTCATCCGACTGCGCCAGTGGCTCCAGGAAACCCACAAGGGCAAGGTCACGTAAACACAAACACAGATTGTTTGACGACAGAGCATTTTGTGCAATTATGTAAAAAATGCACATTTATTCCTGGACACTCGCACACAAGTTAGACTTTTGCTGCTCAGCTCTTCCTTCCACACTAGCATGTACTGGCCTTTACAAATAGAAAATATCAAGCATCCATTGGCTAAAAGATTAAGAAAATATCGTTGCAGAATTTTGACACCTGCTTGTTGCTGTACAGATTCCAAAGGATCAGCATGTGCTGCGCTTCCTGAGGGCCAGAGACTTCAACCTGGACAAGGCCAGGGAGTTCTTATGCCAGTCGCTTACCTGGAGGAAGCAGCATCAGGTGGATTTCCTGTTAGACACGTGGGAGCACCCACAACTGCTTCAGGACTATTACACCGGCGGCTGGCACCATCACGATAGAGGTACCGTGTGAATAGCACTGCCAACCTGCTAACTTCATCTTATTTTCACTTTATTTCAGTACTTCCTGGAGTGAAAGTGAACACTTATCAGTGAGCGTAAAGATAAAGAGGCAGATGGATTAAGTCTTCTGTATTTATAAAGTCCTCATGGGTTGAAATGGCCTGTTAATTATTGACTGTAAAGTCTGAGCACCATCTGTCGTAGCTCCCATGTTTGAAAATGAGTCATTGCTTTTTAACAGCACAGCTGATCCACCAGGTTAGGGGGAGGACTTGATACACACACAGGATGTGCCCTTGTGTTGTTCGCATGCTAAATTAGTACCTGCTAGAATGGTAAACACCAGCTTTACGTAGACGACAGGGGGGTTCCTAAGCGTTGTAAAAGGCATTACCACAAAATGATGTGACTCATTCTGCCTATTGATTTTACTCTGTTGTATAATCTGTGAATTTCTGTGTGTTCTTGTGTGTGTGGTTTAGACGGCCGTCCTCTGTATATCTTGCGTCTGGGCCAAATGGATACTAAAGGCTTGGTGCGAGCCTTGGGAGAGGAGGGGCTGCTGAGACAGGTGACATGAATACATGCACAAACACAAGATTTAAAGGAACAGTGTGTAACATTTCAGGGGATCTATTAGCAGAAATAGAATATAATATTAATAACTATGTTTTCATTAGTGTATAATCACCTGAAACTAAGAATCGTGTTTTCGTTAGCTTAGAATGAGCCCTTATCTACATAGGGAGCGGGTCCTCTCCGCGGAGTGCACCGTGTTTCTCCAGCATGTTTCTACAGTAGCCCAGAACGGACAAACCAAACACTGGCTCTAGAGAGAGCCTTTCACGTTTTTACGTTACCAAAAGGTAGTGAGCGGAGGGGTACTCAGTTGGTTGCAATCGGCAAACACACCACTAGATGCCACCAAATCCTACACACTGTACCTTTGAGCCTTCACATACACATGAACATTTTCATTTCAAATATCATCAGTTACATTAATGCTACAACCTGAATGTCACCCCAGGTCCTGTCCATCAACGAGGAGGGACTGAGGCGCTGTGAAGAAAACACCAGAGTCTTTGGTCGACCCATCAGGTGCCTAAATGTTAATCTGTCTTCTGTCAGTGTCTCAATGGCTAAAAGCTAATCAGGTATGCACATGCATGCACATATGCTCATATAATGTCTGTGTTAATGCAGCTGCTGGACTTGCCTGGTGGATCTGGAGGGTCTTAACATGCGTCACCTGTGGAGGCCAGGCGTCAAGGCTCTGCTGAGGATCATTGAGATGGTGGAAGCCAACTACCCCGAGACTCTGGGTCGCCTGCTCATCCTGAGGGCGCCCAGGGTTTTTCCAGTGCTCTGGACCCTGGTGAGAAAAGACCTTTTCAAGCTTGACAACATAAACATTGTAAACGGGTCCCTTTGTATTTCCTTTTGCAGTGTTTGTTAATGCAGTAGCTGACAGGAAGTAAACTTGGACCAAAGCTGTTGTCCTAGCAACAGAATGGCAATGAAAAGGTCTATACATGTCTGCACTTTTATGTGCAGCCGTTAATGCGGTTTTAATTCATCGTCTGATTGTGGAAGAATGGATGAATGTTAAGTACACACGCAGAGATTGCATCTCGCTAGGTGCGACATTGTGAATATGAGAAAATGATAAACAAAAAAGAAATGTAGAAGAAGATAATTAAAACCATGCAATATGCAGATCCTCATGGCGGGGGGGGATTTGATCATTGCTACAGTACAGAACAGAAATGCAATATTGTAGTAATTGTTTGTTTTAATAGCCTTCTGCCAAATACATAAAGATAAGTAGTAATACGCTAATATATGAAAATAAATCAAAACCGTAATAAAAGCAGTATTGAGGCAGCACATGAGCAGATTTTAAATATAGGTTTGTAACCGTTGCTACCCAGAGATGTGAAAGATATAACTATTTATCAACTAATAGAAAATGAAATAATAAATGGTTATATAGTATGAGTTATTATGATGATAAAATCAATACAAAGTGCACATGCAGATGCTTAGCAACACCATCAACCAGCCAACCTGTTTATTTCTTAGACCTGAATAATTCAAATATTCATGGATTTACTTTTACAGTTCATAACATGTGAACGTATCACGTTCTCTGATGACTCTTGGCGTCTTGTTTCCAGGTGAGCCCCCTGATTGATGAAAACACCCGGAAGAAGTTCCTTGTTTACGCTGGAAACGACTACCAGGATCCAGGAGGACTGGTGGACTATATCGACAAAGAAATCATCCCTGACTTCCTGGGAGGGGACTGCATGGTGAGCTGTAGTCATCAGCATGCTGCAGTGCACATATTGATTTGTATAATAATAATAATAATAATAATAATAATGTGTACAAGGCTGTAGTCATTTAGCTTCCCGTTCAACTCTTATTTACAAACAAGCGGAGACATTTTACACATAAAAACATATATTAATTTGAGTTGTCTCTTGTTGGCATTCAGTCGAGCTTGAAGTCTTTTTTTCCCCTCTCCAGTGTGACATCCCTGAGGGAGGTATGGTCCCCAAATCTCTATACAGGACAGCAGAAGAGCTGGAGAGCGAGGAGAACCGCCTGCTGACTGACTCCATCTATAAGAGTGCCAGTGTTTTCAAGGGAGCCCCATATGAGGTACAGCCTCAACCTTTAAATCAGCACACAAATCCACATGCATCAAAGAGCGAGGCTACCTTAATTGTGTTAATACTGCATAAAGGTTGAGCGCTAGGGGGTATGGATTATATTCAGTGGAATACGGTGCCACCTACTGGAGGAAATTTACATTGCAGGCTTAAGGGGGAGACTACCCAGGCAAAGATTGTTTTTCATGCACTGGTTAATTCTGAGATTTAGGGCTATTTTGCTTCCATAACATTCAGACTAGTAGAAAGAAAAAAATCCAAAATACACATTTAGGTGTTTGTTTTACTACATTGTCTCTATTGTGTCTGTAGATTTCTCCTAAATTTACCAAAAGTTAGCATTAGATAAGGCCTCATTTGCATATTTAAACATAACATTTCAGAAAACTTGAGAGAAAAAAGATTATTGTCTTCATGTAAGTCACTAACTGGGGAAGTTTCTAAAACATTGTTTTACCCTATTCCCCTGTAGAGTCTTGCAAAATGTATGGAATTTTACAACACATATCTTTAAAGGTCGTTTTCTCAAAATGAGTTTTTTTCTCAGAAATCCAGAAATCTTCACTTCAGTAGCACTTACACATACCAAACTTTCCTGTTTCATTCCTATCGATATTCTGAAGGTTTCTTACCGAGGGGTTTGTTCATATATCATTCATAGCCTGATTTATAGAACATTTTATTCCTAAAAACATGGTGAAAATGGACTTTTTATGGCTGTTGACAGTATTTTCTGACTTATTGAGTGATATAAAGAGATATCCAAAATCCCCTGCATAAAAAACCTTTGACTCCAATATGTCAACAAAATGAAACAAGAATTTTGAACGAAGCTTTATCCAATGTTCATACTTATACTGTTCTGGAAATGTATACAAATTAGCACATACGATTCTGCATATTTAAACAGACATTTTCAGAAAACTTGTAATACAAACAATAATTTTGTTAATGTAAGTAATCAACTGGGGAAGTTTCATGGCAATATCTATTAGTCAAATCTTTAACCCCATTCACCTGATGTGTCTCCCCTTAAAGAAAAAGAGAACTATGTGATGAACTCTGTTTCCAATCTCCTTACATCCTCCTGCAGATGCTGATCGAGATCACCGAGGCGTCCTCCGTCATCACCTGGGACTTCGACGTGTCTAAAGGAGACGTGATCTTCAACATCTACCATTCAAAGAGGGCCCCACAGCCCCCTAAGAAAGACACTCTGGGGACCCACGGCATCACGTCCCCGGGGGCCGTTAACGCCCAGATGATAGACAGGAACTGGGTGCTGGGCCAGGACTACAGCATGGTGGAGAAAGCCCTCACCTGCAGGGAGGGAGAGAGCGTACAGGTCAGAGAGATTATTCTCAATCCATCTGCACTCTGTCCTTTTTCTTTTTTTCTTTTAGCAGTTTCAACTAAACTTTGTTTGTCCCTGTTTGCTTGTCTGTTGCATCAAAGTAAATTAAATTCTCCACCGTTGATCCTGAAGCTTTCCTCTGTTCAAACAGGGCTCCCACGTAACGCGCTGGCCCGGCTTCTACATCCTCCAGTGGCGCTTCCACAGCTCCCCGGCCTGCACCGCCTCCAGCCTGCCTCGCGTGGATGATGTGCTGGCCTCGCTGCAGGTCTCCTCCCACAAGTGTAAGATCATGTACTACACCGAGGTGCTGGCCTCCCATGACTTCAGGTCAGTTTATTTATTCTACTGAGCTTTTTTTCCCCTCTGGTCGTGTCCTGTATTCTTTGTATACTGAAGCTGTCCTTCACAAAGGCTGCACCGCTCCGGTGTGGGTTTTTTGAAAAATCGATGTTGTGATATTTCTGAAAGTTAAGTTTCCTTTTGTGTTAGACATGTTTGTACTTTTTACACCTGTTATTTATACATATGTTACCTGTTTGTTTTTTACAGTAATGTATAAGGTAGAAAATGTGTTCTATGGGTACCCACGAGTCTCCTCTTTACAGACATGCCCACTTTATGATAATCACATGCAGTTTGGGGCAAGTCATAGTCAAGTCAGCACACTGACACACTGACAGCTGTTGTTGCCTGTTGGGCTGCAGTTTGTCATGTTATGATTTGAGCATATTTTTATGCTAAATGCAGTACCTGTGAGGGTTTCTGGACGATATTTGTTATTGTTTTGTGTTATTTGATTTCCAGTAATAAATATATATATACATACATTTGCATAAAGCAGCATATTTGCCCACTCCCATGTTTATAAGAGTATCAAATATAAGACAAATCTCCCTTTTAAGGTACATTTTGAACAGATAAAAATATGTGATTAATTTGTGGTTAATCACGATTAAATATTTTAATCAATCGACAGCCCCAGTCTGAACATTTCTCTTCTGTCTTTTTATTTCTAGGGGATCCATGACCAGTCTGGAGTCTAGTCATAGCGGTTTCTCCCAGCTCAGTGCTGCCACGACTTCCTCTAGCCAATCACACGCCAGCTCCACCGTCTCAAGGTAGCATCTGCACGCCAAAGACAGCAGTGACCTTAAACTTACTGACATCATCCTCCGACTGTGCCTTAATGCCTCCAAAGAGAGATACTCACACTCTCTAATGATAATTTGAAGGTGAGGAGAGTATTATGGATATGTTTATAAATAAATAAATAAATAAATACATGTTTTTATTATTAATATTTTCGTAGGATCAATAATGTTTCACGGACCTCTGTCTCTAGGGAATTATGTATTTAAAGTATCAGTTTCCTGTCCATATGATGCCTCTTTTGTTTGAATAATAGTAGTGTACATTATAACAAATTGCACAGAGTAAATGTTGGATATCTCACTTGCAGTTACAGTAAATGTGTGTCCATAACACCTGCTGTGCATCTGCTGGATCAATAAATGCAAAGCCTCACACAAAACAGCAGTTTTTACACAAGATGAAATGAGATTTAAAGTAAAAGTATCTGAACGAGCGCACGTGGCTTCCGTCCCCTGAAGTTGCTTTTATTGTCCACAAGATGTCAGTGTACTCTGCGACTTAACTGCTCTCAGGTCTGCAGTGTACTCAGCACATATATACGTTCTCACTCACACACTTTGTCTGGTCCTCTAAGAAATGGAAAGAAGAATTGTTTGAATAAAGAATTTATCACAAGCATTAATATTGATGTGTCCTCCAGAGTGTGTGTGTCTTTTACTGGATTTTAGAAAACAATGACTGCAGTAGCAGAGCTGCAGCGGGGTTGTAATTTTGTGTAATTGTAAAGACGGGTTATTCATCATTTTTACAGCAATAGGTGAGATGTTAAGAGCGAGCAGATAATACAAACTCTTTTTTTTTTATAATCTGCGGTGCACTCTAGATTTCATGTAATGTTGTTTTTGAGGCTTGTGAGACGTAGCTGCGGAGTTATCTGGGGGTGCTAATTTGAATGCAATATAGTGCAGCCCCTTGTGATCTGGCACAGAGCCAGGCAGACAACTGATTTACATAAAACTTTCATTTCCATAAACTTATCAGATGCTTCCAGCTAAAGCTTAATTGAATTTCCCTGTGTTGTCTTTTTTTGTCTTGGTTTGCAAACTTGTGTCGTGTTGCTGCTTATCCCCAACGCAATTCACTGAGTCAGGTGGATTGAGTTTTGTTAGGGGTTGATTGAGCGGGAGCCTGACTTCCTGCTGGTATGTCAGGGTTGTTAGAAAGAGGGAGTGTAGTGACTTTGCCAGAAGCTTATTTACTGAATTACTCAGCTTGCTCTAATGACCTCCCAAGACACACATTGTCCACATAAATAGCAGCACCTCTTTCTCCTGATACACCTCATTTGCTATTAAAACCTCCAGTTGCCGAGCAGTTATGTGATTTAAGGCTGAATTATTTACTGGCGTTCACAGGGGTTGAAAAACAAGGTCTATTATACAGGTAACAACAAGGTTTGGTGAGTCAATCGAATACTCTAAACTAAATAATGCATCACCTGTGTGGCTGACCTGACAACCTTGTGAAGGAGGAACGTTAGCTGACCTACAGCCACTAAGCGTTGAAATGATTTATGGTTATATTAGTTATTATTGATCACAGAATTTGTCTAAAAACACACTGTCTCAACAAAAACTGTTGATCTTCACAAAATGTGTGTGTGCGGTGTAGGTTAAAGAGGACCTATTGTGCTCATTTTCAGGTGCATACTTGTATTTTGGGTTTCTACTAGAACATGTTTACATGCTTTAATGGTCAAAAAACACTATTTTTCTCATACCGGCTGTGCTGCAGCACCTCTCCAGTCTGCTCTGATTGGTCAGCTGGTCCACTCTGTTGTGATTGGTCACCCAAACCAAACTCTTCAGACTCCTCTCCAGCTCCACTCTAACGAGCTTTGTTTTAGGGCGGGCCAAACTAGCCAAATGTGTTACTTGCTGATATCACCAAGTTACAGAACAAAAGGCGGGACTTAAAGCGAGGCGTTTCAGGTACTTTAGGAGCAGTGTTTCTGTGGAGGAGAATGACTCCCTTTGGCGTGGACTTTGGGCTTTTTAACTTTTTGCAGACCTTTTACATGCACAAAGAAATTAGAACGCACTAAAGGAAAGAGAAAAGGCACAAACGCATAATAGGTCCTCTTTAAGAGTGTACAGCCATGCTAGCAGCTCTGTCAGGCCGCGTGTCATATTGCAATTATTGCAATTTCTGACTTGTAAATAGCGTTCACGTCAACTTCAAAGTCGTAATTACGATTGTAAAAATCAGATTTTTCTGAAATATTCAGCCAGGGCGGCAGTAGCTCAGCCCGTAGGGTGCCAGTTCACCTCCTGGGCACTGCCAGGGTGCCCTTGAGCAAGGCACAGGACCCCCAAAACTGCTCGAGTTATATAATAGCTGCCGAGATGGGTTAAATGCAGAGAGTAAATTCCACTGTGTGCTGTGCTGTGTGCAAAAAAACAACATACTGGACACATTGGTGTGCATGAACTTTGACATTTTGATCTGATGAAGTGCTAAAGTTATTACAATTGAGGGGATCATGAGTGTGTGCACCAAACTGTATGGCAATCCATCCTAAATGTCAAGACAATTCACTCAAAACCACAAATGTGAACCTCATTGTGGCGCTAGAGGGAAAAGTCATGGGGTCACCAGAGTCATTAGGATACTCTGAGAACCATGAATGCCTGTATGAAATGTCATGGCAATCCAACAAATATCACTTCACACAGACCAGTGAGTATGTTTTCCACCCTTTTCCTCAAACAAGATGGATAAATGATTTGGACAAAATAAAGTGGATATATACTGGTGTAATTAATCTCATGAGAGTCGTAGTTACTAATAACTTTACATGGCTGTGCATCAATCATGGAATAGGAGGCCATCTTTGTAGTTTTTGTGACAAATGCATATGCTGTTGAGACACTGGACCTTTTTTATGGGATGTATTTTGCCTCATGTTTCTATGACAAATGAAATAGGAAACTGGGATTTCTGCACAGGTCAGTTTAATGCATTTAAAGGACTCCATTGTGTTGCTAATCATGTCTAACAATCTAAAAAGTTTTGTTATCAACCACCCATAATGAAAGATAAATTATAGGCTGTCTAGACTCATCATTTCTACTGCTGTCCAGAACAGTGACTCATGAGGAAATCTGTCAGGAATAGAGCAACATTTTTGACAACTCATCTCTGTTATCCTTTGGTTGCACTGAGCATCACACAAATGTGGAATTTGTCACAGAAGAAACGGGCCTGAAGATTCACTCCCAGCTATATATCCCTGTAAGAAACTGCTCTCTTGATTTAATCTGCCTCATAAACTGCCGGCTGACCGATGATATGTGAGTCTGGAGAAGCAGTCAATTTAAAATGTTGAATAGTACTGCAACCGGGAACGGTAGATCTCTTAATTCTTTGGTGAGTACAGCAGGCGAAGGAGGAGGACTGCATTGGTACTGTGCTGCTGAACAGTCTCAGACTTCTTGTTACAGACATAAACATTCTTTCAGCCTTCACTGTCTGGGAATATGTTCACGGTAATGACTCATCTTTACTCAATAACACCAGAGGCATGCAGTCAACATGGGGCTGATTTTCTGGGGTTGTTTTTTCATTTACATTTCATAAACGGAAAAAAAGTTAGACAGGGTTTTGCAAAATAATGACTCATGCACCTCTTTTCCCATGTCAACATACCCTTTCTCAGCTGCCAGGGTTGAATGATAATAGCACCTAAAAACACGAGGGGTCAAAAGCAACAAATCCTGCATGAAAGTGGTTGTTTTCTAATCTGATTTCAATCATGAAATCTTATCAGACACAAGGTTATAGAGCCTGACTGTAGTGGGGATCTTCATTAAAACCTGAGCCTGTGTTTCATCCGCTTCCTTCTGACAATCCTGACCTTCCCACTAATTGAAAAGGAGAGCTCCGGATTAGTGTGCACTGAATTATTTTTACGAGGCTTCACACACTCTGATGAGAAACTTTGTCCGGTATTGTTTGCATGTGCAAGTGTGCAGCACCGTCATGTGTGCAACCTGCAACACACTAACGCCTCCTCCTCCATCTGAGTTGTGGACCTGTCTATTTAACTAATCTCATATCGGCTGGGTTGAAATTCATTTTCTGACTTGATTCAGGCGACTACTAGGCTAGGCCTGATTAATATGTCCACAAACAAATAGATACAGTCACATCTGTTTATCTCTGATGCTTCATAGCGCTCATATCTTCTTCTAACATTGATTTTCTCCGCAACAAGAGAGACCATCAATCTAGCTTCAATTTGGGGCCAATTTCTGAGCACTGCCCTCATTTGCAAAGAAACTGTCAAGGCTCTGGTTAAAGTCATATGTTGTTTTCATCGGTTTCCCAACATCAGACCTTTTTGTTTTATGTCTCTTGTGTTTTCTTGGCTCCCTCTGACTTCTATAGTTGACATTTCCATTTCTCTCACTCTAAATGGGCGCTGAGCTGTGCAGGTCATTATGGGCCTGCCCTCCCTAAATGTTACAGTGGGGAACACACATTTATCCAGAATACCAAACCTGAAGTGTAGCTGTGGTAATTTCACAATATTGATTACTTGAAGAGAGGTTTTAAAATGTATAATTGTGAGTAAGTGTAAGTCAATACTGTTATAAAAGCCCGCAGACACACAAAGTAGTAACATTGTTGAAAGGTTAAACTCCAAATCAATTTGATTATTGAGTGTTCGGTGTTCACCTGATGATGGCAGTCTGACAATAGGTCTAATCAGTCAACAATAAGATGTGTTAAATTAATTGATAAGATTGATTAAGATCATTGACTTGCAAATGATAATAAAATGAGTTTTGGCGAAGAAGAACAGGAGGAGGAGGAGGAGAAGAAGAAGAAGAAGAGGAGAAGGAGGAGGAGAAGAAGAAGAAGAGGAGGAGAAGAAGAAGAAGAGGAGGAGGAGAAGAAGAAGAGGAGGAGAAGAAGAAGAAGAAGAGAAGGAGGAGAAGAAGAAGAAGAGAAGAAGAGAAGGAGAAGAAGAGGAGGAGGAGGAGAAGAAGAGGAGGAGGAGAAGAAGAGGAGAAGAAGAAGAAGAAGAAGAGGAGGAGAAGAAGAAGAAGAGAAGGAGGAGGAGAAGAAGAAGAAGAGGAGGAGGAGGAGGAGAAGAAGAAGAAGAAGAGGAGGAGAAGGAGAAGAAGAAGAGGAGGAGGAGGAGGAGAAGAAGAGGAGGAGAAGAAGAAGCAGAAGAGGAGGAGGAGGAGGATGAGGAGGAAAAGAAGAAGAGGGAGAGGAGGATGAGGAGGAGAAGGAGAAGAAGGAGAAGAAGAAGAAGAAGAAGAAGAAGAAGAAGGAGGAGGAGGAGGAGGAGGAGGAGGATGAGAGGAAGATTAAGAACAAGTTGAAGAAGAAGAAAAAGAGGAGAAGAGAAGAGAAGAAGAAGTTGAAGAAGAAGAAGATGAAAAAGAAGAGGAAGAAGAAGAAGAAGAGGAGGAGGAGGAGGAGGATGAGAAGAAGAAGAAGAAGACTACTTCCGGTTTTCACGTGGGTTCCAATCCGAGGACTTCTGTACGTACACTTACTATTTTGAGTGCATAAGTGCGTTCACACTGGGAAGTACGGCAAAATGCAGTGCACTCAAAGTACCCGGATGTTGTACTCAGAACGGTCAGATCGTTGAGTGTGGAACGCTGGACACGTTCCACACTCAACTGTCGCCATCTTGGCTACGTAGCGGAAGAGGCGGAGCCACGAGCACTATTCAAACATACGTAGAGAACAGAATAAAACAATACAATACGTAAACATACCGGTGCATTTTCAGACAACAGGAGGACGCACCGTAGGCGTAGGCGACGACGTTGGAAACGTAATTTCCACTCTGCTTTCATTTTTTTCAGAAGATATTTTGGCGGGTAGCGAGCCGCGGTCAAATATTGCAATCGTCATTTCCGGTCAGTGCGCCGCAGAGTATTCGATTTGAGACGACCCTATATTTTTTATGTTTTAGCTGGATAAAAGTATTTTACGAATCTGGAAACACCAACACAGTGGTAAGTGTTGTCATAACTACCGTATCTACCCGCGGGGGGGTTTATCTCTGGGTTAATATGAGCTCTAGATGATGAACTCATCAGTTAAACATGCTTTAATGCTTTAATTTAAACTGACGCTAATGTTAGCTAGGTTGTATTGTACTGCTGAGATTTATTTTTATTTTTAAACCTTTTCACAAAGGAGGCAAGACGACCTGTCAACCATCATTTAGATGTGTACAACAGGCTAAACTAGCCAACTAGCTAAACTAGACTAGTTACTAGCTAACGTTAGATACTGTCATGAAAATGAAAACACAACTGTCTATATGCAAACTGAACAATATGACTGTATTAGGCTTCATAAATAGTACAATGCTTGTGAAATGTGTGATTTCTGTTCCACTGTTGTAACCAGGAGAGCTAACAGTAAGTTAACCTAGTTATTGCTTGGCTAAAGGTTTTCCATTATATTTCAATCTTGCTCAAGTTTTGAGTGAACATTTTCATGACAGACATGTTAACACGTCATAGTAGAAAAAGCACAGGTGTGATTAATAACATTAATGAGGGCTGCACTCCATTTAGCTTTACCATTTTCAGTGCTGTGTCATTGTGTCTACTGGCACACTGACACTCATTAAAGGTGTCAATTACACCTGTTCTTTTTCTGCTATGATGACTCAATATATCTGCTGTGAAAAAGGCTTATTGCTGTATATTTTAAACCGCAGTATAAAGAGTGACTGACGGTGTCACTAGAACAATGACACACTGGATGTTACCCATGGATGTATTAAAAGAACTGGATCCAGCGTTGGAGGCGGGGCCCCGTTCATTCCTATGAGAGAGTTGCGGATTTGGCGCATGAAGCCTAAATGGCTCGACTTCCGTCTGGAAAAGTACCCGGATCTTGGCGGATCTTGGGCGGCTGGGACATGCGCAGTAGCGTCTGTTCGGTCACATGACTCGGTCACAGGGTTCCAACGTCACGCCGTCATCACAGCTTGCGCTCCAGCCTCGGTCTCGATCTCATTCACATGAATGGAGGAAGGGAAATAACTCTGGATTCAGGCTATTAGTGCATTTTACAACTTAAAAAACGTAATTTTTTAAATAGGGGCTATTAGAGTGTTGATTCACCTCAAAAAAATGTATACGCTGAGTTACAGACGTCTCTTTACCAATGTAAGTCTATGGGGAAAAGTCTTTTTGGGCCCAATGGCATGATGTGACTGACTCAGAAGTTGCAGTATTGCCGTTTGGTCACTACGTAAGTCCGGATCGTCGACCGGTGCACTTCCTGTGGGCTTGGTGTTACCACGTCTATCAGTGACAGGTAACACCTTCCTCCTGCCTGTTGGTCCATGTCTCTCAGTATTAGCTCAGGTTAGATGTAATCATGGGTTCTACATAGTAGTAAATCTGTAGTGATTACCTGGACTACTGTTTCTGCCAGCAGACAGTTAAGGGTGGCCTTTAAGGCATCCATCTTCACTCCTCTTACCTGCCAAGCCTCACCACCCCTCAACGAACACAGGCTTGCCTTATTGGCAGGCAGAGGGGCTGCCAGGAATCCCCTATACTTGAATGATGTGGGTGTCTACTGAATAAAGAATAGAGCGAGCATGATAGAGCAAAGACAGAGCTAGACAGATGGAGAGAGTGAGATAAAGGTGTGAAGGTAGGATTAGGGATGAAGAGAGCAGGACGATCAAGGCAAATGTAGATTTTGAAGAGCTCCTGGGCTTCTCATGAGACTGGCTGCCATCTTGCCTGCTAGCCCCTTTTCATCAATTCAAACTCTGTAGAGGAGTGACGAGTTTACTCAAGTGCATATCCATACCACCACCGCTCCATGTATGCACACTTTGCAGATATGGCCAAAATCTTCTATCACAATGTAGATGATTTCATATCTTTAATGATATATATCACAATATAGCATGTTTTCTGGTAATTCAATAAATATAAAGTATATATGAAGTAGCCACATGGTAGTCTATTTTTGTATGCTCCTGTGTGAATTAAATACTTGATAAATGAAAAGTATGGAGTAATTTTCTCATTTTAAGAGCTTGAGAGCAAAACGAACATAACAGTTCCAAGTAAAATTATAGAGACGAAAGAAAGAAATATAGACCTAGCCTATATTGCGATAGAAAAATATATCTAATAGACAGTCATTTTCCAAGCAAAAATGCCATAAAATATCAGGTTCCTAGCTTCTTAAATGTAGTGGAGCGGATAATATTAATATTTGAGAGGAATCGTGCAAATCATGACTCAAGCAAGACGTGTGTTTGGTTTCTGATCAAGTTTGCCCAATTGGCCATTTGAAAATCCAAGCTGGCAGCCAAATTGAGCTCCCAAAGTTGATTTTGTTTTTGATAAATGTTCATAGAAATGTGAGTAGTTGGTAAATTTGAATGATCTTGGTATCAATTTCTCTGTTTTCAAAGTTCTTCTAGAGTGGATTTTTTTGATTTTATAGCCCTCTGAAGTACATTTTCTCATTTACAGGGTGGTAAAAGTAAATCAAGGAACACCAACTGGACCAAGTGTTGCCTGTGTCAGCAGAAGGAAGGTGTAAAGTCTCCCCAGGCCAATCCTGCCAAAAGAGGAGATGACAGGTATGTGAACAAGGAATATTCCTCTGTGTCACTCACTCCATGCACTACCAATCAAGCTAGACCCTGCAAGACTTGACGAAGGTGGTGGGATAGAGGAAACCTTGAGACAAAATAAGGCACGATATCAAGAGAATTGCAGGCTGCTGTTACACAACACAAAGTTACACAGAGCTGAAAAAAGATCAACCTGAAGAGCTACTCGAGATCTAGAGATGAGGGCGGTAGAAGCAGGATCTCACAAAAGGTCCAAGAGACAAAAACACTAGTGTTTCCCATTCAACACTTAAGGAGGTGCGCTAAGAGAAGCAATGATAATGAAAGTGAATAAGAGATTAAATGAATGTCCAAGAACACTCAGTGATGGAAAACACTGCCAAATTGAGTGGTGGAGATGTCATAGCACAAGAACTGAAGTATCACCCTACCTGCTTGATGGCTCTGTTTAACACTCAGTAGTGAGGATTTGCTGTTTTCTTTGTCATTTATGATAATACTTTGAATATATTAGGTTTTGGACTGCTGGTTGGACAAAACAAGCAAATTGAAGCCATCACAGTGGCCGGTAATCACAGAATTAATAAGTAGATTAACAGATAGTGAAAATAATCGTTAGTTGCAGGCAGCTCTTCACTCAATTTTTCTTTCTTTCACCGCTGTTCCTCAGCTTTATAAGGTGAATCTGTAACATCTTTTTCAACATCTCCTGACATGCTGAACTATTTTCATATCATTATTATCACAATATCATATTTTATTGTCATCTTATAACATGATCATTGTGCAGACTTGTTTTTGCCAGTTTATTAGAGCTGAAACAGTTGGTGGATTATTCAGTTGGACCTAGTCAGTTAACAGAAAATTAAGTAAAATAGTTTTTTTCACACAAAAGTGCTAAACATGCTCTCGTCCAAGTTTCTCAAATGGAACTATTTGCTGATTTTCTTTCTGATGGAATACTAAATCAAATATCTTTTAAGTATTGGATTGATTGTTGAACAAAACAAATAATTTGAAGACAACTTGAGGGCTAAAGAAAACAACAGAAAGTGTCCAAAGTTTGGGATCATTTCAAGCTGAAACAAAATTAAAACTCTGAACAGTGTGTGTATTGTTAAACTGAACTAGCCTTCCACAATAGCACAACATTAATGCTTTAATGCAGCAGAAAGCATCCAGTCTACGCATACAGTCCACGGAGCCAATGTTAACGTTACCCTGTGTCACACAAGGTAACATTAGCATTTAATGTAAATCAATATCATATTTGAAATGAAGACTAGTAAAGAGTGTATGTTAATTATGGTTATATGTAAAGGCTAGTTAATATGGTGGCTAGTTATGATGTCCCTAAGTTAGTTAAGTTTTGCCAGAAAATGGCACAAATCCTTCCATGAAGACAGTAAAAGCTTGTAGTTCTGAAAGTTAAATTGCACAGCTTAAAGGTAATGTTTATGTAATATTATTATTATTTAAATGTATGCCTTTATAGTTTTAGGTTGTATGTATACCTTTCTTAAAGTAAATATTTCTTGTCAGAGTACTCGATTAATCGATGGAATAATCGGTAGAATACTTGTTTACTAAAATAATCGATACTACTGCAGATTATTTTCTCGATTAATCATTTAGTCCATAATATGTCATAAAACAGTGAAAGATGCCCATCACAATTAAAGACTCAAGGTGCTTGCTAAGCAGCACTTCACATCTTTACAATTTTCAGCTTATTATTGAATAAGATGAAGAAAAGATGAAGAAAAACAGCAAATGTGTGAAACTGAGAAGCTGGAACTAGGGTGTGTTTGGCATTTTTGCACTATTTACTGATGTTTTCCAGACCAAACTTTATATTCTGCACAGGGCATCAAGGTATTTTTTGATCTCAAACCTTTTAATCTCTAAAATTGACTTATACAAAGGCAGAGGTACTTCATTTGGTAAAGTTCCAGAGTATCCAGCATTTAAAAGTGACTTAGACAGAATGATACCCACTACCCAGAACAAGTCTGGCCTGTGCCTCTTGTTGTTTTAGACGATCCTTTACAGATGCAGTGAAGCAGAGAACAAGAGCAGATGAAACACAGCCAAACAGTGTGCGGAAAATTCTTTCTGGCAACGCTATCCGCTGCTCTTCCTTTCTGTCTCTCTCTAACATTATGAGGTAGTTACTGTAAGCCGGGCCCATAAGCGATCCCTAGATGCATGCTGGCACTACACCACTCAGTCTGCTTGTAGCTTCTGTCTTCTTGGCTTGTTTGAACTACCTGCTTCATTGCGCTGTGTAAATTAAAAATAAACTATTCTCAGCATAGAGGGACACCTATTCTCTGATGACAGTAAGTTCATTATCATTTTGAGTCTGATTGCAGAACATTAGAGCTGCTGGAGGAGACAGGATGGCTGATTGGTCCAAACTGGCACACACTGTGGCTGTTACTCCCTGTGGCTCAAGTTATGAAGAAATCAGGGAGCCTCTGTAGCAGGGATGCTCTGTCGTTGTTAGCTGTATGTAGAAAAACACCATATATTGCCACCGTATGTGCTATTTTCACACCTGTTTTAGTTTAGTGACAATTAAGGTGCGGCCCATGTTGTTATAATTTAAATCCAAGCACATACCATGGACATTTAAGGGAATACGCTCATTTGCTTTTTTGCAGCAACTCAAGAAGATACCACTGTCATATCTGTCCGTTAAATGTAAGGATACAGCCAGCAGCTGGTTAGCTTAGCTTACCACAAAGACACAGGGGGAAACCACTAGCCTGGCTCTGTCCAAAGGTATCAAAATCCATCTTTTAAAGTTCCCTAATGTTATAACATGTTATATTTTGTTTGTTAAATTCATACAAAAACCAAAAAGTCTACTGTAAAAGCAATTTTCACCGTTTTATTGGTGCCTTCAAATGGGATCGTGTTTACCATGTTCGCGAGAAGAATCCATATGAACCCCCTCATGTGGTATTCACGACCTCTAAGTGGAACGTTTCTGAAAGCTCGAAAGAGTTCACAAGTTGTGATGTGTTTGTTGACGTTGTCAGAAATAGCGGAGGCCGTGGGAAGTAAATTTTTCGGTACGCAATAAGTGAATATATTGTAATTCTTCGTAATTTTATAATATGTCTGAGGAAAGTGTTGATATTCCCAACGACCTCATCTTTTTTCTCTTTCATTACGCCTTTGCATTTATTGCATTAGTTTATATGCGCATATGCTGTACCCCCAAAGATATGACGCGTTGATGACGCGTGACCCAGCCTCCTTCAATAAGCCTTGTCTGCTGGTTGCCTGGCAACTGCTCAGAGCCAAGAAATAGTCCTTATGCTAAGCTAAGCTAACCAACTGCTGGCTCCAGCTACGTATCTATTGTACAGACATGAGAGTGGTATCGATCTCCCTGCAGGAAAACAAAGAAGCGTATTTCCCAAAATATCAAACTATTCCTTTAAGTGAACCCTGAATGTCCCAACTTTTACTTGCTGTCTCACAGCATACTGAGCTGCTGCAAGTTTAAGTGTCAGTTTTACATTTCTAAACTGTAGGGACAGGTTTGCAGATGTAGAAAATGTTTCTGACTGTCTTGCCCGTAGTTGGGGGAAAATGGCTTTGACAGGCAGCAGAGATGAGATATGGATCTTGACAGGTCTGCCTATTGTATGTGCCTGAGGGAAACTCATCACCTGTCAGGGCCAAAATGACTATAGGCTGATGTGTTAGCCATGTTTGTCGCCTTTTCAATTCCTTGTTTGGATATTGAAATGAACAATCTTCCCTCACCGGAGTCACATGAATGTGTGACAGCGATGAAGGCTCATCTCCTCTCTCTCGTCCGTCCTCCTCCCGTGTGGTGCGAAGGTATTGTGATTGTAATTGCCTTCAAGACTGGCTTAGGCTCAGGACCAAGGATCTTTCAGCTGTGATCTGTTAAGCCTATTACGTACTTGTTGCGTGAAGACACACAATCCTATGAGGATGAAAGCCGGAGTGTGAGAGCCAATTTGTGCCACTTGCTTTGGCATCGTCACATCCAGATCCAGTCTGTGCTGAAATATAGTGTAAGTCTTTGTTCTGTGGATCATTAGCACTTCAATACAGAGTAGACAACGCAATGAATTTAGAGGTCTTTGATTGTCAAAAGCAGACTCTTATTGGGCCGGATAAGGCAAACAACTAAAGCCAGTTGGATGGAAATTTGTCTGTGTCAAAGGATGCATCTCGACTTTTATTGGCAACATTTATTTTGATCTCATATAAACATAAAAGCCTTCACATGAAATGGGAAATGATTAAACTGCAGACTTGTTGTATTAAATGTGTAAAAAGTATTTGAAGTATCAACTCTCAAGCCAGCAGATTGCAACGAAAGTAGATGTGATGAACTTGTGGGAAACAAAAAGCACAGGCCTGATGATTGATTCATTGTGATAAAATCTGGTGATAAAACAGTTTGGACAGTTTCAAACCGCAACCTGTTGGCAGCAATCCCACCCCGGACAGCTTCTCTGATGACTGACGTACTTGTGTCCTTAGATGATATTACAATGTATTTCTGAAGATCAAAAGACCCTGACACTATTCAAAATATCCCGAACTACCTGAAATATCCTACACCTCATGTTCATTAAAGGAGCCCATTATTACCTCGTACACCCACACGATTTATGGCCTCTTCATGTAAGGCAATTCGCAGTTAAATGTGGAGGCCACATCCAGAACCTATAAAGACGCTGCGGGTATGTCAATTTAACTTCTTTTCCCAATGAAGTAATGTTAGAGAGAGCTGGCAGGGTTATAAGTGCATTAAAGTGCATTAAACCCGGCTTGTAAAGATTCCATGTGTCAGAGAGCTGTGAGGAGTGACCTTGTAAATAAAATACAGTGAAGTAAGTATCCTGACATTTTAGTACAGTGGCAGTCAATTAGTCTAAGTCTTCTCCTCTATACATCAGACCGGCACAAACGGGTCTTTGCAAAATCGCAAAAATGTTTTATACACATGTCTAATAATTATTTTGCAACCTCGCCTGAACCTGAGCATTCACGATACCTTAATAAATTAAGGTTGATCGCCATCATGTCCCTTCAGTCTCCCCCCCCGTCCAACACAGTGGTCGGGCATTGCTTATCCAGACATCTATACATATTTGATTGAATCACGTTAGGCTAAGTGATGTCTGTAAATAACCAACCTGTTAATAGCCAACTGGCTGAGATTTAGTTGGAGACAACAGTAGGATGCTGCTATAACGTTAATGTATGACTGTTTTGTTTGATTTACCACACTGACACTGAATATTAGCGTATCGTATGTGCCTCAAATGTCAGTGTGAAAGCCTCGGTTAACCCGCCACACAACAGCTTTTCGTTATTTTCTCTCATATGACAGCACGTTTCTTTCCCCCAAACGGGAAGTGCAGCCTCGGCGGTAACGCATCGCTGGTCTGGTCTATAGCTTAGAGCCATTAAGCCCCTCTATTATATCTTTGTTAGGACACGGCAGGGGCGTTTTTGGATTTATTGTTGGTACAACCAACTACACAGCAAGTCTTCGGCATAGTGTTATTACTATTACCGGTTTGTTTAAAGTAGAAGTTTGGAGACATGTTTTAACTTCTTCTTTTTACACTGTTACCGTCTATGAGGGACACGGGATTGTTTTCATCCAAAAGGTGGCTCGGTCATGCAAGCCTACTCTGGATGATGTATTGCTGGTCTGATGTATTTGGTTGTCCTCTTTTCTTTTCTGTAATACACAAAGACTCTGGATATATGACTCAAACATCACAAAGGTTTCACTGTATTGGAAAATAGGAAGATATGCTCCCCATTGCTTTTTACAACCAGTTGAGGTAGTTTAGGGTCTTAATACATCACCCCCACCCTCATCCACGTCCATTGGCTCCCGGTCAAGTCCCGCTTCACCTACAAAATCCTCCACCTCACCTACAAATCCCTCAATGCCCTGGCTCCTCAGTACATATCTGACCTCCTCCACCCTTACACACAGTCCTGGAAGCTGAGATCCTCAGGAACGAGTCAGCTCTCCATCCCCCACACAATCCTGCAAACTTTTGGAGACAGAGCTTTCAGTGTGACAGCCCCCACCCTCTGGAACTCTCTCCCCACTCTTCAACAAGGCCAACGGCCTCTCTAGCTACTGTTATGTTCTGTATGTTGTGTCTACTATGTCTATGTTAAGCGCCCATGGGTTTCTTGAAATGCGCTTTATAAATCCAAGTTATTATTATTATTATTAATAACAAAAATACCTCATGGCCATATCTGCTTTGGATGCTTGAATGTTAACAAAAAATGCATGTTTAGGCTGCTCTTCGTGCCGTTGCCACAACAACACCGATATGAACAAGCATCAAGAAAATGAATGGACGGACTGCTGAACACATTGAAAACATACTGCATGTTATTTAGGCCCTGCAGTAAATACAGCATGCTGGTGAGTGTAAGCAGTGGGCAGAAAATGTTTATTTGTTGGCAGTGTGTATATGATTTACCTTGACTCAGCTCCTAACTCCTATCAGACACAGTTTTGTTCGTGTGGGTGTATGTGGCAGTCGCCATATGTGGAGGAGGCGCTTTTGTTTGTATAGTTGGACCCGTGTCATACGATTATACAAGGTATCCTGCAGAGTTTTGCATCTGTTGTTGTTTATGTCTTATTCAGTAGTGTCATCCGAACAGCAGAAAGATAATATGAAGTGGAAATGGCTGTCGGCTAAATTCTCATAAATTCTCATTCATTATGTAGAAAGACAAGAAGTGTTTTATGACTATTGGTTTGCAAATGTTTTAATGTTGTAAATATTAAAGAAGGGAAGAAAGAAGAGAGGCCATTCAGCCATTTAAGATTTTAAATACGTTTTCCACATTTTTTATTCATGTACAAGCACCATTTGAATTTATAATCATAGTACAATGTGTTTTACTTGCCATTTTTGCCATCACTATTTTTTGAAACTACACTTCTTAATGTGGTGTAAATCTGGATTAGAACTTTCCATATGTTGCCACCCTTGAATTAATGCAAAGATGATGGAGATGAGCTTGTTAGGTGTCTCATCTTGTTGCTGTTAGTATCCAGATACAGTACAGATTGAAACTTGAACGCTAATATGTTATTTACTAGACTGGCACTGTCAACCAAGACCAGTGCGATCTGACCATATATTGTATATACTGTAAGAAGTGGACGTAGTCACCGTGACGTCACCCATTGGATTGTGGACTGCGGTTTTGAAGCCTTGAGTTCGGCATTTTGGCAGTCGCCGTCTTAGTTTTTGGCTGTCACCATCTTGCTTTTTTGCAACCAGAAGTGACACGAGAGGGTGGAGCTAAGTACAACCGAATGCTGAATCAGACATGTTTAGGTGACCAAAATGTTATAATTAACTTTCATGAACTGAAAACACACTGTGAAAGGGTTAAAGTTGTAAGACAAAAACACGGACAACTCCCAGACCAGACAACGCCGTGGTAGCGACCTGTCAATCACAAAGTAGCCACGCCCTAAAGCATCCCCTGCTTTATGGTCTATTTGACTCTAAATGGGACCATAATTTACTAAATGTACATCATGCTGTATTGAAGAAGACTTGAAACTAGAGATTGAGACCATAAACTCATGTTTACAATGTTTACTGAGGTAATAAATCAAGTGAGAAGTAGGCTCATTTTCTCATAGACTTTTATACAATCAGACTACTTTTTGCAACCAGAGGAGTCGCCCCCTGCTGGCTATTAGAAAGAATGCAAGTTTAAGGCACTTAAAGGCACTTTGACCTCACTTTTCAGAACTGGAGGTTTCCCTCTGGATCTGTCAACCTGATCAACCTTTTTTTAATGGCAGTATATAGAGAACATTTCCCACCATGCAGCTGTGTGACCACATGACACCATACAGATGGGGTATATGAATGCTACATTAATTGCAAAACAATACAAATTAAAGCTTTAAAATTAATTTAAACTGGTTTTTAGTTATTTAACAGGCCAGAAGAGTTTTTTTTGCATTTGCTTAAAACATTTCTTTGATTTAGAGCAGTGTAAGTGGATAACCTTAATTTGAACTGACGAATTATGTTGTATTATTTAAAGTACATGCAAGAGAGAGAAAGAGGGTGAGACAGAGAGTAAGAGGATGACCTTAAGCCTGTCCGTTCACTTTTTAGAGCTGATGGAGTAAAGACCCCTGTAAACTCTGACGACATGCCGTTAAAAGGATAATTGTATTTTAGATCAAGCTCTCTGGTCTTTCTAACACATAACTTGTACGATGTCTTGTAAGGTGACTGTTTCAGACGGTGTCATAAGTTGATAGCCCTTTGTTCCACCTCCTGCTTCTATGTGATCAGGTCTACCGTTGTGTCAGCTGCAATCAGGAAGTCACCCCATCCGGATCAAATACTTTCTTACATCTGAATTTAGATTCCCTTTCTGTCCGTGGATCAAAGCTTCCAACCTGAGACGGGATTATTCAGCAGGGGAAAGGTGTAACTAAAGAATCTGAGGCCTTGAACCTAAGCCAAGAAAGGGATTTTCTATCTCAGACTCATTAGAGACACAGAGGAAGACTTTATAGTGTTAAAATGCAATTACCTGTTAAATGAATGTCTGTCAAGCCATATACTAGACGTCTACGTCTTATTTAATTGTTTGCAAAGTTACATCACTTGACAGGGGAGCCCGATTGCACCTATGATGTGATCCTTTCATGGTTCTTCCATCCTGTGATCATTTAAGCCGGACTACCCCCTCTTTCACCTTTCCCACTTCTATGGCACACTAGGAAATTATCCATTAGGTTTTTTTAACTGCTTGCATCTTCTCTCAGTTCAGTGTTCATTGCCTGTGCAGCAATAAAATTCATTACAGTATTTCGCCTTAGGTGAGTGCTGGATATATGTGCAGAATTTCATTCACACGCTCCCGGGGGCTGCTGCACCGCTAAAATGTAATTTCTGTTTGAATACTTTTCCAGAGGCCTGTGAGGTCCTGCCAGATGCTGAAGGATGCGACTCTACAGCGACACGTGAGTCAGGCGGCGTATATCAATTATCTCTCGGTTGGGTTGTGTTGGGGTTGTACCGCAGCGTTTTGTTTACCTGCCATGTTTGATAACCACGAGCCACATATTGCTGTGACACGGAACCTCTTCAGATCCCTGCAGTCAGATATAAAAATAACACTTTCATAACGGTTGTTTGCTGTTAACTGGAACAGAGGATTCCTGCAGTACACGTGTCTACTCCTTATTGAATCAATTACAGTACATGCTGCTACTGTCATGTTTTGTTGTGAAGAAGACACCAGGCTGCACACAGTATGATTCAAACACATCTGGGCGCATTGCAGGGAAACAGTATCGCAAGCGTTTCTTATACAAGACATTGCTTCTTCAAGTGATTACACCAGCAGATTGCAATTTGCTACTACAAAGTCGACAAAATGTTGCTTTTGTAATTTGGCCTCCAGCTTTGCCCATTTGTAATTCAAACTGAAAGCTAATTTTGGGCTCTATAATGTAAATTGTTTGTCCAAAGACTATTTGTCTTTGCTTTGGTTTTCTCATCCATCCAAAGTATCTCATAAAACAGCAAATAAGGAAAATTAAATGTGCTGTAATTGCTTGTTCAGGTGTACTGTGATGAGTTAACGTTAATGAAACAAGATATTTTTCACTCTAAGCTTTGAAGACTGTCAGCTCCTTGACCGTTTAATAATAACCTTAAAGGTGCTCTATACAATATCCAGAGCATTAATATATAGCAGCAAACATGTATTTGCTATGTAAAGATATAGAGGAGTAATGTCTACCTGAGCAGAGAATGAAGTCTCTCTCCCTCTGTGTGTGTTGTAATCAGAGCTTCTCTGTGTTGTGTTGACATCGCCGGGCAGGCTGTGTGTGCTTTTAGCGTATGTTCCTGCATGTGAGCGTGCCCCATTGGCTAGCTCATGGACGCCGCTCTGCACTGCTCTCATATGACGGTTACAGCTGATAACGGCACTCCGACAGACGGCGCCGTTGCAGAAGCGTAGCACCCACCCTCCAGATCCCTCCCAGGTAAACACTGTTAGCTCTGTCAGCACTTTCGCCATTGTTTTCACTGTTAGCGCTGCTAGCACAATTAGCTACGAGCTGCCGGCTCAGTTGTCGCCATGTTGAAAGTCCTGCAAAGGCAATAGAAATGCTCCCAATCTCACATATAGCACCTTTTAACATATTAAAAATTGAACAAGCTTTTATGGATGTTTTCACAACATTCACTTCTCTTTTTGGTAACTCTTCATAATGCAGTGTAATTCCATTATATGAATCAGGTAGCAGTAAAGTTGTCAGTGGTTCCTGTTGGTACTTAAATATTGATACAGTGGAAGAAAAGAAGACTTTTGGAACAAGGGAGGAAAGGAGAAGTAGATTATGGATGTATTTCAGTCCCAGTACTGTGCCCCGTAGGTACCCAGTATTTACAAAAAAACTCTCTACTAAAATGCCCAGTTGTTGCTCATAGTCTTGTTTTCTTCCAATATATCTACTCAAGTATTTTATTGATACTGATTCATGCAACAAAATGGCATATTATGAAGTGCTCTCCTCTTTCTTTCAACCCTCTCGAACTTCCTCTGCAGTCTGAAGACTGAGTTGTGCCTCCGAGCCAGTGGGTTGAGCTTTCCGATATAAAGAGCAGAGCAAAGGTGATTCATGGGTTTTCACTCCTGCGGCACAAATTAGCAGGACCAGGGTTCAATTATACACAGTGGTGGTCGTGGGCACTGTTATAATGAGGGTCAGCAGGGTGAGGCTGGGACATGAGGCAGAAGGAAGCACAGCTCAGTGTACTATACATGAGAGCTGCCGTAGAGGGAAATAAAAACGCACTTAGAGTAACATTGATTGAGCATCCGGACTTCAACCCTCACCTGTTAGCCTAAGCGTCCTGTGAATTGGATTTGCCATAATACGACTGTCAGTCAGACCTGTCATATAGACCTCTTGGTGTTGTTTTTCTTTTCCATGTCCTTATATGGTTGCCATGTGCCCGAGCTCTGTCTGGTGTGGTTTATTATTTGTTTGGTTAGTTAATTGCTCAGCCTAGTTTCAGCCCCCCATTTTCAATACTCCACCGATTTCCTATAAACTTGTTAATCACGCTGTGAGCTGTAGCTCAATTAACGTCAAACAGCCCCTTAGTGACCCCATCCCGAAAAAAATGTCCATACCATTGTGCAGTAAACATTGAGAGTGAACTTAATGCGTCTTTATTGAATTGCTGGCCCTCTCATGTTCTCTCCCACCGCGCTGTGCCGCTCTACCAGTGTGCTATTCCACCAATCAATACATTGCTAACTATGTGGGGAGAATAGCTCCAGCCAGCCTCTTACTTGGAATGCCCATTCTCCTCCACCTACCAACTCAGATAATTGGTCCAGATACAATACTCTGTTATATTTCTACACATCGCAGGTATCATTAGAGGTGAGTCATGTGTGCAGCACGGAGGCAGGGAGAAACATGAGACAGAGATAAAGAGGGTGGTTATTAAAAGAAGCTCCGGTGCAGGAATGCGGTGGAGGATGACAGGTTTTGAGGAATGGATAAAGATTTAAAGCCGAGCGAAAGAGAGAAGAGGGTTTCCGTTGAATCCCAGATTTTCTGACAGATCCACTGATCCTGCTGCTCTCTTGTGGCATCTGCTGTGACTGTTTGATCTCAGACGTGCTAATGGCATTAAGGCTGGATCTTATGATTGTCTGTGTAATTAGCGACTCAGATTTTTAGATGTACAACAGGGACAGGTGGTGACTTTGGGAGTAAAATAAGAAAAGTGTCTCATTTATAAAACATTCTTCTAGTCTTGTTTTAAGTTTTTATGAAGGTTTATTGACTGAAAGGTCATGTAATAGTACAAGTGACAGGGGGCGACTCCTCTGGTTGCAAAAAGAAGTCTGATTGTATAAAAGTCTATGAGAAAATGAGCCTACTTCTCACTTGATTTCTTACCTCAGTAAACATTGTAAACATGAGTTTATGGTCTCAATCGCTAGTTTCAAGTCTTCTTCAATACAGCATGATGTTCATTTAGTAAATGATGGTCCCATTTAGAGTCAAATAGACCATAAAGCAGGGGATGCTTTAGGGCGTGGCTACCTTGTGATTGACAGGTCGCTACCTCGGCGTTGTCCGGTCTGGGTGTCGTCTGTGGTTTCGTCTTAGAACTAGGGATTTGACGGTGAGGACATTTTCCCACCGGTTAATAAACTCGTGACAACACTGGTGTTACCGATTACACCGGACATTTTACATGAAAAGGCGGCGCTCAATATATCTAGAGTGCTAACTTTGATCTTTAACGTCGGATGGCTGTGTGTCTGGTCTCTCCGGTAGAGGTTCCGCTGCAAGGCTGCAGGTTTCCACCTTGAGCCGCTGCTCCACTGCGCACACCAGCTGTGACCGCTCCGTCCTCCACACGGCGATTGCCTTATTAACGTTATGGTTCCCTTATAGCATTAGGTTTAAATCCGTAGTATTACCAAATAGGCGATTTGCTTTTCGCTTTGACACCAAATCCTCCGCCATCGTCTTGTCTGTCAACTCTCTCTCGTCCAGTGTGTGTGAAATCTGTACTTAGCTCCATCCTCTCGTATCACTTCTCGTTCCAAAAAAACAAGATTGTGACGGCCAAAATGCTGAACTCAAGGCTTCAAATCTTCAAGCTTCAAGCAGTCCACAAACCAATGGGGGACGTCACGGTGATATGTCCACTTCTTATATACAGTCTATGGCATTGACATTTTGGTTATTGTGATAATAAAAGGTTTTTGGATTTGGTTGATACCAAAGAAACACATAAATGGTCTCCAATTTTCTGTGACCTGACAAGACTAATAATTACAAATCCAGTATACCAGAGAGAAATAATGATGTATTTTCATACGTTTGTACGCATTCTCTAGTCGAGGGAAAGATATCCACATTAAGTCCATAATTTGATTAAGAAGCAGTGAATACTAGCAGTGGTGGATTTATCCTGTGCCTACATGTTTGTGCCTGTGTGTGTTATTTTCCACATATTGTATTGTGCTACAGTATAGCATTTGCTAGAGTCTGAGTCGAAGCCGCTGTTTGCTCCTGATCAAAGCGTAAATGAGATGGGGATGTTGTCAGTAATGTGTTTTCTTTTTCCCATTTGTGCATATTTGATGTTTCCCACCACAAACCAGAGAGTGAAGCACTGCTGTCTCCAGCTTCTTGTAAGCAAGAAGAGCTGAGCCTCAGAGTGATTTACAGATGAAAGCTGTCAGCGCCACCCTCTGCATTCAGGGAGCCTTGAGAATAATATTGCATCACAGCCTTTTGTGACAAAAGAACAATGCTTCTGTGTCTGAATAGACTTTAGATGGAGTGACAACTGGAAACAAGGAAAGGAGCTGAATTTCAATTCTACCTTGACAATAATCATGAAAAAAAAAAAAAAGAAGTTTATATAAGATAATGACTCATCTTGATGTTCATTTACCATAATTGTGGATGATCAGCGTAGGTGTGTAGGTGAAGCATGGTCAAGTGATGAATTTGAACCAAGCATCTATCATGTTAATTCTGCTTCCTGTAATGATGAGAGGAAAGCACTGGGATCTATACATTTGTATAGGATGTGTTTGTGTCATTTATAGAGCTGAAACAATTAGTCAACCCATTATTATTACACAATAACTGAAGTGATTTTTCACACAAAAATTCCAAACATGAATTGGTTCCAGGTTCTCAAATGTAAGGAGCTGATGGTTTTCTTTGTCATATATTATCATAAACTGAATATGTTTAGAATTTAGGAGTGTGGGTTGGATTAAAAAAAAGCAATTTCAATATGTTATGTTGGACTTTGGGAAAATATTCCTTAGTTGCAGCCGTAGTGTCATTGTGTCTGTGTCTGCAGGCTTGTGTTTATTGTATATAAGGCGATCGGTCCAACTTTGTTTACAGGCGAACTTTCTGGTGAAAATTGGGTACAGCTCTGTCAGACTAGAGCCAGATGAAATCGGTCCTTGTGTATTTGTTGGAGAAACCAGTGGTTGTAGTTGTGGCAGCAGAAAACAATTTAAAGGTGCTCTTTACGATATCCAAAGCACTGATATAGCAGCAAACAACTATTTGCTATGTAAAGATATAGAGGAGTAATGTCTACCTGAGCAGAGAACGAAGTCACTCTCCCTCTGTGTGTGTTGTAATCAGAGCTTCTCTCTGCTTTGTTGACATAGTCGGCCGGCGACGCGTTTGTTTTAGTACATGTTCGTGTATGTGAGCATGCCCCACAGAGCTAGCTAATGGCCGCCGCTCTGCACTGCTCTCATACCGCGGTTACAGCTGATAACGTCGTCCCAACTGACGTCGTTGTCACGGAAGCGTAGCCCTCACCCTCTGGTTCTCCCCAGGTTAACACAGTTAGCACTGTCAGCACTATTGCCGTTGTTTCCACTGTAAGCGCCGTTAGCACTGTTAACTACGAGCCCCCGGCTCAGCCGTTGCCATGTTGAGAGCCATGTTGAGAGCCGTGTGAAGAAAACAGAAATGCTCCCAATCTCCCAGTTAGCACCTTTAAGACAAAGTATGCATTCTAGACATGTTCGCCCACTTACAGAGTACAGATAATATTATGAAGTTAACAAAACAAGGTAGCTAGTATTTTTAAAGGTAGTTAAAACCCTAGTGTTTACACATTTACAGACACACATTTTGAGTGTCCTATACGGGCTTGGATGTTCTCACCATATGGGGCAGACAACATGAAAAACCTCACATTGCAACACTTGTTATGCATTAAGGATCTTGTAATGTGAGACCAGTTCACCTCTAAACATTTGTAAGTGGCCACTAATTGAAGCATATTGCTTCTCTGGAAGCTTTAAGGTGGATAATAAGCAGATTGATTACTTCAGTTCTTCAGCATATTAAGATCAGAATGCTGCTGACGCTAGTGCCTCCACACACACATTCTCTCACTTACTCACTCACTCACTTACTCACTAACCTAGCAAGCCATGGCTTTAAAGCTCCACATTGTTTGGATGAATCGCCTCCTCACTCTTCCAGTCAGTGTCGCAATCTTGGCAAGTTTAAGTCTAACAGCTTTCAGGTCTATCACTCAAAAGGCTGACCACCATGTTCAAGCCCTGTAGATGACTCAGAAAAAGGGATTTTCGGGAACACGGATTGTCACCAATATCAATCAACCCCTCATGCACCAACATAATCCTCGAGAGATTAGACAATTTTATTTGTCTGTATTCTCAACAAAAGATCACCGCCACCTATCTCATCTACACCCGAGACATTTGTACAGTTGATTAACCCTGTTTTTTAAAGGTAATTTAAATAACACAATCAATTTGTTGGGAAACGAATAAATACGTGTGACCACGTTTTCAGGAGGACTGAGTCATCTATTGAATGAAAGCCACAACAGTTATGTTGGCCAACTCCCCAAGGACACCCCATTGCTCTTTATGTGTGTTTATGTTCTGTGTGCACCCTTTTGTGTGAGTCTGCTGCTTTGTGGGTGGCGGTGTGATTCATCATGTACCAACTCCCTCTCATCTACAGAATAGATTAATTTGTTAAAGCTCAGCACCCATTTGTTATTTAGAGAGAGAGAGAGAGAGAGAGAGAGAGAGTGCGGCATAAAGGAACACAACTTTATATGGTGTGAATTGATGAAAGGCCCAATGAAGGGTTTATTAACACGGTTATTTAATATGTGCGCTACCTAGAACTATGCTACCTCTTGTCTGAATTTGAAAGGTTTGGCCCTCTTGTGTTTTTATAGAATTGTGAGGCTTACAGTATTGAAGAGGGTTTCTATTATTTCTGCGCTTTTTTTTGTTGGGAGATGGGCTCCTGAGCACATGGCCCATACACTCCACACTTGTAAAGGCCTATTATGTGCTTTTGGTTTGAGATTCAGATGTACTGAAACCATTTTGTGAAGAAATCGTCCGATTTTTTTTATGCTTCACAAACAATTTCTTTTATGAGCTGTCCTTCACTTTAATAATAGCACATAAAGTACTGAGAGGGGCACATTTAGACTTAAATAAAGGAAAGGTTAGTGAGTCACAGCAACTGAGATTACTGCCTGCTTGCTTACCGCAGCTCGCACACACTATTGCTGATTTTTCCTATACCGTCCTACAGTACCGTCAAAAACAAAAGTTCAATTATATGAGCTTTAGGAGCTAAAATGTATATCCATTCAGTTGTACGAAAAGGCATGTGAATGACACGATATTGCGCAAGATAAAAGTGTGTAATAAGAACGCCCTTTTTGTTTTTTGTTTTGTCATTTTCACGTCATGTAATCTGTACTGACCGCAATGTAAATGCAGGCAGGAGGGGAAGTGGATGTGTCCAGCAAACACAGGAGGCCGGTGTTCAAGACCGGTGTTGCGTTTGGAAATAGAGATGCACCGATTCAAATTGCTGGATCGGATATCGGTGACAATGGGGCCGATCTATTCAATTAAATTCTATGTTTATATACTATTTACATTATATACTGTATTTTAACTGTAGCTTACACTTGATTTTAATTTCTGTTCATTTTGAAGATTTTTTACCGAGTTGCTGGTTTACGATTTATTATTTTAATACTAAAGAACAATTAAATAACTATATATCTATGTATTTATTGGTCACTTTTTGTGTTACAAAGTTAGGAAAGCAATTTTTATGTCAGGTCTAATGTTGCTTTACACATTAAAGAATGATCCCAGTCACTTCCACACAGTGAGGCATACAGCTTATTCATTAAACACTGGTATCAGATCGGTACTTGGTATCAGCCGATACCCAAATTCCAGGTATCGCTATCGGTATCGGGACTAAAAAAGTCGGATTGGTGCATACCTATTTGGAAGTTACGTTAGTGACGTTTGTCACGTGTTTTTATTGTGACGTTTGTCACGTGATTTCCGTACCGATATTAAGTTGCTTCCGTACATATTTTACTAAGTTCTTAATTTAAGCCTAACACATTTTTGCTAAACCTAACTAAGTGGTTGTGTTGCCCCCGCTGGTACTGCACCTTTATACACGTTTGTAATATTCACGAGGCAAAACGTGACACTGACACGCTTTCCTCTGGTGAACCGGCGGGTCTATTACACGTTTTGACATGATATCGGGCGGATTTATTCATTGTAAGAGAAGCTCTAAGGATGAAATTATTACTGGATCATTTTAATTTCTTGTGTAAATGAATTGATATCATGACGTTTTCAAAGTAACCCTTCACATATTTGTTAACATATATGTTTTATGCAGGCATAGTATGAGCCAAGCATGCAGGTTTAGGGGTTTAAGGGTTTGTGTCAGCTCAAAGATTGTGACTATTGAGGGCAAATTTGCAATTGGAACTGTATATTAGCAATTGGTTTGAAGGAAAATAAATTTGCATCCCATAACTGATGCAGGAAATATCCAATATGGGTTGTGCTGCTTTGCCTCTTGTTTTAGTGAACGCTAATCACACTGCTAGGCGCCGTCTATTTACATCATGTGGCTGTCGCCGACATGTTTGTTCATAAATATGTGATTGATGAAACTGAGTCAGCCGAGAAGCAATTTGGCATTGAATAAGCTGAGAGGGAGCAGGGGTTAGCGGGGTGCAATCTTGTTAGCATTTTGTATTATACACATCAAAACTGAGCTAAAAGCAATTGCGTGTTCTCATTAACAGCAGGCTGTTGGTTGAAATGTCTTGCTGTTTGAGGAAAGAAACGATGATGCAGAGGAGGAAGGCATGTCATGTCTCCCCTGGATATCTGTCTGATTTACACTGACACTGCAGGAAACAATCTTTTCTAGACAAAAAAAATGTATACTGCTGTTTTTGTAAAAGGTAACACACAGAACACTAATAGCTGAGGTAATAGTGCTCAAGTAAATGTGATAGAAATGATCTTTAGGTGTACTTTATGAAGAGGTTGCAGACTATAGTGGTTACAATGACTTGATGTACATTGATGTTTAAGTTGGTCCTAATATCAAAAACATGTTTTTTATGGAGTATTTAAAGGACCAGTGTGTAACATTTCGGGGATCCTATTTGCAGAAATGGAATGTAATATTCATAACTATGTCTTCATTAGTGCATAATCACCTGAAACTAAGAATCTTGTTTTCGTTAGCTTAGAATGAGCCCTTCATATCTACATAAGGAGCGGGTCCTCTTCACGGAGTCAGCCATGTTGCTCCGCCATGTTTCTACAGTAGCCCAGAACGGACAAACCAAACACTGGCTCTAGAGAGAGCCTTTCCTTTTTTTTACGTTACCTGAAGGCCACCGTAGTTCTCCGACACGTTTGTGAAACTGCATTAACGTGATTGCAAAACCGTGTTACCGCCAGCCGCCGTCTGACTTCCATTGCTCCTAAAGTAGTGTTATTATTGCAAGGATGGCCTCTGAGCGAGGCGAATGGCGTTACCACGGTTTTGCACTCGGTGGCTCACGTTACTGCAATGTTGGAACAGGGGAGTGAGCGGAGGGATACTCAGTTGGTTGCAATCTGCAACCAGACCGCTAGATGCCGCCAAATCCTACACACTGCACCTTTAATGTAGGATAGGATCATTTTGTCATTGACTCTCATATAGCTACTAGATGCTACAGTTTAGAATATAATCCTCTGTATAGCCTTCTCTCAATGTTCTTCCTATAGGATTACATGATGGTGTAGATTTTTTTTTTTCTACAAGCGCTGCTGTTGTATCCACATTCCACAATATACTTTAACAACCTTTCTAAGCTTGTATTGCCTGTTTCCTTTGTCTATTTTTTGCCTTTGTTTGATCTTTGTTCAGGCTCCCCTCTGTGGTTTGCCTCAGACAGAAAATCTCTAGGAAGATTTGTTTCTATTTTTTATTCATCGACTTTGCAATAAAAGGATTTAGCTTCCGTGCACACCATTTCTGTTGATGGTATAGTGCTTAAGAACACTTGCAAACAAAGTGACCAGTGAAACGAGACTCTTGACAGCACTATTCCAGCGGTTTTAATCACTTAAAACCCCAAAAGTGAACATTATGCAACATAAAGATAAGCTTTACCAGATATGGGTGATAAAGTGACCTTGGATTATAACCTGGCCCGTCCACACTGGTCAGAGCAAAATGTCCCGGGATTATGGTAAACTACTGCTCTGCCAATATCACACACAGATTTACGTGCTACCACATTTTCATCGTCTGACAGGCAAACAACTGCTGGACTCAATGTCAAGGACCGTATGACTACTCTGTGTTCTGATTGCTGCAAGCTTTCAGTACCAATATGTCACTCGCTCCATCATTTTTATCAGGGTAACATTACAAACACCTTATTGTTTAGTATTTATGACATCCAATATCCTCAGCAGCTGTCTTATCAGATGCTCCAAAATACACATTTAAATTCCCAACACATCTTAGCATGGAGCAGCCACACTGTCATCTGTGTGTGAGTGCATGAGTCACTGTGCAATCTCTGATAGCCATGTGTCATTTTTTTTTTTTTTAATTAGAAAAACAATTTAACTGTTTTCATTGAGATGCATCAACCATCTTTCTAAAAAGTAAAATGTGAATGCAAACAACCAATACTTATTGATATAGATATATATGAACTATGGAGCAGACACAAAAGTCAAAACAGTCAAAAGCCAGTAAAGTGTGTTTTAAGTTGACTCTTGAGAGCTTCAATAAAGAGAGAAGATCAAAAGGGAAGGGGAAGGGAATGTCTTGATTTTGGGGCGGCAGCTGAGATAGCCTGAACATTTACTGCTACATCTTACAACAGACAGGAGTTTTTGGCCAGAGGATCTCATGTCTCTTTCTCAAGACTTTGTAGTCAGATGGCAAGATTTTAAATTAAGTTCTATTGCTGCAGTGAAAGGAATGTAGAACCTGAGTTGCTGTAGTACTGGGGACTAGTTCAAGACAGGATAGAGAACCCTGAGTGATACCAAAATGAAATGAGGCGGGTGGCAGTAAACGCAAAGAACGTATATTGCTAAGAATTGAAAGTCAATGCTTTGTTCTATTGCAATGCCAGCGCCTAGCATTTTGGACTGAAAGCGTCTAGCGGACGCCGGTAATACGTTCGCCTACAAAAGGCCGTACAAAACTAAAACAAAATGATTTCTATTCTATTGTCATACTTTTAATGTCTCTACCGAAATGGCCTGTGTTGAACGATAAAAATATTATAAATATGCATGCTATTATAACTATTTACTTACTTATTTATTTAATACTTTACTTTTTTCACGGCCGCGTCCATAAAGTGAGCGATGGACATAAATGGAAAATCCAGCACACAGATTTTGAGAGCAATCTAAACTTTTTCATGTCAAGGACCTCCTAAACCGATGTCCAACAGACCACAGACCATGGATGAATAAGAGGATGTGTCCTGTGCTTTTGCCCTGAGTGTTAGTAACTAGCCTACAACTACATTAAATTCTGTTTATGTCATGCTACTAGCACTACTAGCTTCTGGCCGATTTTTTGGGAACAGAGATGTTAATACATCCGCCACGGTACAGGCTTATAGCATGCAGCCCGTGGGTGTCTTATAAGATAATAAAAATGATGAATTACAGCCAATATATCCATTATTACAGCTAGCAGGAAGCTGGCAGAACAGGATATGTCATATGAACATGCAGAGCAGTGCAGTCCTGTGGGTCTGATGCACGTTCATTATGCCGGGGGAAAAAACTCTGGATTCAGCTATTAGTGAATTTTACAACTTTTAGGACATAATGATTTAAATGAGGGCTATTTAATCATTCGTACTGGGAAATTGATTTACCTCAAAAAAATTGTCCTCTGATTTACAGACGTTTCTTTATACATTAATGGCTATGGACTCATTGGCGTTTTCAGTCCAAAATGGCGGCAGCGCCACCGCAGCGCTACCGCAGCGCCATCTTGCAGCTGTTGTCAAAAATGCACCAGAGTTTCACCTCTTTGCTTCTATACTCTTTGGTAGAGGTGTAGATGGATGAGTTGGCCGTTGGTGAATGATCTGAGCTGGTTAATGCTTGATTTACAGTCATAACATAATTTATTTGCTTATTCGACTTGAATGCTGAATCAGAAATAATATTTTTACATGTGGCTTGACATAAGAAGACAAGGTGCCCATGTTTTGCTTAAGAGGAGCGATCACTTGTGTGGATCTATTCTCACTGAGCTCAAGTAAGTTCTGAGACGTATAGGATCGGATGTCCTGAGGCCAGTTATATAGATAGAAGTCTGTTATTTCAGTGTGGTAAACAAGTTACCCCCAGTACTTTTCTCACTGACTTGTTATTTTGACTTCACAGATGTCTTTGTTTTTTTCACAGTATGCTGGCAGTGTGGGCCCAAAACTGTAGAGCTGCTGGCTTTTTCATGTTTAGGATTATACCTGTTGTTCTTAAATCCCAAACTGTGTGCCAGAGGAGGGCTTTGGATAATTCTAGTTAATAATCCCGCTGCACTCTGACGTGAAGGTCACACAGAGGACCACTGAGTGCTCCAGCTAAAAGCAAAAAGCTAATATCTATATTTAAGCAAAAGGTTGGCGTCTCTTGGATTTAATCTTTTTTGTAAATTCCCAAACATGACATCATCGTGATGTACATTGAATTTTACATAAACTTCATTGCACCTGTATAGATGGAGACTCTGCTGCATCACAGTAAAACACAAATTGTTGGGAATGATAGAAAAGGCATTAGTGAGCAATAGCATACGTTAAAAATGATCAGTAAATTGAATAAACAGGTACTATAAGATACAAGCTGTATCAATGTAGTTTAATCTTTATATTATACAATTTACATAAATTGTGCAAGGGGTTGCAACTAATAATTATTTTCATGTTTAATTCCTCTACTGTTTATTTTCTTGATTAATTGATTCATTATTTAGTCTATAAAATCTCCATCACAGGTTCCCAAAGCATGACGTCTACAAGTTGCTTGCCAACAGTCCAAACCCTACGGTATTCAGTTCACTATCATAGAACACAAGAACAAACAGCTGATATACACATTTGAGAAGCTGAATCAAACACATTTTTGTTAATTTTTCTTTCTTGAATAATGACTTAAATGGTTTATCAACAATCACAGTAGTTGCTAGTTAATTATCTGTCGATCAAGTAATTGATGAATTGACTAATAGTGTAGTTTCAGCTCTACTTGTGTGTAATTTTACAAACAAGAATGTCTGTGATTGTTGTTGAGAGTTTTCTCTCCACACTGTGAGCTTGTCAGGTGACCTTTATCTCTTGCCAGTGAATGGGTGCTGGAGAGTAACAGGCCAAGGTAACTTTGACTTTTCTATTGGACTGGACTGCAGCTACCGATGATTGACGTGTAGTTGTTGGCTCCTGAAGAGTCGTAGGTCCTCCTGAGAGATCAGTTTGACTCTTTGCAAGGTGCTGCTGTCGATGCAAGTCATCTGGTGGTATATGGAGCTAGAACAGTTGCAGTTAAACATGACCCATTATGCTCAATTTCAGGTGCATACTTGTAATTTGGGTTTCTACTACATGTTTACTTGCTTACTTGCAAGTAAGCTTACTTGCTTAAATGTTAAAAAAATGCTTTACTTTTCTCATACCGGCTGTGCTGCAGCACCTTTCTTCACCCTCTGTCTGACACGCTCTGTTTGAGCTCCTGACCCCCCACCCCCACCTCCCTTTTTTCAGTGTCATTTTTTTTAGGCTGACAGATTGTTTTTTTCTATCAGAACATCTCTGACCTGGACCCACAGCAACCTCCAACGCCTGGCATCACCACACAGCTACCATACGGAAATGCCTTCCCTGAGTTCACCGGAGAAACCCAAACATTAAGTATGTTAAGTCTGTTTCTCTCCGCTGTTGTTTTGTCACATAGAACCGGGCCGGTTAAAGCTTAGCTGACGTTATTCTGGTCTGGCAGAGTTTTGCTGCAACAAGAGCTAACGTCATGTCAGCTAGTGTCAGCTATCAAAGCTAATCATTTCCTATGGAGAGCAAGAGAAAAGGTTGCGCAGTGCATGGTGGGAGTGTTGCGGCGAGGTTGTAAGGGGGGTCTTTGCATAAAGTTAGAAAATCTCAACTTTATGCAAATTAACTCGTCCAGCGCGCATGGCTCTTGATTTTGATGTGCGTCTATTCTTGCATTTACTTTACTGGTGCCTGGAGTGGCCCAACAGGACAAATAGAGACTTGAATTTCAGTAACCACTTCTCACAGTTTATATACCAAATAAAAACATTATATTACACATCATATATATTAAATACGGCTTGTTGTGACATCACCACCAAAGAATTCCCAATATGATAAAACCGTTTGCTGAGAAGAGCAATGAATTTCTGCTCAAAATGTTCCTATGACCATATAAAGTAGGCCTGGTTTACTTCACTGTACATTAGCGTACTGTTACGGGAAAGTTGCATCAAAGGACACTTGGACAATTTCCTCATATTTTAACTTTCATAAAAACGTTATGACTCTACATATCTTCAGCGGACTAAAACAATGCCAAGAAGTGTATATATAACTGTGTGGTGATGCCAGGCTTCGGAGCTGGCTGTGTGATTTTATTTTCCCTCCTGTCACTGTTCTATCTCCATAACAGTAGAAGTCACCTTGTGCAGAGGGACACTATAGCACGCTACACTATGAAATATGCATGATCTACATACTACTACGTTACTGCTATGTACCCAAATGGACACACACATATACGTACATCCTCACTAAAGGCCTTTTTCTGGATCATTAATTCCACGTTGTATTTCCCCTTCTCTCCTGTCACAGAGGGAACCTAATTGCGCTGTACTGTCAGAAAGCCCCATCCTATATTCCACACAACACAGGAGCACTCAGGGGAATCTGAGGCCTGACTCTAACGAAACCCAACTTTATTAACATTTTCGTGACAAAGCCGCTTGCCCTGAAAGGAAGACCCAGACAGAGGTTACAGCAGGAAAGGGCAAAACTGAGTATGTGAGTTTTATTAAAGGATACTGCGGATTTTTAATGTGCTTAAAGGTTAGACAAAGTAAATGGTGGGGGGCTACATCCTGCAGTCCCAAAGCACCATTTCATGCCAGTCTCCTTTATTCTACAGAGAGCTTTTATAACCTTTCCTCTCCTCTCCTCTCCTCTCTTCCTGTCACATGTCCCTGAGGGCTAACTTATTGGTGGCATATAGATCCTGCTTATTCTCTATTTCCTATTACACTTATAGTCTAACCAGAAAAATCAATTGGTTTTATTTTATGCTGCACTGAACATATTATGCGGTGTGCTTCGGTTGATGATCTATTTGATTTGCATCCTTTTTTGATTTGCTGTATTCTGACACCCACTTAGGAAAATACCAAAATACCTCCAGTTTTACGTCACAGCAACATCTCATTCATTAGCACAGCGAAGCTCACAGCGAGAGCCGACACAGGGTCACTTATGAGGTTTTCAGCGCGCCATGGTATCAGCCATTAATTGAAGACAGATTATATCTCGGACACTGTAATGGCTGTTGTCCATTAGTGTAATGATGATCCTCCATGTAGTCTCCAGTGTCAAATAGCGGGACATGATCTACTCGGTCTATTTGCACACAAATGGATCTTTTCATCTTAACGTCCAGCAGTAATTAAGAGCAAGTCGTATGTTTTTGCGGGAAGATCAGTCAGTCATAATGTCCTCAAACCCTTAGACAAATTAGAAGAGACACTCCTCGTCCACTTTGAGTCTAGATAGGGTCATTACCTTATTGTGGAGTAGTTGTCACTTAGAATTTACTGCTTAAGATGTTTTAATGCTGTTTTTTTTTAATTCCTTATTCAAATAATGCCTGGTTCAGACTATACAATATTTTTGTCGGTTACGATGGTCCCTATGTCAGATAAGGCGATTGAGAGTCATAATTTCTTGTTGACAGACTACACTTCCGTCCCCGACGAATCACCGCTGGTCGTCTTCCACGACATGCGTGATGTCATCAGGAAGGGAGCTTGATGCTAATGGCAGTAGCCTACTCACCTGGTTGCTGAAGTGCCTCTGCTATTTCACGCCAGTTTTATTCTTTTTTTCACTCTGTCGTTGTAGTCCCTCGAGGAAATAACAAAAAGGATGGGGTGTTGTTGCCATAGCTCCACAAATGTTTCCTCCATTTCACATTCCCACATCACAGCACCAACATCGCTCCTCTTTCGCTTCGGCATTTTTTACAGTTGTACGCGCCTGTGTGGCAAGTCACGGCCGTGACGGAACACGCCTTGGAAAAAAAAAAATAAAACATGCTAGACTTTCTGTCAGGACGTCATGAGACGCTGCGTCGGTTGTCGTCTACTATGACACACTACAAAAGATAAAACGCACGTCACTTATTGTCGTTCCCGATCAGAGCCGACACCCTATGACGGCCGTGTCAGGCTATAATGGTCTGATATCGTGTAGTCTGAACCAGCCATAAGTGTACATGATTACTTTCTTTTTATTACTGTATTTCTTTTTAGTAACGAGTAGCAGATAACTGGACCTATATGAAGGCAAAGAAGACCACTTGTTTATTGTTAATCCAATAATTTTATGATTTATTATTATGTTATTTTAAGTTTTTTTTTTTTCCTGCGTACTTGAATCAAATCGACATTATGGAAAATGCGCTTATTCGCTTTCTTGCAGAGTTCGATGAGAGGATTGATACCACTCTCATGTGTGTACGCTAAATATGAAGCTACAGCCAGCAGGCGGTTAGCTTAGCTTAGCATAAAGACTGGAAACAGACAGCTAGCCTGGCTCTGTCCTAGGGTAACAACATTTGCCTGCCAACACCTCTAAATCTCACTAATTAACACGTTATATCTTGATAGTTTAATCTATACAAAAACTGAAGTATAAAAACTTTAACAGAGGGTGACGTGCCAGGAGCAGCAGCAGTTGCCAGGCAACCATTAGAGATTTCAGGAAATTACTGTTCCCGAGCCAAGAAAGTGTCGAGCACACAACCCCTCTTTTTACACTTTGGCTTTTGTACAGGTTAAACGAGATGTAATGTGTTGATTAGCAAGCTTTACAGGTGCTGGTGCCTTTGGACAGAGCCAGGCCAGCTGCTTGCCCCTGTTTCCACTCTTTATGCTAAGCTAAGCTAACCTGTTACTGACTTCAGCTACATATTTACCGTACAGACATGACAGTAGAATCGTTCTTCTCATCTCATTATAAAAAGCGAATAAGCGTATTTCTTAAAATGTCAAACTACTCCTTTAAGTAATTCTCCAGTTAGAGATTTTTCAATGACTAAAGTATGTTTTTTTGTTTTGTTTTAATCAATATACACCCTACACTACACATTGAATCAGCTCTAAATCAGGCCGTCTTCGTCATGGTTACACCCGAACACGATGAGGGTTTCAGCACACAGGATGACAATGTGGGTGTGGGCAAACAGCCAGGAAATATGAGGAGGAGGCGAGTTGTAAAAAGTTGAAGTTTTGCACACACACACACACACACACACACACACACACACACACACACACACACACACACACACACACACACACACACACACACACACACACACACACACACACACTCTGCAGGTTGCTCATTAAGTGTGCTATAGGGAGTTGGTATGTGAACCTCCCCAGCGCTGCAGTGCTGTGCTGCAGAATGTGGAGGGAAGATGGGACAGTCATTGCCAGAGGAATGTTCTACACCAGGTGAAGCAGATGACTGTGCTATTATAGTCTTCCTGTCAGAGAGACTATATTCAGGAAGGCGCATAACTTTTTAGTTTTATCCTCTAGAGTCCGTGGCAACTATTTCAGATGCAGTTACTCTACAGCAAAGCATATAGCTGGCACATTTTATAGACAAAACGATTAATCAAGAAAATGATTAGTTGATTAATCGTAAATAAAAGTTATTGCTAGTTGCAGCGTAATATCTAAATTCATCTATATTTAAAGGATGTATTTCGTGCCTTGAAAATTTCACGGCATGAATGAAGTGTGTCCATAAAATGAACCTTGGGTGCCAGGTTTCATTGTGTGTAAAGGCCTTTACACACCGGAGGCGTGACATATAAACGTCACGTAAATGCGAAAATACTCGCCTGCGAATATTATATATCTATGGCTTTTATTGTGAAAGGTAAGAACGGAAAGAGTGGATCTGGTCTGTGCCTTTGTCAAAGTTGAAAGGAGTAATAAAGTTTGCCGCCCTGGCTCGGACCACGAGGCCTCCGTGTTGTTGTTTCATAAATATAGCGCACCTCAACCGGACAATGTGATTGGCTGATGCCTTTATTCATGATGCGAAAGCTCAAAAAATCAATGTTGTTCCCAAAGAAAAGTGTGTCGCTTTTTCGCCACGTAATAATATATAGCATATAAAAGTATAATAGTAATATTCGCGTTCTGTGTGAAAGTTGTCATTACTAAAACAACAGTTTGAAAAAATACATTGAACTGTGGGGAAAAAAAACCCGGTGTGTAAAGACCTTAAAGCTGCAGTGGGTAGAAATGGAGCAAATATGACTAAAAAGTATTTTTTATAAAACCGTCACTATATTCAGTAGTGCATGAGACAGGTAATCTGAAAAAATCATGTGCCTCGGTGTCCTCCGGTGTCCTGTTTCCGGAGGAAAACAACCCATCAGAGCCGAGCTGGAGCCTGAGCAGCTGTCAATCACTCGCGAACTCCGATCAAACGGTCAAACTAGGCAGCGCTGATCAAATATGAATCAATATTCTGTTACTGTAATGCCTATTTCTCGCCTCAAATGTTGTCAGAAACATCTTGTAGTGTACTGTTTAGCTGTAAAATGAGAACGTTTTATGACCCGACAGCCATGTTCAGGTCATTGAGGAAATACCAAGCACCGCCCACCAGCCGGAGCAAACTTTCTCATCTTACCACTAAACGGTACACTACAAGATATTTCTGAAAAAATTTGAGGCAAGAAATAGGCATTACAGTAACAGAATTTTGATTCATATTTGATCAGCGTTGCCTAGTTTGACCGTTTGATCAGAGTTCGCGAGTGATTGACAGCTGCCTCCGTTGAACGAACAGCCAATAGGAACGCTCTCTCTCTGAAATGACCTGTGATTGGCCAAAGTCTCCCGCCACGGGCTAGATTTTCTAAAGCCTGAAAACAGAGCCATGAGGAGGAGCAGATGTCTATACAATATGCTAAAATCTTATTATGGAATTTATGCCCAACGATGCCAAAAATATTCTGCCTACTGCAGGTTTAACACTGATGAGTCACTTTTCAAGACCTGTTGTGGCATATAACAGTAACACCCCTTACTGTATGTCATAGTCTCTGTAATATACAAAATACCCTCCTGTTGACTCTGAAGTCCATTTTTTGAAACGCAACACTAGAACGTGTGTGAGAAATGTAATTAAGAAATAATTATGGTAATAATATGATAATTGTGTTATTCCATTCTTAATTTCATGGCAGGAAATGTATTTCATAGCACAAGAGTGACCCAATGTGAATGCACCCTGAGGTCTATTTTTCTACAAATGATGTATTTTGTTCTCCCGAACATAATTTTGTGTCATGAAATGAAGCATGAAACACTTGCATCAGCTTACATGTTCGTCCTTCCTAAATGTCCTTGGACAACACACTGACTCATTTGTCTTAAGTAAGAAGACAAATACAGTTGGAAAAAAAAAATCAAGTTAAACTTCCCAGAAAATACACTATTGATTTTAAACAATTTAAACAACCAAGGGTGTTGCTGTCGTGTAACTTTTCCCACCTTCTGTCTAGTGCATGTAAACACTTGTGTCTTGTTTTGACAGTTTGTTTTAGTGAGAGCCTCTCAGAGTACCCAGCGCTGCTCGCGTTGCCTCCGAGGTCATGGATTATTCATGGGATATGGAGGGGAGATGACGCGGCCCCATTGTGCCTCATATTCCAGAGAGCGTGACAGGGCCGGTTGCATCAGGTCAACAGAAAAAAACTGTCAAGCGTTCGAAGTTCATAATCGGGAGTGATCACCAGTGGTGGATGCTACAAATAATACGGTGATCTTTAAGCCTCTTGTGTTGCTGTTATTTGTTACCTCATTGATTGTGCTTTACAGCAATGTGCTCGCCATACCAAGGCGGAGATAGATTTGACGTCAATTACTGCAACTGTGAAAACATGGTACCTAATGATCGGTCAATAGAGCCAAAGCGCCCTCTCTATTTTTCCCCAGTGATAAGCCAGCTTTATGTTTTGCCTCTGTGCTCTTCCACCTGACAGACTGTCTCCTCTTCTCTTCCTTTAACTTATTTGACATTATCTTACAGTTAGAGCTGGTCATGGCAGCAGGAATAGTGAAGTTGCATTGCAGAAAATAAAAAGGTGGTTTTGTTTTCTTGTGGATTTTCCACGGCTTGAAATGATGAAATGATCCTGTAATGTCTGTACCGGTTGTTGGCAGTTTCTCAAAAAGGCAGATTGAGGTGGTTCATTTGTGAATCAACCCACAATTACTACGGCTATTGTAACAGCTGACATCCCCCTCATCAGGTCTGATTAGTGGGAAAAGTAAAAACAGTTGAACGTAGATGCTCACAAGCGTCGACCATAGAAGCTTGTATTTTTCCTTCAGCACATTCCATTGGTTTGTGCTGTACATATACTGTACTGATATGTTTAATTAATGTGCTTGTATTCTCACAGTTTCAGGTAGAAACACCAGTGTGTTGGAAACCGATTGCTGTCTGTAGCAGTGGGAGTCAGAATGTGATACGGATCTCTGTGCATATGATATTCAATTTTGGGACACGAGAAAGGAATCATGAAAGCAAAAACAGCTTCTTTTATGTTTGCTCTTGGATTTTGGGTTGTTTTTAATAAGAAAGATACGTAGGAGTGCTGCTCGGAAATAAGCAAAAAAAAGGACAGAGAAACTGGTGGCCTTTGGTTGGCGAATATTACAAGCACAGACATCACTGGAGATAAATAATAAATAAACCAGTACGATTACAGTTCAGATATGCCTGCCAGTATATTATGGTCTTCATCTTGGTCAGAGAGAACCATCTAATTTTTCAGTCTCAGTATATTGTGTTTTACTGCAGGTAATTTAATTTATAGAATATTCCGTATATTGTGCACTTTGATTGCATTACATCACTTGCAAGTAGCTTTTTTTCATCCAAAGAGGCTTTTCTGTTTTCAGTATTTACTAGGGCTGCCCCCTCTTAGTCAATTAGTCGACTAAACGGTCGGTTTGGTCTTATTCCACTAAGATTTCTTTAATCAATTAGTCATTTTTTAGGCTTTTTTTCATGCTGAATGACTAATTTCTAAGAAACTTATGAGCACATCTCTGCTAAACACGAGATTTAAGGTGGTGCTTTTGTGTGATTCTCTGTGGAGAAACTCAGTTTTACAGATCTGTCGATTAAATCAACTGATCGATTAGTCGACAAAATCGTATGAGCGTTAGTCGACTTAGAATTTCTTTGGTCGAGGACAGCCCTCGTATATACACCCTGATTATGAGGCTGTCTGCAAAACACCTATCTGATATTTACCCTTAAAAACAGCATTTAGATTAATCAACAGTTCAAGACTAAAACCTCTTTCCCATGAGACACTGCTCAATCAGCCACACCAAGTTAATCCCTTTTTAACACGAGACACTGATTTGATAATTATCATTTTGTAAATTGTCTGGACATTTGACTCAAGTAAAGAATAAAACAGTCAGAAGGAATTATTTTTGGTGGCAATCCAAGGAAGAGTTTGAATGGAAACTCGTCTACTTTTTCTCTGTCCTCATACTTAGCGCCCTTTCTGTATCAGCTTCAGACAGCAAACTATTTTAAAAGCTGTGTGGGTGTATAAACCACGGGATTTTGTCACACATGACGTCTGTATTTATTAAAACTAAAATGCTTCCCAAAGTCCAGCTGAAATGAGAATTTACTTTGGCTAAGAAATCAAATCTGTCCGCCTTGTATTTGTGTTAACATTTTATCAAAATTGTTATGAGCCACAAGAAGAAATTGGAAGTTTCATTCCTTTTTCTGTCGTGACTGCACCCCGTGCATCTTTCTCAGGGTTCTTGCTGTTGTATGTGCGTGCACTCACCTGCCAGTTCTGTCCTCCTAATGAGGAAGAAGGTTTTTTGTGGCCACAGAGCACATGACTCATGTCTGGTGGAGGGATGTCATGGAGGTCCTCTGGGAAACTGGAAGCTGCCTGCCAAGGTCAGCTTTGATATCCCCCTCTTTGCCGGGTCAGAGGAGACTTTATGGACTCCATCAGGGGTTTTCAGTGCTTCCTCTTGTCCTGACAAATATAGACAAGGCCTTTTTGTCCTTGGCTTTTGTAAATGCCCTGCCTCCAAACTTCCAGCATCTCGCTTCCAGTATATCTTTTAACCATATTGTGACAGGATCGGTACATCTGAAGGGGGCCTCTCTCTTCATTGGCCGTTCCTCCTCCAGATTTTCTGCGTTACAACCTTCCAGCTCTCCTTCACAGTCATTTCTTTACTGAAGCTCTCCTCCACAGCGTCACCTTTTGCTTTTTTTAAATGATTTCTGTCAGTTTCAGCTCTTCCTCCTTGATAGGGAGCAGGACCAAGGTCTGATTGGCCCTGCTGATGGCCGTTCTCCCTCCTTTCATTTCCTCTGACTCAGTTTTTTATTTTATGCCACCTCTCCTCTTAACTTCATCAACCTGCGATTTGCTTCATTTCTGGCAACCCTGATCTGGTCTTTTTCTTTTTTTTTCTGACTACAGGCCGTTGTAAAGGTGGAGATCTGCTTTTATGTCTTTCTCATCTCCTTTTCTGTCTTCTTTTAAACCAGATTTCAAAGCACCTCTAAGCTGAGAGGTAGTTTTCCAGGACGGCTGTGGTAGTTTGAGCTGTATTGTGGCGCACCATCACCATATTTTACTCTTCCACATACCTGAAAACACAAATACATGTAGTGTTAAAGGACCAGTGTGTAACATTTAAGGGGATCTATTGGCAGAAATGGAATATTGTTTTAATAACTATGTTTTGTTAGAGTATAATCACCTGAAAATAAGAATTATTGTGTTTTTGTTACCTTAGAATGAGCCGTTTATATCTATATACGGAGCGGGGTCCTCTTCACGTAGCCGGCCGCTTCTACAGTAGCCCAGAAAGGACAAACCAAACACTGGCTCTATATAGGGACTTTCGCGTTTTCACATTTTCGCGTTGGCCGTAGTTCTCCTACATGCTTGGCACACGGGAGAAGTTTCAGTTGGTTGCAATCTGCAACCTCACCACTAGATGTCGCCAGATCCCACACACTGCACCTTTAAGCCTTTAACCTTTAAGGATAAAGTGATAATTTTATTTATCCATTTTCATGTGTTTACTTTACTTTATTTGTGTATTTTCCACTAAGACATCCTGCTGTGACTTCACAATACTTGTTTACTTATACAGTATCTTGTCAATTTCAATTTCATTTCCTGCATCTCTGCTTTGTATGAGCTGTTTGTGAGTCGTTGTGAATCACCTTCAACTTTAGGTTTTCCGGTCTATTTTTCTCGTCCAAGAATGTTAGTGTTGTCGTGCCTCACAATACTCCCAACGGCTCGAGCACTGAGCACCGATCACAGCACAATCTCCAGTATGTTGAATTCTATACCGTGGCAATGGCCAAACAGCTGTCTGAAATAGTTTTCCTGCTGGGCCAGAAATTTGGCCAGTGCAATAAAGTCGCTTAAAACTGTGCACTTTAAATCCTTAATTAATAGATCCTTTTTATGTCTTCCCTTATCCTTGCCTTTTTGTGCTGATCGTTTGTGCTGAACATTTTTTGAAACACTTGTTTTGCAGAGAGTTTGGAGTCACATAGTTAACCCGTCTCTGGAATCATTCTTTTGTACATTTATCATTACATTGCCATCAACCCGCTTTTAAAATAAAAAAATAAATTCAAAAGTGGTTATGCACTGGCTTTCACTGTACGTACCTAAAATATGCGGCCTCCGGTTGTTTTACAGGATTAACTGACTTTTTCATTCTTGAATGCTGAAGCTATTAAGTGAAGATTCAATTACCTTGACAGAAATTCCATCCGTTCAATGTTGCTGCTGACTTTTTTTGAAATTCATAATTTTTTTTAATTTAGTTTGCTACCTTCATGCGGTACGGCACACACTACTGGAATGTTTGGACTTCTATCAAACAAGTTTGTCAATTACAAGCTTAGGAGCGCCGTCCTTCATCCGCATTTTACTGAGCTCTATAGCCAGCTTTTACTGCACAAAAAAGTATACTGTATCCTCCAAACACAATTTGCATTCATTTAAAGTTGTGCTCCTGTGGATAGATATACAACTTTATCTGTCCAAACATTTGACTGCAGAAACATTTTTATTGCTAGTTTGCAAGTATAACAATGTATCTCACCCTCCAGTTTGTTTTTTATGGGATCGTTCTCTGGTGTCTGCTCGTTTTTAGCACTATGCACACGTTTACTGTTGACTACCATCTTTTTTTAAAAAAACAGTAGAATTTGAGTTTGCTGCCTCATGGTGCACCTGCTCTGTCAGGTTAGGTGAGGACGCCTGCGTTTCCTTCGTCACTGCTGTCGCTGCCACGCTCGTAGTGATTACTCTTACACACAGAGCAGACCTCCACACTCCACTTTACCTGGTGTGTGTTTGTGTGTGTGTGTGCGGTGGAGGTAAGGGATGGAGGGCTCTGTGGTGGCGGTTTGTGATTGACCTGATTATGGAAAACAGCCCCTGGCGTTGCTCCCAGAGGGTGCAGGGATTGTGGCATCTTCATGAAAAATATTCCTGTAGTGCCGGCTTCTGTCACAAGACGCCTGTGGATAAAGCCCAGCCATGGCAGACTGCCAAGAGATAGAGATAGAGATAGACATAGCGAGAGAAAGAGAGAGAGGGCCATTTTAAAGGAGGAAACGAAGGGACGGAGGGAGATTGATGATGAAGAGGAGACGGAATTATGCAGCATTCGTGTCATGTCAGATTTATGGTAAATATTATTGATGTTAGCATCCTAGTGGTAATTACAGTCAGGCATGCGGGATGTTTTTAAGCAGGCGCCGATATTTCCCACTTGAATCTCACACTGGGGAAGTGAATCAACAAGAGTGGCAAATAAAGGGAAAAAAAACACCAAATCTGGCAATTTACAACGGCCATTTGAGGACTTTACACTCCAATACAATCCTTTCAAATTACTGTAATTTATGCAAGAATAGCGGTTTCAAATTGCGCTCGGTTGACTTTGTTTATGATGGATTTTAAACGATTTTGTTTTATGATATTAAACATGTTCTTTGCTTCTCCAGATAGATGGTATTGTGCTGAAGAAGTAGCATCATGCACACCTGTCGATCTAAATAGAGCTGTGGTGTGGTGACTGCATTTCAGAATCAATGCAGTGCCTCCGTCATTGTGTTGTTATTTTAGGAGTAGCAAACTGAAGCTGTAGATAGAATATAATCCAGTCTAAAATATATAGATTACATGTAGCCAATGCATTGAAATGCAGTCCTTTTCTATGTATTGTTATCAGTGCTGGTTCCACAATAGATGCAGCAAGCCAACTAAAGAATAATCTCTTCTACCCATAATCATCCTAAATTCAATCTGACCATCGGAGAAGAAAAATGCAAACCTCCCCCTCCAGTGTGCAGAGGCAACATGTAACGAGCTGCAGAGAGGGGCGTTGAGCCAAAGGAAGGAAGGTCGCCAGGAATTGCTGGAATGGACCATTAATCTGCTCTGCCATCTCTCAGACAAGAGAAACGGTACTTTTAGGAGATGAACCGACCACACAAGTTTACACCCCCAAAGTGTTACTTTTTAAAAATAACAATGGGCCGTTGCACTGTTGGGCTAGTTTTGTTGTAAATGGAGGTTGTGGGCAGACAATCAGAGGTGGTGGTCTGATTCCAGGTTGGTCTGGGAACGGTGGACAAGCTCTTCATTTGTGCAAGGATACTGATGAGGTCATGAGAGTTTACATGTGCTTTTTTAGGACTTGGAGTTTAAAGGTGCAATGTGTAATACCTGGCCACAAGACCCCTGGCGCTGGGGTTTGCGCTGACTGAATCCGAGCTAACTGCTAATTGAAGGTCTGTCTCTCCTGGAGCTGCCGCCCGCTCTCCTCCCGGTGAAGTAATCTTCTGGTGGCAGGAAGGACAAAATGAAAATACAAGTTGTTCTTTTTGGTGCCAGGGTCCCTTTCATTACTAGGAAAGCTGATCATTGTGACGCATGAAGCCAAAAAGTTTGACTTCCTTGGTAGAAAGGAATCTTTTGCATCCTTGTCAAATAAGCTTCAAAGCCTGGTGCTGTTCCTGGGGGCTTGGATTGACAAGCCCTTGGGGCTGGCCCACAAATTGTGTTTTCTGTTAACATTTTTCGGAATAATGTGTTTTACAATTTAAGCACATTTTGTCATCAGAAAGAGTGTCTAATCATGTGGTAATGAATACAATTTCAATAAGAAAATATTTCAAACTTAATCAATATCAATGAATTTTATGTAACACAACATTGAACTATTTTTTTTGTCAAAGAAAGCTCTTCAAAACAGCTATTAAACAAAACATTCCATCTGTTTGCAAAATGAATTGCTAGATTTAGCTGTTGAATTCCTCCGTTTTTTTTGGCGACCCCTGCCCCAGGTTCTCCTTCAACCCGTGTCTTGCTCTCATTTGCTGTAGCTCCCCAACAGGTCCAGATATTTAGCCTGCTAGATGTATCTTACACATTGCATCTTTAATAATTGTGTGCATCTGGGTGCTGCAGGAGTGAGAGGGCTGTTAGTATATCTAGTCCTTGTGTCCAGTATATACTTTATGTTATGTATCTCAAGCAAAAACTGGGTCCTCAAATCTGTTCACAGTGGGTGTTGGACTCCATTAAGGCTGTACCTTACCACCCATTGTATTTATAAGTTGGGTGTGTTGTAGTTCTGTTGAACTGTAAACTCAAAACATTGATACACAGCAGCCTTAGCAGTTCATACTTTGGTAAGTGTACTAAGATCTGTTTGAACAAGGATGTTGCGTTTATGAATGATTATGGATTGCAGTGAAATTGCCAAAACAGACGACCACCTCAACATGGGTTTGATTGGTACCTCAAGTTTTCTTCTTTTTTTGGTTCACTAAAGTTTCATAATGTCATGTCATCAGCACTATAGCGTATAGAGCCTGTTGAATTAACCGGGATGATGAACAACTAGAGCAGTGGTTCCCAACTATTTTCCTTTTACTTGTAACTAATAAAAGCTGACCCCACCCCCCCCCAACATCATCACCCTAAAAGAAATTACAAATCCTCAAACAAAATCCTCAATTTCAATAAAGTGATTCAGTGTATTAAAGCTGAAGTAGGTGAGATTGGAGCAAATGATTAAAACATTTTTTTTTATAAAACGGTCGCTATACTGTGACAGTAGTACATGAAATAGGTAACCTGAAAAAAATCATGTGCCTCTGTGTCCTCCGGTGACCTCTGGTGCTCCTTACGGCATCTGCAAGATTTTACAGACCGGAGGAAAACAAGCAGTAAGAGCTGATCTGAGGTCTGCTGTCCATCTGCTGTCTTTGAGAGCTGGCTGTCAATCATTCGCGAACTCCGACCAAATGGTCAAACTAGGCCGCGCTGATCAAATATGAATCAATATTATGTTACGTTAATGCCTATTTCCCTCCTCAAATGTTTTCAGAATCATCTTGTAGTGCACGGTTTAGCTGTAAAATGAGAAAGTTTGTGACGCGGCCGCCATTATAAAATCTGTTGAAGGAACGCCAAGTTCCGGTCACATGACCGGAGCACAGCCAACAGGAACGCTCTCTCAATGAAATGACCTGTGATTGGTCAAAGTCTCCCTTCACGGGCTAGATTTTTTAAAGCCTTTAAACAGAGCCATGAGGAGGAGCAGAAGTCTAGTTTTCTCTCAGAACACTTGAATTACAATATGCTGAAAGGTTATTATGGATTTTTTGCCCAATGATGCCAAAAATATACTGCCTACTGCCACTTTAAATGAGTTAGTCTTTTTATATTTTCTTTTTTATTTATAACTTGTCCGTTTCATCCACTTAAATAAAGTAATGATGTCTTGACGGATTCGCCAAGCAAATGCAGATACATATCTTTTTTTTGGCGACTTAATTAATTTACCATAATAACATTAGAGGCCAAAAAGATTTTGTTTTTGTTTTTGTGGTTAAATAAATGTAATTTATGGTGCAGATTGTTGCTAGACCGCCCTGTTAATACAGGAGCGAGCCTCACTTTGTGTGCGTCAAGCAGGAGAGCAAATAGCTTTTTGACCGTAGGGAAAATGTTGTTTTTAAATTGCTAAACACCAACAAATATGGATTGAAGCTGAATATTTTGTTAGATTTTGCTACTTAGTAACAACAAATATACTGTATATCTTTTTTAATTGTTTTATATACAGACTTTTGTATAAATTATCCAGGTAGTGTATTATTATGATTTTAATTATACATAAGCAAATCTAATTTTAACAACCTCAGAGCAGACAAATCCTGGCGCACCCCCCTAAAGGCCCTGACACACCAACATTCCAATACACGGGTATTTTCACAACGACACGGCCATCTGGGGTGAAGCTAAGTGGTGAGTGAGAGTGGTGCAAACACCGCTTTGTTTCATGTAATGTATCATAGCAACAGCATGTGTATTCGCAGTCCTCGGTCTTCCAGTTTCCATTTTTTTTTTTTTTTTTTTAAAGTTATTTTTTGGGGTGATTTTTAAGTATTTTATTGATAGGACAATGGATAGAGTGTTGGAAAGGGGGAGAGAGAGAAATGACATGCGGAAAGGACCACAGGCCGGATTCGAACCCGGGTCCACCGCTGCTAGGACTGAGCCTTGGCGATACATGGGCGCTCGCTCTACCGACTCCGCTAAAGCTGGGGAACAATAGTGTGGATGGGCGGGGGAAGAAGGTGGAAAAAGGGGGAGAAAGGGGGGAGAGGAAAAGAGGAGGAAAAGAGAGGAAAAGAAAGAAAAAGAGAGAAAGAGAGAAGAAAACACAACTCTGTAGCTCTTATTTTCACCCACATGGTGTTTTGAAGTCTTTATACACCATAGTATTTTTGTTAAAGAATAAAAACATTATTTTTTGTGCTTTTCGGGGGGAAGAATACATGTCCACTTGAGAGGCAGTTCGAATCTCGTCTCTGGCAGGGTCGAAGTTTATAATATGCAGTAAAAAATAGTTTGTGTTGCTCGTGTAAACTTGAATTGACTCAAGATATAATTTTAATGCAAGACTTGTGCACTGCAACTAATACATTAATATTGAAAATCGTTCAGGTTTCCTTATACAGTCATATAACTGGTAGATTACTACAGATAACAAATATACAAAACATTATCATCATCCATGATGATGTTTTGCATTATTATTATTGCATACATCCTCCTTATGACTGATTAATGAACTGTTAGGCAAGATAGGTCAAAATGTTAGTAGAATAAATCATAATGTACTGGAGAATAGTTGAGCAATATTGGGATGGACTTTCTGTGTGTAATTAATTAAAAAAATAACCATAGGAATACACATGAATTGAGACAGTAATGATATTAAAGCTTTAACTTTATTGTCTTTGGGCCTGGAACACGTGAAACAACAAGAACAAATAATTTGAAGAAGATAATACTATTCTTAATGTTTGTCATTGGGTCTGATTCCCTGCAACATCAGACAGAATGATTTACAGCACACAGATTCACCAGAAACTCCTTCAGCTCAGACTCCAGCGGGGCCTCCGGCAGTGACCAGCCCACTGTAGATTGCTGGGCCCTCTGTCAACGTCCAGCAGGTTTTGCTACAGGGCCACAATTGTGCTTCCCTTATAAAGAAACATGAAAAGAACAACAGAGACTGAATATTTATTCACACAACAGGCTTATGTGAGTAATTAATGAAATGAAAACAACAACATTGTCTTATTCTTTTTGGACTAAGCATGGTATTCCAAATTACAGATATTACTAACCTGCTGGTTGCTGAGAGTCATGGAGCTCTGTGTCCTCAGTTCTACCAGGTGCTCTGCAAGGCTGTCAACCCGACCCATACCTGGCACACCATGCCCGTCCCCTAAACATACAATTTGTCATCAGTAAGCAAATAAACAGGATAAACTGCTGTGAAATTACACTACATGTAACATATAATGTCTTAATGTCCGTATGTCCGTATGCTGTCTGTTGTATGTTAAATAGATTCGACCCAACTGTTACTATTGCTTTGTTGTGAGGTTTATGTAAACATTACTTACCAACTGTATTTCTGCCACCTGAGACCTCACCAGGTGAGGATTCAGACTGGACTGCAGGCTGAGCTTCTGGGGCAGAGGATACAGGATGACTGACAGCCTGGAGAAGTCTAAACAGACATTGAAATAAAACTTATATGTAGAAACAATTTCACACATATGATAATTATGTTTCTTTTACCTTGAAAAACCTTGCAAACTACAGTCATGTTTATATAACTTTAGTATGAACATTTAATATAACGTTTATGATCATATAATCATTAATCATGAACATTAATATAACACAGCAGTTATCTTAGTTACCTGTCTGAGCTAAAAACAGTGATTGTGATAGTAAACTTTGTTTCACAACGTTAAGAAGCTAATACAGCAGCAGTCATACTGTATATGTATATATAGCTTTAGTATTAACATAACGTTTATGATCATATAATCATTAATATAACACCACAGTTATCTTACAGTTACCTGTCTGAGCTAAAAGAAGTGACTGTGGTAGTCTTAGTTTAACAACGCTGAGGAGCTCATACAGTAGGAGTAACGTTACCTCTATGTAACTGTAACTGTAACTGTAACGTAGCCTCAGCATAATGATCAGAGCTCTGAACAGATGATAAAGTGATTGGTAACTAATTCACCAAGTCTAGCTAACATAATTAAAGCCAGGCTAGCTTAGACAGAGTAACATTACAAACCTATTCATGGATTTCACAGCGAATCTTAATCAGCCAACATTAAAAAACGCCAGAAAGCTAAAACACGTTTAATCCGTATTGTCTAAGAGAACCCAATATCAATGTTACGTAATGTTAATAATGACATTTACCTGTCTTTAACTGAATATAATGTTAATAATGACATTTACCTGTCTGTAGCTGAATAGGCAGTGAATAGTTCAAAAGTCCCTCCTCCGCATCGCGTCCGCTGGGACGGCTGTGATTGGCTATTCAAAAATGGATGACGTAGCGGAGATCAGCCACACGATTCGTTGCCTGAAAATGGAATCCAGAGCTCCGATTGGCTGTATCCGCGGTGAAAATGGATGACGTCGGCATTGAAAATGGAAAGCCGCCACATGATTTGTCGAGAGAAAATGGAAATCCTGGAAGCTGATTGGTCGGCAGACCCACTCTATCCCTCTCCCGCTGCCGCTAACCAGCCGCCCACAGTTTCCATTTTTGAATGACAAATACAGACTACCACCTCCTGCTGGTGTGGAGAGTTATTTCCTCTCACGCAGTACATACGTGCTAACTGGCCATAGACTGTATTCTTCGCGGTGTGTTCGAGTGCAGCTTGTCGGCCAAAACAAAGGCGACGTGAGGCGACGCAACAGGCAGCCTTCGTCGCCGCTAGTTCTCTGATGTCGGGTTGTTATGTCTGGGGCTTAAGGGGGGCCTGGACCCAAAGTTGGGAACCACTGAACTAGAGTGTGTCTAGCTTGATGATTTAATGTTAAACCTGAAACCCTGCAAAAACACTTTCTTTGGTGGTTGTGCTGGCTTGTCATGAGACATCTTACAGTAAGTAACACCTTACTGTGGCACTTGTGGAAGTGATAATCATATTGAATTGCCACAAGGCACACTTCCAATGTGGCAGTATGTATCCCAAGTGAACACTGTGGAGTTCATAATATGTGTAAAGTACAAACAAAATTGAGCGACTATTGTGTTTACACTTAAAACAATCTAAAATAATCTCTCCCCTTGAGAAGTAATTAGATACCTACTCATCTGGCAAACACTTCAAGGAAGCATTAAAGAAATAGCGGTGTGATTTTGTGTTTGTATTTCCCCTGAGGAAGCACTTTTTTTTATTTTTGCATATATTTGGGCTGAGGCTTGTTGGGTGATAGTCTGAAAGGGGAATTTCCCATGTCGGGAGGAAATCAATTATTCATTCAGTGGCATGGAGAGTTGAGCGCCACCCTGACAGCTCTGAGATTAAGGACAAGTATGGATGGATGTGTGTCTCATGTATATTCTGTTTCACCATGCAAGCCAAAGTCCTTTTGTGTGGCCCTCCATTGGCAGCATTTAAAGCACATTCTAAACAGACAATTACTCTGCTGTATCACGCCAGTGATTATTGTTTAAATAGTTCATTAGCAGTATTGTGGAGCCAAAGCTTTAGTGTAATGAGATTTAGGTGGTGCATATTACTCATAGAATCTTTTACTAGATGAGAATTGGATCAAAATTGGGTAGAAATATCACATTGTCAGTGCAATGTTTTTAAACAAAAGACATTCTGGTGTTTTGTGAGAGACTGAATCCAAGCCAGCACTTTAAAAATCTCGTTCCCCTCCACTCGGAACTATCAAATGCTAAAAACCCTGCAAAATAAAAACACGCCTTTTGCAGTGAGCACCATATGATCCAATAAAAGGATTTACGCATATTTATATAATCAAATTCTCAAAAATCACTGTTTTCCTGTTTGTGCAGATATTCTCGTTACCATTAAAAATGCATTTCCCTGATGATAAAACTGGTGACACAGGCAATCTGTTGATAACTGTTTATCAACAGATTGCCTGTGTCACCAGTTTTATCATTTCTTTTTCAGCAAAAACGGCTCTTATTCAGCATCACTGGGACAGTTAAATGTCGCTCACGCCCACCTAGAGTTCCTGTTTGTTTTGCTATTCTCTTGTCATGAATTTTTCATCAGTCACTTGATGAGACATTCAATCTGTTTGCCTTATAAAGCACAGTAAGCAGTCTTTGGGTAGGGGATGTTTTCTACTGTCCCACTGCTACAGTGGCTTTTGAATTACAGGAGCCAGGGTCTCTTTGTAACTTACGGTCTGTTTACCCCTGCTTTGTCACAATCGGCCCGTCAGTAGTTTAAATAAATTAGACAAAACTTGCTGTAGACACTTTCACATTAAAATAGTAATCTACTGATTTAGCTCTGCACTCCTATAACATTGTTGGACAGTTTTTATTCCACACGTTCTTCTTCCTTGTCCAAACCTGGTGCCTACTTTACCCACAATGCAAATTGACCACTGACAGATGTTTTAGTAGATTTAGGTGTTCTATGCTAGTAGCAGCTAATGTAGCCTAGAGCTGCTAGCCTCTAGCAGAGATGAGGAGCTGGTTACAGATAAGGCTGGGGCGATTCGTCGACGTAATCGATTACGTAAATACATCGATTTACGTAACTTGCGTCGACGCATCGGATGACGTAATGAAAATGCGCTGCGCCAGGTCCGAGCATGGATTCTGATTCCCCCAGAGCGCAAGAAGCGTCAAAAAACCTCTCCCACGTTCATCAAAGGTGTGGGAATACTTCAAACAGAGACCCAACAATGTGGTGCTCTCTAAGTTGTGCAGGATGGAGATGGCGTACTACAGCAGTACAAGTGCAATGCACCATCACCTGACAAGAAGGCATCCCAGAGCGCTGCGTGAAGAAGACAGCAGCAACACACCGCCGTAAGTCCTGTTTACTTTTTCATCACCCAGGCATGATATATTAAGATTGTAAAAGCGCGGATGTGTTTCTGTTGGCAGTAGTCATTTAAAGTTTGTTTTTAAAATGTTTCTTTATCACCACCATGTTAAAAGTATTTTATGGACCACTGTTATAGTAACGTAACGTAACGTAACGTTACACTACGCGTCATCTAATGTTGTTATTCAGCCTTTTATTTTTTCTGTTTACTTTAACGGCGATGTACGGGTGAGAAAATGGCGTAAAGTAACGTTACATATTGTTCTACAGTCTGTGACTGTTAGTCTATAAATAGTTTCAATTATTTCTCTTTCTCCACACTGATGCAAAAGTACATTTGCTAGTGTTTATCTTAACTGCATATTATTACAGTGATCAAATAAATCCATGTCTAAACCATTTTAAGTTAAGTACTTAAGTAAAAATACTGATGAGAATTATGTCATAACACAACAGTGCTGTGGAAATTAGACCTGTTTTAAAATGTGCCACTATTATCATTATTCTAATGGGCTCTTCTGTGTCTGTTTTTCAGGATGAGACAAAGCAGAGTGGAGGACTTTTTCTACAAAAAGAACATTGCACTTTATTCCTTTTACATGAATTTACAATACAAGCTCTTGTTTTAATTTTATTTTGGAGAAATTTTATGTTGGACTGAAAACAGATTACCAGCAAAGACTGGGATATTTTTTGTTGTCAAATTTTTTGTTGTCAAATAATAACATTTAATAATAATATTCTTGTTTTATGTATATGTTTATAAGAGAAGATATTTGAATAAAGTATTGAAATAATAATGAGTCAAGTTTTTGATATTTATTTATTTATAAAAAAATATTTCTAATAATTGATGAATTAGTCGTTAGATTAATCGACTAATCGAAAAAATAATCGTTAGATTAATCGTTAAAAAAATAATCGTTAGGTGCAGCCCTAGTTACAGAGGTTTGGTAACTCCACACCTTCAGATTTGTTTTCATTTTAGAACTTGTAGTCTTCAGCCCCAACTGACACTGACTCAATTAGGTTGTCTTTTGCTTTTCAGTGAAATATCTGTAAATATGGGATTATGGGATATTACAGTGGAATTTGGTACACACATTCATGGTCCCCAGAGCATGAATTGGATGCTTGGATGCAAAGCATGTACTTTGTGTTTAGTGCTTATTACGAAATGTTTGCATACTTGCACGCTAAACTAAGATGGAGAACATACAGTAGTAAACATTATACCTGCCAAACATCAGCATGTTAACATTTTCATTGTGAGCATGTTAGCATTTCGCTAAAAGAACCACTGTGAAGTACAACCTCGAAGAGCCCGCTAGCAAGGCTGTAGACTGTTAGTCTAGGTTTGTATTTCTGTGTTACTTAGTACTGGATGAGGATACTGAGCTTGTTAAGTATTTTTTTCTGAGCTTGTTAAGTAATTTTTTTCTGTTCAGTGTCAACAGGGATATAGTTGCTGATGTGTGTAAGTGGAAACACAATATATTAAAAAAGTTGGATGTTTACCTGTGTTTTAAGCAGCAATTACCCAGAACTGTCGAATCTAGCTCCAAATCATGAAATTGGACGCTGGCACTGCGTGATGATTTGACATGCAGCAAATTCACGGTCTCCTGAATGACGCAAAGGCTTGTTATCCACATTGTCTCTTCACTAAAATAGCTCACTTCTGTCTGCATTGCCTCCACGTCATTTCAAGGACAGTAACACAATTCTCTGTGGTAAAACAGTCAAATGTGGTGTAATGATGCCATGTGCTATTCAGATAAAGAGTGAAATAAGAGAAGCCAGATGGGGACCTTTCCTCCAAGCTAATTTGAATCGGAGTGCATGAAGGCACAAACCAATTAGGGCTGAGGAAAGCTGGGGATAGGTCAACACGCTGGCTATTACCTGGCTTTGCCAAAAATATACCTGACAAGATGTGGGGCAAGATTTAGGTCAAGAGAAAAAAAGACCTGATTTGGACATTTGTGGTCTGTGGGTCAACAAGGCCAGGTGGATGTGGATGAGGGAGTGGATGTTGATTTCTACCGAGGCCTCCAGTGGCCACTCAAGAAGAGACCTATACTGTGTATGTGTGTCTATCTGTACATACTCTGTGTGTGTGGATATGTAGGTGTGTTTGTGTGTGACTTTGTCACTGAAGTGAAATCCAACCCCAGATGTGTCACACTATCTGTCTGTAATGGCTGTGCGATGGGTATGGGCTGAAGTTCGTCTGATGCCTGGGGAAAACCTATTGATGTAAAGGCGTCCCGCTACCTCAGAGGTAGAGGATGGAAACCAATTTGCGGGACATGTGACCCAACTGCGGTGGGACCGAATGACCTCTCTAGCAATAAAGGGAGGACCTTCAGACCCTGCTACCCCATCCAATGTGAGCGGTGTCAGCTTTGATTAATTTGTAGAGAGACTGCATGGATTGAGATGTACTGTATGACCTCAACGCCAACCTTTTGTTGACAGAAACAGCCGTGTGTTTTCAATATAGGCTGCGTAGTGTGTAACATGTGTGCACTTACAGTGTGCATGTAATGCTGTCTCTGTACTACTTTGCAGAGGTGATTTATGTTTGGTTAACATGCTGGTGTCTACAGTGTACTTCTCTAGAAATTCTTGTGAACTCCACCACCTCGAAATTGATTCTCACTGAAGAAAGAATGTTGTTTTGTAAGGCGAAGGCAAGTTCACTTTGCTTCATCCTTCATCCAGTCTTTATGGACACAGGATGAAAATTTCAAATCCCACACGCAAATGTGTTTCTGTTACAATTACTACATTTATAATATTCAACTGTTATATGAATACATGATATGACGATATTCCAAATTTGATACAGGTCATGTAAACCGTATATTCTTTTTAGATATTCTAAATTAGGCCTTATTCCAATGGAGCATTTTCCAATTAAGACATGTGGAATATGCCGATATTTCGGTTTTAGGAGCATTGTTTGGACATGTATACAGCTCATTCGGAATATGCGTCTCAATAGGGCAGTTTGCGACACACAGCCTCTTGCCTGTTTGCGGCCAGCTCTGTGCGTTGTAAACAAACCAATTAGCCGACAGTTTGCAGAGATGCATGCCCAAAAGAAAAGCCCACATTTCTTGTCGGAAGGAGAAACACACCTACTTTAAAAGCAGATTTTTGGATATGTGCAAATATCGCAACGCAGACCTTTTTAAGAAGGTGGTTGAAGGAATCAAAGAGGGAGGCTGTGTTCACATGGTCGAACAAGTCCGCCACCGGTTACGTTATTCAGAGTATACACAGCTGCATGTAAACGGGAATATTAGTGGAATATTCATTTTTCATTTGCCATGAAAACAGCTTAGTAGGAATATTGTCTTTTTTGGAGTAAGGGTAAAAAACTTAATAATTTGTGCATGTAAATATAGTCAGTGACATTGCAGATTATTTATACTGGCTATGCTATGGGATTTGTTTGTATGGGACTTCGTAGGATATCACCACAATAATATAGCCTATTGTGTAAGAAATGTATGGGGAAGGCCATGTAGGAATGAACCATCCAACATATTTTGCTATCTAGTGTTGTTTTTTTCCCAAATGTCAAATCTGGACTCGTGTGTAGGCCTGAACCGGGTCATACTGAAGTTTGTGAAAAGCTGTGATGAGAAGAATTGAGAAGAATTTCATTCACACATTTGAGACAGGTTTTATAAGAAGGAGAAGAAAAAGCAATGGTTAAAGGCCATTTAAATGATCCACTCTTACAGTAAATTAATTGGCTCAAAGCTGAGAGTTACTATTCAGTGTAGCAGTTTTATAGTAATCAGGTATTGTTGCATATTCTGATGCTACCAGGAAAGGTGCAAATTGGTTGATTTTACTGTCTGCTGGCCTCTGGCAAGATTTCTTTTTACCTCTCTGGTGCCTCTTGACGGTTGATTTGAAGATGCTACTGTACTGTTTGCACACATGCGTGGTATGTTCTGCTGTACGTATTGTGTTGATTGGACAGTAGACCTGATTTTTGATGGTTAGCTTTTTGTTGGACTAATGAAAGTGGGCATGGCTTATTTGCACATGGTGGCTGACAGTGATCTGAATTTACGTAGACAATATTTATTTCATAGTTTTTCTTAAGCCTGTAATAACTGTTTTTTTGCAAACAAGCCGTGAAAACAACACTGACCCTTTTAGGTGGTTACGACGAACAGTTTACACACCCAGCAGAAATGGAGCAACATTATCATTAATTTGGAGTCGTTTTTCTTGACACCTGATAAATATAAGACCAATAGACCCTTTTACAGCCGCCGTCATGATTACGTCACGGTGTTAGCTGGAGGCAAAACAAAGGAAAGACCGGAGGCAAACACGGATCACTTCAGAGTAGTAGGCTAAAGTCACGCATCGAAAATGTCATCTTGCTTTGCTGTTGGGTGCCAGAATAAATATTGCATACATTTGAGATGACAAACTGTGATTCGAGGCTCTAGCGAGTTACAATATCGGCAAAGCATTTCAGAGATGGAGAAAAAACATTGCAAATAGTTTAGCTTAGCCTTCTGCTAACCGTAATTAGCACCGCAGCTCATGCAGAAGGCTAAACTATTAGAGAGATGGGGAGAAAGTGTTGCTATTAATAGTTTAGCCTTTTGCTAACCGTAGCCACAGCTGTGAGTCTTTGGCTGCGGTTAGCAGTAGGTAAACTATTTGCAACATTTTTTTTTCTCCATCTCTGAAACGCTTCGTCGATATTGTAAGACTCTCTTTATGATAAGACTGTCTATGCTCTAACACTTGCGGTCCCTGAGAGTGAGTGACTGTACATATTCAGAAAAACACGTATTTTCTTCAGCCATTGTTAAAAAAACAGCCAACAAACTTGCTGGCAAAAGTTAGCTAACGTGTTCAGAGAATTATTCTGCCTCCGCCTCCGCTCCGCCCACAGAAATACGTCATCATGTTTACGAACAGGAAAGTAACTTGCATTCACTCTGGTTTTAGCTCTGTTTTTGGTCTCCACCAACTCCTGACAAACGTATCTGGCTCTTTAGCTATGTTCACCAGCTCTTCTCTAATTTTGTCTACGTGCTGTTTGGTGCCGAGCAGGTGTACAGTGGGTTTTTAGAGATTTTATTTTTACGAGTGACCCCTTTCACATGCAAGCAGTCACGTGACCCATTAGTAATATACAAATATTGATTATAGCAGCCAAATCTAATGGTCCAATTGGCAAACTCACAATTGCACACTCAGGAGAACAGGTAAAGGATTCAGGAGGTCAAGTTTCGACCTCTAATTGTATCGAATTGAGACCATATTTCCTTACATCTGTGTCATAAAGTGTGCACATTTCCCAAATAAATATGTAAACACCTGCATATGATTCAAGTATCACAATTTATTACAAAAACTAGAACTTTTTTTTCATCTGTCCGTGTTGCCATGCTTTAAGCATATAACAATACAGTATAAAATCTCAACCCAAAAGTCGGATAGTAAAAGCAAAGATCATAGATGCTGACGCAGCATTTACAGAAGTTAAGACATGCTGTTACTGTACAGAGAACATTCCCACTGAAGTACAAACATCTGCAAAATGCGTCATTATCATCAATGAGTTGCATTTTACACTAAACGATCTGATCCAAACTCATTCAGAAGTGTTACAAGAAACACTGCTTTTCAAAATCAATTTACAGGAAAAATAAACACAAACACTGCAAATCATAATGAATGTGCTGAGATTTTTTTTTTCAACAGCCCAAGGCACTCAGGCTCGAATGTTGGCAATAAATACGTCATTCTTTTACACAAAATCACGTCAAGCAGGTGGTGGCAGAGAAAGAATAGTGAGAGAGAAACAACGTCGTCTATTTCATGACCTCTTGAAGAGCGCGTTCCTTTTAAAGAAGTCCACCTTGTCCTTTTTCACAGTGAAAATCCCTGGCAGTCGAGACAGAAAAGACGTTTTTGAAGAGTCGTTTTGTTGAATTGCGTGACATCTGTTGGCTAAAAACTACACAACCTCCTACTGTACTTCTGACGCTGGCCTGACATTTTGGGTCTCCGAGAGCATCCTCTGCTCTCCGGAGCGACATCGGCTACTTCTTCCAAACCACCACAAGTAGGCCTGATGGTGCATTCAAGCACCCCCAGGATGCCAAAAGTGTCCATTTGCAGTGACCTGTCCCACATGGTAAAAATCTATCAAGTGTCCACAAATGATGTTTTCAAATATCTATAACAAATCCAGATGCTATTCACTGAAATGCTCCTGATCTTTCAAATCAGTTTACCGATGCTGTGACAACAGAGTGGCTCTAACAAATGCATTGATCTCCTCTTTCCCTGCAGTTCAATTGAGCTGGCGGCAAGCTTCGAATGTCCACTTCGAGGCACCTCCGTAAATGTCAAGGCTCGTCTCCATCCACGCGAAAACGTTGCCAACTTGCGCTTTGCTGCTGCATGTCGCCAGATTGTATATCTCTCCGACGGATAGTTTCCGATCCCAGATGTGGAAGTTTGCCAGGTCTCCTACGAAAGCTTGCGTGGCGTCGAATCCTCCTCCGAGCGTGTCCTGTGTGGAAAAGACAAATGGATTTAATTATGGCAAGGAAAGAACAAAATTGCCTCTTGGATTATCTGGATTATTTAACTGATTAAACTGAATGAGGCATCTTCAATCCACTGAGATTCTTGATGAATTCAAGATCTAATCACCTTATTAAACATGTGATTTACAGCCAGGATGGAGTTGAAAATTGAAATCTGTTTCTTTATGTCACAATGAAATGGCTAATCATCCACATCACACCTCATCAAAGTATTTGAATCACGCCTATATGCATTATGTCCTGCCCTGACATCCTCTCATAGTGTATAAAGCTCTCCAAATGTAGTTTATGTGGAGCTTGAAACAATCTGTGTTGCCTTCATGGACTTGGAAAGCGTTCGAAACAGCAGTGTGTTGTGTTTACCTGCTCTTGGCCGAGGATCAGCAGGCCCTGTGGTTTGATGGGATGGTATGGAGCCAGATTCTCTCCGCTCCCCCTCTTGACGCCATCCTGGAAAGCTTCCCAAACACCATCTCGAGTGGTCCAGGTCACGCAGATGTGATGCCACTTCCCATCATTGATAAGGAAAGGCAGCTTAGCAACCTGGAAGAAGATAGAATTTGCTAGTTAGCCAAAATACTCACTCACAGTATAATACAAATCAATACATGGCAACACCTCCACAGTGTGTGTGTGTGTGTGTGTGTGTGTGTGTGTGTGGTTGACATGCCTTGTCGTTTATTAGTATCTCCATCGGGTTGTTGCCCCACTCTATGAGGACCAGCTCGTTGGCTTGACCCGGGACTGCGTAGGAGAAAGGTGTGCCCACTCCCGGAGACGCGTTGGACTTCAGCCACATGCACACGGTGAGGGCGTACATCTCCGGCAAGCTCTTTTTCACTTTGGCGTACATGTAGTTGGTTCTCAGCGGGAAGGTGAGCTGGAATTTATCCAGAGGCCTGTTTTCTCTTTGACCTGCGGGAGAAGAAATAGACACTTGGTTGTACACCAGGACACAGATCTGGACACAGATGAACAACACTTGTACTTGTGTTGTAAATGAGATTGACACCTTTCACCTTTTATTTTTTGAAACATAAAGCAGGTTTAGTTTGATCTATCTGTTAATAATTTGGATTTTCATGGATAATTACATAAGACGTTGTGGCACATTTCTGAATGTTAGTTGTACATGTTTTATAATGTGTATTATGTTTATTTCCTTAATTTCCTTAATTTATGTACAATATAATTGTTGTTATGAGGTGTAAGAGCTCTGTCCCCCCTCATGTCCTTGTGTGTCTCATACAAAGTGCCTTGAGAAATACTGATGCCAAAGTGCCGTAATAGATACTGGAAAGTATCAATGTGGGTTTGGACATATATCATTCCGTGAACGCACACATCCTGGGGGGATTTATGGTGTAGAGGAATTACATGTTACACAACCAAATCCACAATCTCCAGATTTGCTTTAATCTCTTATGATAAATCTACCACAGGGACAGGACTATACTGACGTGGTTACCCGTCATCTCTGCTGCCACACCTCTCTATTTTACTGCCACACAAGTTTTTTTTTTTTTTTGCAGTGTGGTATCAGAGGTGGTTTCACTTCTGAAACAGAGCAAATGGAGGGATGGGCTGTCATCACTGCTTGTTGTGAAATGGTTTAATCTGCGTGAATTAGAGCAGGAGACTGCAGAACCCACCGGGCTGCTGCAGCTTTGCGCGGATGAGTAAAACATTAAATCGACTGCTGAGGTCATAAAAGCTTATGATGCCAAAACTGGATGTGCAAAGATGATTTTTTTTTCGTTTGGTGATCTAATATCTCCTCTTGGTTGCTGAAGCATTCCTAGATCACCTATCTCATCCATCTCTACACTTAAACCCACCAAACACTCCCCAGATCTCCTTTACTTCCTGTGCGTAAAAAGCCAATATACACTCTCTCTTCCCACAACTCTACCTTTCTCCAGGTCTGTGATCCTCTGGTGTAGAGATGTGAGGGTGGACTCCACTCTGCCTCGCTGCTCTGTCTCATTCCGGAGTCCGGGTTTCCCCTCCTCGATGCTGTTCACCCGGGACAACACCTGCTTCTCCAGGTCGTCGATCTTACTCTGGAGCAGGTCTTTGAGGCTGTTCGCTTGCACTGAGTTGTTACTTCTGCTGAATTGCTGTTAGAGGGGGAAAGGAAAAGAAGCATTTAGCTCAGAATGATCTTTACAAATATACTTTTTTTTTTCTATTGCAGTATATGTGGAACAAGCAGCTTTATTTCTATCTGGCAAGGTTGTTTTTCTTGTGTGCTCACAAGATGTTCAAATTGACCCAAATCAGCTATTTTTATATTATTATTATGTAGTTATTATATTGGTCAAGAAAAGTGGGTTGGGCATAATTTGGAGTTTTGCGCATGAGAGTCACCCAAAGTATTGAAAACCGTCCTCTCTATAGCCATACCTCCAGGTTTTCTAATCTCTGCTTCAGTGACTGTAAAGTCTGTGATAGTTGCGTCAAAGTGTCCTGGGGTCCTCTGGATACATCCCCCATGGTGTTCTTGGTCCCAACCTCTTTTCTCCGACCCCCGGGCCGCGCGTCCCCGGGCTCTGCGCCGCTCTGGCTCTCGCACCGAGCCAACTTCGAGGTCAGCTCCCTGATGGTCTCCTTCTGGTTCATGATCGTCTCTTTCTGCTGCAAAACCGTCTCCCGCAGCTGCAAGACGGTGGTCTTCAAGTCCTCCCCCGGCACGCTGTTCTGCAAAGTGGCTGCGCAAATGTCCATATCCTTTGGCACGGACGTGCAAATGAATTGCGTCTGTGCGCCAAAGTCTTGAGAGGAACTCTCCAAAAACAGGCAGGAAAATAGAAAAAGTCTCCAACTGATACCGTTCTTCGTGGCCTGCATGTCTGCGTCTATCTGTGCTATGGGTTGTGTGGTTTAGTTTTTGGTTTGATGGAGCCGCAGTGACTTGACGCGCTCCTTGTCTCCTTGTTGTTGTAGTCTGGTCTGTGGAAGCGCAGCGCTTTTTATACAGCGAGTCGGTTCTGCGCAGAGCTGCTTCACTGCATCACGACCGGAGGAGGAGGTGGAGGGAATCTGTTCCTGTTTAATCGGCTCCAGGAGCAGCGTCACATTCAAGAGATGAAACCCATTTTTTGCTCTCAGGGCTTCCCACATGTTAAATCTTTCATCGCTTTCGACTATTTGTCATTTCTCGCTGTGTATTATTCATCTGGAAAAAACGCGCATTTGTGTAGGCTGCTTGGCGTGGCGTGACGGGGAGCCAAGAGAGCTGTGTTTGTTTTTTGTTTTATTTTTGCGCACACAGAAAACTCTCTCACACACATGCAAACACACTGGAAGGTGGATGGAGATCAGAAGTTTGTGCAATTTGTTGTCGGTGGAGTCCCCGCAGATTCAGCACCACGGAGAGCTCCAACCACATCACATTATCACAGAGAGCAGAGGAGCGTCTGGAGATGGAGATGCTCAGTTTGCAGTTGTTGGAGCCTTTTTTCTCTCTCCGTTCAGCTTCAGCTCAGATTGATGTGAACATTCATTTTTTTTTTTTATATATATATTTCTCTTTCTTTCCTTTTACACCACTTGTTGTGATCAGACATGTTTGTTTGATGATGCCTTTTAACTTTTTTTTTTCAGGTCAAACTCAGGCTAGATAATCTAAAAAAAAAAAAAAAAACACATATACACACACTACTCTGGGTGATAAGGAAAAATAAAAATATCATGATGTGGGCTGTCAATCAATTAAAATATTTAACCACGATTAATCGCATGATTGTCCGTAATTGATCATTGATCATCATTATGCTTGCTTTATGCAAATGTATGTATATATCTATTATTGGAAATCAATGAACAATGCAAAACAATGACAAATATTGTCCAGAAACCCTCACAGGTACTACATTAAGCATAAAAAATATGCTCAAATCATAACATGGCAAACTGCAGCCCAACAGGCAACAACAGCTGTCAGTGTGTCAGTGTGCTGACTTGACTGGGACTTGCCCCAAACTGCATGTGATTATCATAAAGTGTCTGTAAAGGGGAGACTCGTGGGTACCCGTAGAACCCATTTTCATTCGAATATCTTGAGGTCAGAGGTCAAGGGACCCCTTTGAAAATGGCCAAGCCAGTTTTTCCTTTGCCAAAAATTCAGCCTATGTTTGGAGTGTTATTTAACCTCCTTTGCGAAATACTAGTATGACATGGTTGGAACGGATTCCTTAGGTTTTCTAGTTTCATGTGATACCAAGATCTTCAGTCTAGCTTTAAAACTGAGCCTGCTACTAACTAAAAATTGTAAGTTGCGTTAATGCCTTAAAGACATTAGTGGTGTTTAATTTGCATTAACGCGTTATTATCGCGTCAACTTTGACAGCCCTAAATTTTTGACCAAATACCTCAATATCGATATTGCAGATATAATGACTAAGTGGGTAAAGGCAAATAATAGAACAGCTAGAACAGTCTGGAAAGTTCAGAAAATCACTTTACTGTATAAGGTAGCCTTTAAAACCAGGAAAAGACAACACTTGTGCCATATTATGATATTACGATATCCAAAATCTAAGACGATATCTAGTCTCATATCACTAAAGACATGATATTGATATATTGCCCAGCCCTAACACACACACACACACACACACGCGCACCGACCTTATTCCCAAAGACCCTCTCCTGCAGTGGCGATCTGCTCTCCACATCACCGCTATAATCATCTCCCAGTTTCTCAAATGATAATCTGTCCCCGAGCAATTTACCCCATCTATTATTCAGGAAGGACAATTTTATTATTTTTCCGTTGCCCACTCAGTTCTTATCTTATTCGGTCAATGTTGAAAATAAAATGAAAACAGTTTGAATAAGTAATGAAAACATATCGGCTCTCAGATTAAAATTGATTTCTTTGGAAAGATGAACACGGGAAGAGGAACACCGCATGAGGAACACCGCATGAGGGACAAAAGTCTGAATGTGACAAAGGGACATTAGACGGAGGAGGTTAGATAGGTCACAGCATAATTATTAGGTCTGTTAAGCCAAATGCTTTATAGCTGCAGGTGTCGTTTAACAGGCTGGATATTAACACTGAATCACCGATTAAATTGTTGTCAGGAGGAAGGACTTAATTTCACATCATAATCTAAGATCTGGTGCATTATACCGTGTTACCTACTTGAGAGTAAATGGTGCATTTGAGAGATTTAAACAGAGTCATGCTCTCCAACATATTTCCATGACATCAATCATCTTAAAGTTGTTGTCTCCATTATGTTTTGTCATTATATAACAGCTTTTTGATTTTAAGAAGTCATTGCGTGATGATGTTGAAGTACATTAGGCAAAGTAAACGGTGATATAACTTAGTTTTACCAGCTTTCATGGATCTCTTGAACGTCTCCTGTGGATTGTGGTCCCTTTTAATGACGCAGCAGCATCTAAGAGGAATGAAAAGGGGGGAGAGGGTTAGTGACTTTACTCCATACTCCATAATCCAGAGTTGATGGACAGTTTTTGATATTATAAAAAGCAAAAATGAGGCTTACATGAGCGAGAGAAAGTAATTTCTTTTGAGCCTTTTTAGCGCGGCATGGAATTTATAAGAAAAAGTGAATTTAAGGTGACATAACTGTCCGAGTTTGCTACTGTTTACCTCAATGTTTTTAGGAAATAGATGGAAAGAGTAATACCAGAAAACACAGGTCAAAGAAGTCATATAGCAGAACCAACCAAACCCTTCTTTTGTGAAAATCTCAACAGAAGCCTTCACAGAAAAAACAAATAGTAGCACAGAGTCAGAGGAAATGCTTTTAGCTGCATTGCCTTTGGGTAAAATATAAACTGACAAAAAAATATGAAACTTTATTAGATGTTATGCAACATGAAGCCTTGCACTCTGGCCCTGTCAGAGTGGCCCAAACTTGGAGAGCAAGAAAATGTGAGTAAACAACCTTTTCCTCTCCACCGTATCAACCATCTGGTAAATTTGTGCTGGTTATATAATAATTACGCATAATGGACCACAGTGCTTTCCAGTTCTTCGCAAAGGACATTCATAATTATGTTCCAAAATGATGCAGTTATTAATGAGCAGAATAGACAACCCAACTGAATGAACAGTAGTTTCAATATTTGACATTTTAGTTTCGATTGACTTTATCGGTCTGTATATAATCAGACAGAAAAAACTAGACATCTTCTACCTGTGGGACTAAAATAGCATTGCAAAATGTCTAGCTCTCATTATGAATTCATTATTTAGTGCTTCCCATACAGACAAAACTCAGAGCCATATGCTTAAAGAAGAAGAACATTCACTCCTCCGCACTCCTCACAAACATACTGTACATCTCCTCCTTCTATCTCTCCTCTCCCCTCCCCTCCTCTCCTCTCCTCTCCTCTCCTCTCTCCTCTCCTCTCCTCTCCTCTCCTCTCCTCTCCTCTCCTCTCCTCTCCTCTCCTCTCCTCTCCTCTCCTCTCCTCTCCTCTCCTCTGCTCAAGTACACACTCGAACCACACTTGTTTTGTAGCCTTTCCAGTCTCTCAAATTAACATGTTCCTCTGGATGCCACAAGTTCACCCTGCAAGCATATTGAGTTACGCTGTGATTTCAAAAAAACATTGTAACAGCTGTTGAATTTATAATCTTGTTAGCCATGGTGTGCATGAAATAATAATAGGGTTTGGATGAAATGATTATTTGTTGTTCCAAGTCATTGTGCTAGACGTGACAGCACAACAATCTGCGACACCGGAGATACTAATCTCACACAAACAGCTGCCAGTAGCTCTTATCACAATGCTGCACACTATACAGCCTCTGTTCTGTTTAGAGCTGTGCTGCCCGGCCGCCATCCACCTGTTGTGGCGAACAGTATCTCCTTAATAATGCATTCAAGCACAGTGGAAATGCTTTCTCCAGCACTAGAGATCAATAGTTGTAATTTCACATGTTGGCATCTTGCCTTGACAGGCTTTTTCTCCCTGATTTCTTTCTCCTCCCCACCTTCTGCTGTAGCGCGGCGACAGCCATCAGGGGGGGAAAAACATCCTGGGCTTTTTAGTTTTTGTTTTAAATCATTTTACAATTTCAACACCAGAGTTGAATGTTTTGAAAAACTTGTCTGTTGACATCAGAGCTGGAAATTAGGGCTGTCAATTGATTGAGATATTTAACTGCGATTAATCGCATGATGGTCCATAGTTAATCACGATTAATCACAAACTAATCACGCATTTTTTATCAGTTCTAAATGTACCTTGAAGAGAGATTTGTCAAGTATATTTAATACTCTTATCAACATGGGAGTGGGCAAATATGCTGCTTTATGCAAATGTATGTATATATTTGTTATTGGAAATCAATTAACGACACAAAACAATTACAAATATTGTCCAGAAACCCTCACAGGTACTGCATTTAACATAAAAAATATGCTCACATGGCAAACTGCAGCCCAACAGGCAACAACAGCTGTCGGTTTGTCAGTGTGCTGACTTGAGTATGACTTGCCCCAAAACTGCATGTGATTATCATAAAATGGGCATGTCTGTAAAGGGGAGACTCGTGGGTACCCATAGAACCAATTTCATTCACATATCTTGAGTTCAGAGGTTAAGGGACCCCTTTGAAAATGGCCATACCCATGCCAGTTTTTCCTCCCCAAAATTTAGCAAAAGTTTGGAGTGTTATTTAGCCTCCTTCACGATAAGCTGGTATGACATGGTTGGTACCAATGGATTCCTTCGTTTTTTTAGTTTCATATGATGCCAGTATATTCACTCTAGCTTTAAAACTGACAGCCTACAACCTAAACATTGCAGTTGCGTTAATACATTAAAGAAATTATTGGCGTTAAAATGAATTTGCGTTATTATCACGTCGACTTTGACAGCCCTAGTGGGAATAGAACAACACAGCACTTAATATCAGAAACTGTCAAGTACTGAAAGCTGATTCTCACCTTGTGTCCATAAATCAGTCTCTCGCTCACTCATTCACTTCTTCCTATCAGCCCCGTCACACTAAATGGCGTATGAATGACATGGTAATTTGCAAATCATTTCGCTGTGGCGTGTCATTTTTACGCCATGTAGTCTGTACTGACTGCAGTGTAAATTCATCCACGTAAATATGCTACGCTCAGGGCTAGTGACGTAAAATAAAAAGTGAGAAAGACTGCTCGTGATAGGCAGGAGGGAAGGTGGATGGGTCCAACAAACACAGGACTTTTAACCAGGAGGCCGGTGTTCAAGACCGGTGTTCGTGTCCCAAAGTGTTGTTTGAGTTATTTTGAAGTTGCGTTAGTGACGATTGTGACTTGTTTTCCGGACTTCTTTTACATTGTTTCCATACGTATTTTACTTAGTTTACGTACTTATTTTAAGCCAAACCATGATGTTTTTCTTAAACCTAACTAAGTGATTTTGTTGCATGAACCTAACTGCAGCCGTTACTGTAGTTTTGTTGCATGGCATAAAAATTACACGAGAAAAGAGGCATACAAATGACAAGCGAAAAGCCTAAAATGCGTTCACATGCGTAACGTCTGTGAAATGTAGTACTATTTATACGCCTTCCCGTGAGACCGGGTTGATGTAATATACACCCAGTAGTTGATACTGTAGTGAGCAGTAAACTATTGATTATTCTATTTTGGGATTTTAGATTTTGTTCAGGCACAGTGATGTGTGATTGCTGTAAACTGATGCATTTGACAAGTTTGGTTTATTTGGGTACATTTAAAAAAAGCATTATTATATCCCTCAATGTGAGGTATTGAGCAAAGTATAATTTTGGTATCAGCACTGAAAACCGTTTTGGCATCGGTGTTGAGAAATTTCAAACAATACCCAGCCCTAGTTGACAGTGACATTTTTTCCCCAGAAAACCACAATGGTAAAAAAATAAATTGAAAGTATTGTATCATTTTAGGGGATCCGGCAGCCACAGCTATTTTATTGACGTTCAGATTTTTTATGACAGTAGCTTTCTCTGACTGTACTTCCTGTCTCCTCCCAGTATATTCTCTGTTCTTCAGATCAATTTCACATGTTGCCGCCGTTTCTTTTTTCTTGTAATTGAACAGAAATACAGTGGAAAAACAAGGTGTATAGTGTATGTTCAGGTTGAAAACACAGTCAGCTGGATAATTGTATGGTTCCCAATAACTAAAAAGCTGCGGTTTGTTGCAACAGTTGCTCCAATGCATACAAGAGACATTAAACCCAACTGATTCAATCACAGTAATTAGAGAATAAACTGCACACCTACAATGTAAATATGTGTACAGTATGCCGGAGGAAGCTAAAGGTCACCAACATGGTTGTTATCCATGTCAGTGTAACCACTGTGTGGAACTGTCTCTGATAAATACTGGAAGGTATTTCATCATTTCTATTAACAAAAGCCTAATTAAGCCGCCTCGCCATACCAGAGGAGGAAAACAGCTGCCATTTTGGGGTCACTGGAATGTTAGTATGCAGTGGCTGGTCAGAGTGAGGAAAATGTCATGCAGTTGCCAACACAGTGTAAAAAAACCATAGCCCAGAGAGGCTAATTAAGACATTTATTCTCATAACTTCCCATCACTTCCCTTTTTTCTGAGTTATTTCCCTCATGGTCTCCAGATGGAGTTTTTCCTACAGTATGGTTGCGGTCCTTATGTTTTATTAAAGGTTGTGATTTAATTATTTCTCCGTCTGCATGAGCTGAGCGCCCATCTGAAATTGATACAATGCATCATCTGACATTGGGATCATTTTCTGTGTTGATGCGACAGTGCTGTCCTCCTGCTGAAGATGATGAGGAAATATATATAACAATATGCACATAGAAGTCTTTCTTTCATGCCATTGCCCAGATAGAAAAATCTCTTAATTTACTGTTGTGCATCTGCTTTTACAACTCACTCATTCATCATCTAATTTTTCTGATCTAATCTGCTGTCAGAGGAAGCGCTCACATACTGTATCCATGGAAAGCTTTATGATCTGCTATTTGTGTGTGTGAATAAGCAAACTGGCTTCCTGCAGTGCACTCATACCGCCACTGATTGCTTTTGCTGTCTTGTGCATGTTTGGATTTTATAGATCATCATTTTTTTTTTAACTTTAATACTTTTCTTTGTCTGTTTACGCTGGCCGTGTGTTTGCTTCTCTGTGGATTGGCTTTCTTAAATATTAATATCATAAAAGATATCCAAGCTGTAATTATGGGCAGATATATGCTTGCCTTTCTTGGCCATTGTCTATTTCTTTTAAATTCATAGAAGGTAGGGAAACACATGGGGATGGATAAAATAGCATTAACACTAAATTAAATTAAAGGAGCACTCCACCAATTTTACGCATTAATCGCCAGGGAGAGTGCTACTTAGCCTGCGAGAACAGCTATATAATGGCTTCTATGGCTCTGGGGAGCTTTGTAAGGATCAAAAGATGAGGGCGTTTTACCCGGCATGAAGGGTCTAATGTTCAGACCAGTGGGCAAAATCTGGGTCTGAAAAGTGAAGCCAATGCTGAAGTGCCTTAAACCTGCATTCTTTCTAACAGCCAGCAGGGGGCGACTCCTCTGGTTGCTAAAAGAAGTCTGATTGTGTAGAAGTCTATGAGAAAATGATTCTACTTCTCGCTTGATTTATTACCTCAGTAAACATTGTAAAATTAGTTTATGGTCTCAATCACTAGTTTCAAGTCTTCTTCAACACAGAATGATGTTCATTTAGTAAATTATGGTCCCATTTAGAGTCAAATAGACCATAAAGCAGGGGATGCTTTAGGGCGTGGCTACCTTGTGATTGACAGGTTGCTACCACAACATTATCCAATCGTTGACCCTTTCACAGTGTGTTTTCAGTTCATGAAAGTTAGTTATAACCTCTTTGGTCAACTAAAAATGTCTTATTCAGCATTCGGTTGTACTTAGCTCCACCCTCTAGTGTCACTTCTGGTTGCAAAAAACCAAGATGGCTACCACCAAAAACCAAGAGGGTGAAGGCCAAAATACCGAACTTGGGGCTTCAAAACAGTAGTCCACAAACCAGTGGGTGACGTCACAGTGACTACGTCCACTTCTTATATACAGTCTATGGAAATGACACTAGTGAGTTGCATTATGGGAAATGGAGGATCCAGTGTTTTTGGAGCTTAGCCCAATGCTAGGGACTAAAAATCTGGATATCTCAACCTTTGCTGCTTTGATTTCGTCCATCCTTTGCTGTACATGTTTATAATAAACCTGTTGCACAGTCTCTACGTGGCACTGCTGCTCCTCTTTCCAGATGCATTTCAACATGTGCTGTGTTAGGCATATCTTGGCATAATGTTTGAGACTTTTGATATATTAGTTTCTTTTTGTAGCATTTGTGACCGATGTGTTTAGAATTTAGGTGCAGATGATTTGTCCTTTTCCATAAGTCCATGTCCTAAGTACGTTTTTATTGTTTTGACTACCCGCTATAGGTGTCTACATTACTATAAGCCCTTAGAAAATGAGGTACAGATTCCTGTCATCCATCTGTAACGACAGCACATTGATTTGTCTTTGTCTTCTCATAGCATTGGTATCGTATTTGACTATTGTTTTGGGATGAATACAAGCTGCACAGTAATCTTTCAGTACCTGAAGGGATGTTACATTATGAATTAGGCATCAGACATTCTCAGTATCACATCAGAAACGGCCTTGTGGATTTGATTTCAATCTCGGCTCAGATTCCTTCAGCACTGTGGAAGGCTGTCTGCAGATTCGACAAACACTGTGCTGCTCACATTTATTGCTTTGAATCAAACAGTTCTTGCGGCATCGCAGAGGAAAACTTGTTTTGAGTTACAGATTGTGCGACCGTTTTCACAGCAATTTCACAAATCGCCCGCTAAACCATACATGTGAGTTATTATTAAACACCCTAAATCCAAGTGAGCACGGCCTTTCAAAACCACCATATTGCAGGCACATGATTTATAGATTTTTCCTTTAGATCCTGATAATCCAAAATTGGTTTTCTGTTTTGCATACAAAGTGGCAGATGTAAGTGAAGGTTCGGCATAACGTACAAATTATATGTAAATGTAATAAAATACCATGGAAATTTAGAGCACCCACTGTAACTCACTCCTGCATCGTCTGCTTCTCTGCTCACTTTAGTCTTTACTTAAAAGTTACTGTGAGGAACTTGGTTATGAAACAGTCTCAATTTAATATGAATGCCTCTATTTGACCTACGTCATTAAACAAGACAATCAGAGAGAAGATTGGCCATTTCTATATAGTTACTCTTAATGCTTGTCATCGGTGCCACCAGGTTGGATTCCGTGCGAAATCGGACAATATCATGTAAGTTCACCAGAAACTTCTCCAGAGACTCCAGTGGAGCCTCCGGCAGCGACCATCCCGCCGCGCACAGACCCAGATCCGGCTTCGCCTCCGCCTTCGACCTGTAGTCGGAGCTCCGGTGGGAGGTGTAGAGCTCCGCGCCTGGCAGCAGCGGCTCCTCCTCCGACCAGACAGTGCTTTGTCCTCGCCAACACCGATACCACGCTGCTGGAGGCCCAGGCCGTATTGTAGGGAGGCATGGGAGAACCAGAACCAGGACTGCGTGGGGCAGACTCTCGGACCCTGATGCAGTAAAATGAGAGGTTTTTCTAAAGGGACTCTTGTGCTCGGAAACACTACCACGTTTGTCAACAGGGACCGCCAAAACCGACACAAAATGAAAGTCCCGCGTAGTAGCTTTAAGTTCTTGACAGCGGCATGATTTAGCAGCTGCATGTCTCAGCACGGTATATGACATATGGAAAAGTGTATTCTATATGTTTGTGTCATGTGTTCCTGACACTGAGAAGCCAGCCAGGCATGAGCAGTGTGTGTAGGTGGGAGCCTCATGCTTGGGCACCTCTCAGCTGTCAAAGAAACTGTGGAAGCATGACGTGCTGTCAAGAGATGCAGTCTAATGAAGGGATGTACTCTTGCAGCAACACAAAAGGAAAGCTGACTGACTTGCTCAAGGCACCGTCTCTCTGCAGGAGAGACTGAAGACATCATGCTGGATCACGCCTAGCAAGAGAAGTAAAGGTTGCTGAAGAAAAAGTTATGCCTCGCTAACTTATTAAGATTCAAAGCCACCCACACTGTGTGAGTAGAGGGAAGATTCCTGTCTGCTTTAATGATCAACAGAAATTACAAAACTTAGAAAGAAGACTTTTTTGATCCTACCTTCAAGATAGCTGGAGTGATTTTCAAGATTACGCCTCTTAAAATTCTGCTCATTAGTCCTTTTGCAGTTCTATGTGAATAGATTTGGCACAATGTAGAACCTGCCGAATGGTCTTTATTAAAGGTTCCCTGTGAAGTTTTACCTGTTAGTGGCACCATAGAGTGGTGCAGGGATGACGTATTTTTGTAGGCTAATCAGGAAGTTAGCATCGCACTGGTTCCCTTGACAAAAAAGCCAATGGGATATTTCCATTGGGTTTGTTGTAGAAAATAAGCTCTGTGGCGAACACACATTTATGATACTGACAAGTTTTGTTCCGTAAGTAAATCTCCACAAATGAACACCACTTCTATGATTTTTGAAGAGTGAATGCAATCGCTAGAAGTAAAAAGCTAATGTTAGCGTGTGGGCTTTGCGACATCTTGCCATCGGTATCACGCTATTCCACCGATTGCCAGTCGGTGGCGATAATGCGCCAAGAAATGTAGCAGTGTGCCAAGAAAGAAAGTCCAGAAGAAGTTTGCTAGCAGGTAACATAGACTGTATAAAATATTGACGTAATCTCCGTGACGTCACCCATAGGTTTCTGAAGAGCCGCTGTGAAGCTCAAAGTGGGTGGCTTTGGCCGCCACCGTCCCGGCTAATTCGAAATTGGGCAAAGAGGCGGAACGTCGGTGGAGCTGAGGCAGCTCGGGTGACGCAAATGATGACGACAAAGGTGTTCTTCTGATGGCACGACATTGTCTGCTGGAAGTCTATCTTTCATACAGAACCTTCCATATATATAATCTATGGGTTGAGTCAGTATACAAAAATAGCCCACATATGTTTCACTGTGGTAGAAAAAGGCTGCAAGAAGCCTGCACGCTATGAAGGAACAGCCACATGCCCACAGTCACGTACTGTAATGTCTGCGAAAAACCTCTCCCCATTTTTACTTTTACCCATTTTTAAAAAGTTTTTATGTGACACTGACTGGTAATGTAGATAATATACTTGAAAGTTCAGTTTATCTAAAGCCAACAGATGCCCTTTATGTCCTCGCTCAGGTCAGACTCAGTCACATTCAGTCTGCATTTGATTACTTCTCGTCAGTCCTTATCCATAAGTATATTATTGTGAGCATTAAAGGCTTCCGGCTGTATGTGATGTCCAGCCGGCACGCCATGCTTAGAGACTGTTTGAACTGAATTACAGTATAAGCAGCACAGGGATATTGCTGTGATGTAATGTGGGAGAGGATAATCAGAGGCCATGTAAGTAAAGATGTATTGATCTTTCAGTACATCAAGGTCGCTTCCTCTCTCTGTCTTTCCCTCTTTATGTGTGTGTGAAGGGGGGACTGATGCAGATGTGTGGGAACGATAGTGTACAGTACACACACCAGAGACGAAGTGTCTAGCTGCTGAGCTGAGGATATTACAACTTACACTCATACTTGTACCCTCTGATGCTCTGTACAATAGGGGTGGGAACAAAATTGATTCACCTATGTATCGTGTTTTGTTTTTTTCCGATTTTGAAATAGTTTTTTTTAATGCCAGAATCTATATATTTGCTTGATTTGAGTCTATGAGAAGGTAGAAGGAAGTTATCGCTTTTATTGTTGTAGTCTGAGTAACTTGACGTCATATCCGTTCAGTATTCGTCAACCAAGACAAACAGCAGCCGGCCGCAGCGAGCCAAAACGGAAAATTTGAAAACGGTGGAGGCCCTGCATGGATACGATCGGCACAATCGGGTATTAAATCCAAAGTGGTAAACACTACACATACAGTAAAGTATGGAAACACTCACACATTGCCAGGAAAAGCAGAGCTAGACATCATGGCTAAAGCTGCATGCTAACTCTGTCATAAAACGTTATTGTATCGTAACGTGCGGTCAAGCCAGCCGCCACTCACATCTCCGTGGTCAAATCGGCCAACGCTACAACTGTAGAGCACCCATATACTGACGTTTATGTTAAATGCCTTCAAACGTCCCTGGTGGAGCTGACCATGGATGTGTAAAGAGAACAGAGCTGACGGGAGAGCTAGAAACGGACTTGGCAAAGTTAGCGGAAGTATACACGTGTGACTACGTCCGGTTTTCCAAATAAGGTGTTAACAAAGGGAACTGTATATACAAAATACATCTATGGAAATAAGATTGATTGGATTATATTTACCAGAAGTATAAAACATTACATGTCTCTTATAAATTAAAAAGAAAATACCACAAATTTGTGAGGGAAATATTTTTATTCTTTCATTTTTGGGTTGCTGGAAAAACAAATGTAATAAATAATGCCTGACAATGACTGATGTATTTGACTTCATCTCTGACTACATACATGCTGAAAATCAAACCTCCTTAGTGTATTCATATAGATAATTTCCAAAGTAAAAGTCCCTAGAATTGTATGATTCAACTTTTTCCCATGGTCTAGTGTTAAAAAAGAATCGGCACCCAAGTATCGTGATAGTACGGAATCGGGGGATAGGTGAATCATCCCAGCACTACTGTACAGTCACAGTGAGAGAAGACAGACACCATCTATCAGAAAAAGAAAGGGTGGCAAGATAATAAAGTTGTTAATAAACTTTGAAGCCTCTAAAGGTCATTAATTAAATGAATCACGCCTTAATGCTTGTAGATGATGCCGATCGCCAACCTGTTAACAAAAAAAGCTGCGAGTCCCGAGATGATGCATAAATCAGTGCTTCACAGCCTCTCCCACAACTTTGCTCTGTGAACCCTGTAACCCAGCAAGCTTGCGCAGATATGTATGTGTGTGTATATATGTGTGTGTGTGTGTGTGTGTGTGTGTGTGTGTGTGTGTGTGTGAAAAAAGAGCAGGATCAGTGCTTCCACATGAAGGCTCCCCCTCCCCGAGCCTCTGCTAGAGAAGAGCCAGCCTTGCATCTGTGCGGAATAATAAAATTGTGTCAAAAAGTGCAGGCAAATATTTCTGTACACTCTCTGTAGGGAACGGAGCTCCGACAGCTGCAGCAATCTCTTGTTTTTTCCTCTCCTCAACGTCTTTTCTTCATGTTTCCACTGTCCTCTGGTCTCTCTGCACAGATTTAAATGTCATATTGTACTATTTTCCTTCTCTAAGAACGGCCTCATTGTCTCTTATTGCTCCGTTTTGTCTTGTTAATGCAATGACCACTCCCCACAGAAAACCACTATCACACACACACACACACACACACACACACACACACACACACACACACACACACACACATACACACATACACTTTTACCAGGCCTCCCAGGAGAGAACCAGAGAGCCCCCTCTTGCACAGCAACATCAATAATAGAACCGAAGCACCCCTCCACCACTTGCTTCTAAAAATAGACCTCATTTTTTGTTTAATATTTCATTTGCCCCTTCTATCTCTCTATCTCTTTTCCCTTTTCTCTATTCATTGTCTTTAAATAGGTGATGAGGAAAGATGTCAACAGATGAGTCTACGCTTCCACTTTCCCACTTACTTCCCATCAAGTATTCTGTCTTCCCCCAAACCCACAAACCCCATTTCTTCAAAACACCGTCTACAGGGCCAAGTTGTACCTCTCCTCAGGGCCTACAGTATGTCTCACGCCCCGTTTCCACATTAGCTCTGTGTACGAGTCACCCGCTAGTCCATTCATTCCTATGGGAACCTCCGTGATCTCCGATGTACTTGCTAAACTCCTTCCGTTTTTTTTTAGGTCAGGAATTTTCCTCGAGTATGTTAAAAAATCAGAACTTTTGCGGCAGTCGTGCTTCCATCACTGCCGATCAGAGCTGGAGCCGGTTAATACCTGTGACTACTTCATTCGTTTGGGTATGAATGCTGATTCTCACTGAAGACAAAAAACAGATGTTAGTGGGTGTTAGTGGGGTTTTTTGTCCAGTGGAAAATGGGCTGTAGTGTTGTCTTTCCAAATGAGATCAAAAATTCAAAAAGTGTATTTTGTTGCTGACTAATATCATTAAAATCATTTCAGAATTAGAAATAAGACACCCCAAGCATCAGTGAGCCAGCAGTAGGCGTAGAAAGGTAATAACAGCAGAGAAATAAGATCGCTTAAATATAATTTGTATTGTATTAACCGGGATATTTCGTTTGATCTGCTGCTGGATTTAAATATCTTTGTACGATACAAGAGTCCCATTAAAATATCACTCTGTGAGCTTTAATCCGTCATCGGGCGAGGCCGATTCAAGCAGAAGGGCAATGATTACTGAGACGTGTGCATGCGTTCAAACCAAAGTCAATCGTGCATCACACATTTCTCGTAAACAGTTCTCTTCCCGCTGAGCAAATAGAAGTTACCTCTCACGTGGGAAGTGATTTTCAGAGGTGGATGAGTGCATCTTACCCGCTGCTGCTGCTGCTGTGTTTTTACTTTTGCAGTTGATGTTGTGTTCAGGCTGCTAAAGTCTTCTGACCCCACCTTAGTCTGGAGGAGAGGACGGAGGAGAGGAGCGCTCTGCTGAGAGTTGACTTAGTGTTTGTTATATAATGTGTCCTAATGGAGCACATAGGTACCTGCTGATGGGCGAGATAGTGCTGATGCTGGACTCGGTCCTGCTTACCCATCACTGCCTTCATTTGTGATTTACGTCTCTTCATCTCTGCAGGTTCCTATCTAATAAGCAGCTTTTGCACCAATACATAAAAGCACTTGACAGAATAATTAAACCAGCAGGAAACATCCTCATCCTCATCTGCAACCGCTTATCCCGTTAGGGGTCGCGGGGGGGCTGGAGCCGATCCCAGCCGACATTGGGCGAAGGCAGGGTACACCCTGGACAGGTCGCCAGTCCATCACAGGGCTGACACATAGAGACAGACAACCATTCACACTCACATTCACACCTACGGGCAATTTAGAGTCAACAATTAACCTAACCTGCATGTCTTTGGACTGTGGGAGGAAACCGGAGTACCCGGAGAAAACCCACGCTAACACGGGGAGAACATGCAAACTCCACACAGAAGGGTCCCAAGCCGGATTCGAACCTGCAACCCTCTAGCTGTGAGGCGCCAGTGCTAACCACTGCACCACCGTGCAGCCCCCAGCAGGAAACATCATCAAATATAATTTCAGTGACCTTTCCTTTCTTTTTCAACACAACAAAGAATGGCATTTTTGACTATTTTAGTAGCATTACAGCTCAGCTCTCCCTTTGCTCATCATTCATGTCCTTTTAGCTCTTCGCTCCGATACATTAACTTCAAACAACAGTAAACAGTGGATTCATTCTCATTGTTTTAGACTCGTAAATCATTCCAGGTTCTTGTCTTAAGATGTTCGCAAACATATTTTCACAGGCACAGTGTAATGAGGTGTGCAAATTGGTTTTGGCAGGCAGGATTACGGTGGTGTTTGTACAAGGCCGCTGTATCAGCGCAGGGTTTACCTGAACAACAGCTCACTGTAATGATGATGGAGTTTATTTTATTATCAAATATGGTTTGGGTCATGTTTACAATGAAATGCTTTGCTGAATCCTAAATTAGGGCCGTGGCAGAAAGTACATGGTGAGATTTGTTATGTAATTGCATCAGTGTGCGCAACGTTGCAGTGTAATTCTTCACTGAAATCAAGCACTGCATCGTTTATGAGAAATACCCAAGTTTGTTCGTGCTCAAGAAAATACAAATTCTTTAAGAAAAATGAAGCTTTTCCAGCCAGCATTTCTGATGTATAAATATCACTGATACAGCTACAGAATCGTGATGCCAGTGGGGGCTTTTCAGAAGCACTGGATCCAGTAACTGTCTACCTACTTTAAAATCAATCACAGCACAAAGCTCTCTGCTCTCAGAAGACTCAACTTCTCACTCTTTTCTCTCTGACTAACCTCAGAGAGATCTGCCTGTTAGAAAGGGAAAAGTTTGAAGTACATCAAAATCAGACTGAAACTTTCTGACAGCAGTTTGTACAGTAACTGAACTTGTGGTAATGGATACTCCTCATACCATGATGCCACGCTCCGTTGTGTACTATGCGTCATAGGCACGAGAGTGGGCGAAGCCGTGCTTTCCCTTCAGCCTTCATATCGTATCACATCAGCGACGTCTTTTAAAGTTTTGTTTCTGCACTCAGTTGTAAATAACTGATTTGTGTACAGTGACTTCTTTTAGATGCCTCTGAGCTGTGGAGTTAAAACATCCAAGTAGAGCCAGTTCAATTAATTTGCAGTTTGCACAGCTCAGTGAATTGCTTGTCATACTTATTTAACTCTTTATGTACTGCAAGTAGAGAATGCAAACTTAAACAAAAACTTTTAAAAAATAACTTACCAACATAGAGGCATGCAGACAATACAGTGACTCATTATGACTGTGTGCCTAACCCTGTCTCCTGAAATATCTGTTTATTTACTACTAATTTGCATCAGCAAACCTGAGTCTCCATTGTCTTAATCCTGCACGTATACAACCACCATCTAACCCAGTGGTTCTCAAACTTTTTCTCTCTTCTTTTTCTGTCATTCCCGTTATCACCCTAAAAAATGGGGAAAATATGATTTAGGGTTATTGTAGTTATATAAAAGTCATTTATGGTGCTGTTAGATTTCTGCTAGAAAAAGGTTTTTGACTGCAATAAGAATTTTGCTTTTGAAAGGCTAAACGCCAACAAATATTGACTTATGCGAAATATTTCGTTAGATAAAAACATTTTGAAAATTATTACATCTATCTTTTTTCAATACATTTTGACATTTGGTACTGAGGCAATTGCAGAGACAGAGTGAGTGCTGTGTTGCCTCCGCACCACACTAGGGGGGCTTGCCACGCATTTTAGGGAACCACTGATATAACCCAACCACCCTCCCACCACTTGTGTGCAGTACAAGAATGTAACATTTCCTGGACTGGAAAAAAAAAAGTACAGCAAAACAATTAAAGCTACAGTGGGTAGAAAAGGAGGAAATATGATTAAAAAAAGTTATTTTTATAAAACGGTCACTATATCCTGACAGTAGAGCATGAGACAGGTAATCAGAAAAAAAATGTGTGTCCTCCGGTGCTCCTAATGGCATCTGCAAGATTTCACAGACCGGAGGAAAACAACCAGTGAGAGCCGAGCTGGAACCCGCCGTCTCTGAGCAGCTGTCAATCACTCGCAAACTCTGATCAAACGGTCAAACTAGGTAGCGCTGATCAAACATTAATCAATATTCTGTTACTGTAATGCCTATTTCTCACCTCAAATATTCTCAGAAACATCTTGTAGTGAACTGTTTAGCTGTAAAATTAGAAAGTTTGGGACCCGGCAGCCATGTTGAGATAAGTTGAGGAAATACCAAACACCGCCCACCAGCTGGAGCACAGCCAATAGGAACTCTCTCTGAAATGACCTGTGATTGGCCAAAGTCTCCCGTCAAGGGTTAGATTTTTTAAAGCCTGAAAATAGAGCCATGAGGAGGAGCAGAAGTCTAGTTATCTCTCAGAACACTTGGATTACAATATACTAGAAAGGGTATTATGGATTTTTTGCCCAATGATGCCAAAAACATTCAGCCTACTGCAGATTTAAGAGGTATATAAATGTCTTTTTTTATGAGACAAGTTTGGTGTGACACAGTTTTCCCTAATGAATCCTCCTCCCCTCATTATTGAACCCTGTTGTCTTCTCTGTGTCCTAGTTATCTCCGGAGGTGGGTGGGAGACACAAAGCAAGTGAGAGACAGCAGACCTTCGACACAGGACATCTATCGTCAGCCGGGACCAGGACACACACGTTTCTCCAGTGATCGATGGAGACAACAGTGGTAATGGCCTTAACAGCCGAGCAAGGAGGGCGATCAGTGGCCATCGATCCGAGCAGCCGGGGGAACCAGTGTACGTCCGAGTCAAAGGTAATGTTTCACTGATTTCTGGGACCCCGTGTGGTCAGTAGGAAATGGCAAAGTATCACTCTAGGCCAGTCGGAGCTCTCTCAGTGCTGGACACCCTCAATTATTTACTTCCCCTATCTTGTCCCCTACCTTCCCTCTTCCTTCCCTCCCTCTTTAACCCCGTGTCCGATCAACTGGGGCCAAGCATTGTTCATGATGTTTCTGCTTGTCTGTTCAATTTTCCACTGTGGGCACAATCGTCTGCAGCAGTGTGTGTGCATGTAAACACAGGAGTTAGATTCCATCAGTATGCTGCCTACTTGTTTCAGGCTTTGCTTTGTACATTTGCTCAACAAGAACTTCAATTACATCAGTGAGTTCAGAGAGACGCCGGCTGACGGTTTGTTGCTACACACAAGGAATTTCATCACTGAAAGTTCTTGGATGTTTATGCTTAAGTGAATGCTAAAAGCCTACTCTCCCGGTAGATTTGACAGGGCATTGCCATATTCTCCAGTAGTGCATCTGTACAAACGACCTGCGGGTACTTTGCATGCACATAAAACACTGCCTCTATATTTACCTTTTAAAAGCCCTGCTCGTTCTGCATTCAGGATGCTTTTGGAATAGATGTAGAGCAGGCAACACAGCATCTCCTTTTAAAGTGGACAAAATGTACTTTGCCATTTTGGAATATCGGTGCACCCAAAGGATGTTGATGCCTTCCCTGTTACCAAAGCATTTGATAACTAGGACAGCAGTGATTACTGACGTTCTCTGGCACTCAGTACAGATGAGTTTACATAACTCAGGCTCTGAGTGTGAAGAGAATATGCCTCTTTTTAACTCAAACCATTTGCTAGCGGATGTAAAAACACTAGTTTTATCGTATTAGCTTCAGTAAGGCTGATTTAATGTAGCTCTCTGCACCAAATACTTCATTTTACGGCGCTACGGTCTATTGATGTCACTTTGGCTTTGTGTAAGACAGGCCGTCTATTGAACTCAAGTATTTCAACAGGAATATAGAAGGTCTCTGAGGCTGTGCCTACACTGGAGACACACCTCAGAGCTCAGCAGCTGTCAATTCAAACTCGATGTGCCTCGCAGGTGCCAGCTCCGCTCTGCCTCTCATAAGTCTTTGTGCATCGATGAAAGCGAAACCGCCTGCCTTGGATTCAAAATGCAATACTGCACATTTCTGCAAAGTCAAACTGACCAGTCTCTCAACTTATTGAAGGTTCAATATTGTCAGAGGGCTGAGCTGGCACTAAAAACCCTGCAGCGTGAGAGCATGTGATTGCTGGCGTGAGATGGTCAGGAAGCAGTGTTGCGGCAAAATGAACACAACGCCACTTAGTGTACCTTCAGTCGCGTGTAAAGCGTCGGTCGCTGTGTTTTTGTCATAGATTGGTGGATCCATGCGTAGCAGCCGCTCACCTCAGCCATCTGTCCTTTTTGAAGTGATGGAGTGGTGTCGTGGAGTTTGCCACTGATCATTTTCAACGACTCTCTGCATCAAATACTTTATTTTACACCGCTATAGTCCACTGATGTCACATCGGATTTGAACTTGAGTATTTCGACATTGTGCATTCTTTGGTTTATGACTAATTGCATGTAAAACGAATGACATTCCCATCAGTCTCAACTGTACTTTGAGTTAAGTGGTCTTTAGCAAATGTTAGCATGCTAACACGCTAAACTAAATACCACTAAACTTGCTTAACATCACCACATTAGCGTTGTCATTGTGAGCATGTTAGCATGCTGAAGTTGGCATTCAGCCTTATAGTAACCTTGCACGGCAGCTGGATTCTCACGATGCCACAAGATCACGGAAGAATCGCAGGATCAAATGTCACACGAAAATCCATCTTGTCAGGCTCCAAGTAACGCGTTTGTGTCCAGCTAACCAGAGCACGGACCAATCAGCGTCCTGTGAGGAGCTAGTGCAGCTACAGGCGTGGCTTAGGTGTGTGAGACCATAGTGAGAGGAGACTCAGAGAGGCGACTGCTCTTTCAAAACAACAATGGCAGCCCCTGAAGAGGTTAGCATAGATGTTGCAATATCAGCAGTTATATCAGAACTGGAAAGTATTTCTTCACTGAAAGAAGAGCAAAGTACAGCACTGAAGGCAATCAGTTAGTTTCGCCCTTGTTAGTTTGATTGACAGATGGTTCATCCAATTACCTGCCAATATTTCTTTGAAAGTGCGTGCCCCGTTTCCAATGTCGGCTTCTCAGATGGTTGTGTGTAATAAACCATCTGACAGGGTCAGGTTAGCCTCACGGAGCTGCTAGCATAACTTTAATCTTATTGGGGTCCTATCTTGCACCCGGTGTAAAGCAGTGCACAGCGCAGCACAGCTGTCATTTCTAGTTTCAGACCGACGCAGTTGTCATTTTCACGCTCAGCGCCCTCGTTTTTT